>NC_143552.1:107195625-107531250 GCF_054136105.1 Typopeltis vanoorti
AATTGCAGTTCAGTAATTTGAGGTCTGGAAGGTTCAGATGACCACATCAGATTTTTTTTTTTTTTCTGGCCCTTCCAGAATCAATAGTTATGAGGTTTTGAAATGAATACATTGAAAGCTACTGAAGTCGGGTTGTATAATAAATCCTAATTTGGGCATATTAGTTTTATAATTTTTAGTAATGTAATTAAAGTTATTTTTATTTCAAAATTATTTATATTTACTAAATCATTAGTGGGAAGAATTTCTTAGAAATAGAACATGCAATTTGCGTACAAGTATTGCTTTGCTGACTCCCACTCCTGTTGACAATTTCTAGTAGGTGAAGATATTCGTGGTGACTCAGATTCATTCATTGAAATAGCGAACTCCTTAATGACCAGGAAAAAAAAGCAATCTATGACATCAAGTTACGTCACTGCTTTTGACGTCATTGTATTCTACACTCACTTCTGACCTTGCGACAAGGTAACAAAGACGTGGCATAGATTCAGGTACACTGTACTCGAAACGAATGGGAATAGCCCATACCGGAAAAGCAATGAACACACATTCTACAAAAGCACACACACACACACACACACACACACACACACACACACACACACACACACACACACACCTGTCGATATTGTTAGCTGAATGTACAGGTACTAGATGAAATTGCGAAAAATCTAAATTCTAGTCGGATTTTAAGAGCATTAGAACTAAAAAATATAAAAGAATCAAGTAAAATAAAATAAATACATTTTTCACTTAAAAATAAACATAATTATAAATCTAACTGCATTGTCTTCCATAATAGGTAATTTACGATATGAAAATCAAACTTATGAAAAAAAAATAGTGTAATAAAGTTTCTTTTTATATTTGGCTATAAAATACGGATGGATCCATAATATCCTCTATTTAAATAAATACATAAGTTCGCAATAGATGCAGCCTCCGCTTAATGCGAGAGATAAATATGACAGACTAAAACAGATATTGTTAATAATTTAGTGTTGGGGTTTCTGAGTTCCATTTCCAACTGCTAATCGCTTTTAAATTTATTCCTCAACTTTCTTTCCTTTGTTTAATTCTTACTGATTCATAATCTATGTGTGCAAATGGCAATATTTGTCTGAAATATCTTTATGTTTTCAGCTTTAAGTGGAGGCTTAGATAAGTAATAATGAAGGAAATAGTAATATTTTTTATCTTCGATAAATTTCATCGACAACCAAAGCACAGAGGGTTAGGAACCCCTACTCCCATCCCCATTAGAGGCAATGTAACCTTATGACAATATCAGTTTCATACTAAAGGAAGTTTTTTTTTTTTTTTTTTTTTTTTCCTGAAACTCCCGGGTTTTTAGTCCCATTAGATTCGTACTATTTTTAGACAATAAGACCAGTTATGGTTTAGGTACAAGAGACGGCGACAGTTGTCTGCATATTCTCTTCCTAAAATCGTCGGTAGTCATAAACTCAACTGTCAGTGACAACTGAAAGTGAAGACGGACAAAAGTTTGTTAGGACTAACCAAATTCCACCTACTCCTTATTGGCGAATAAATCTGTTAGAATATTTATTTATTTATCTATTATTATATTCTCTTTTTATTTTTTATTTTTTTCAATTCAGTCCATTTTCTTACACGTTTAGTCTAAACGTTTATGAACTACATCACACTGAAAATAGTATTTTTACTTAAGATCTTAAACATGCCTAAAGATAGTTGAAAGTTTGTCGTAGGATACACTAGTAAAACTATACAGAAAATTCAGCTAGTGTACAGCCTACATCTGATGTTAAGGATATAAGCAAGGCTGTTGCACCATCCCAAGCATGAAGTTTTCTATATGACCTGACGATAATGAGAAAATTATAGACCCCAAATTGACAATAGTTGTTTGGGAAAAGATAGAACAAAAGAAAATATCTGACTAAGTAGATTTCTACAGTTCTAAAATTCTCAAGGAGAATAGATTGTACTTACCGGCATAAGATAGTGGTTAGTATACAACCAGTTAAAAAACAAGCAAGCAGTCAGGTCAAGCATGTTGATTACACGAAATTTTTGAAATTCGTAGCACAGTTGGTAGCAACGACGCCTTTTACCTGAAAACAGTTGAATTCGATTTCCGTTGTAATACGTGAGCAGCATTTCTAAGAGCTTTTCAACTGAAAGTGAGTTAACCAGGAATTCCTGGAATCTTGAATTTTTTTTTTTTTTTTTTTCATCAAGCAAAGTATGCTAACCGGCCAGATAACACTTTAGCTTTGATTGATACTTTTATATTCGTATATCCGTGGATTTTATAATATAATTAAAAGAGAGGAGATGGCAATCCTGTATCATTTGATTTCCATCATTTTTAAGTGCGATGAGATAGAATATCGAGTACTTATATTTGTTTTTTTTTTTCTTTCATCCGTTTGTTAGTCTGTGCTTTACTTGGACGAATTTTAATGAAATATGGCATTTGAAATCGTTACTGGAATTTATGGAGACATCCCAGTTTTGGTTTAAATAACACAATTTTTACAGATAAAATGATAACGTTATATGTCACGAATGGCAAGAAATAAACTCTAAAATAAATAAACATAAGTAAAAAATGCCTGTCTTCTGTAACCATAGTGATAATGAAGTCGTCACTATACCAGAACGCTATTGTGAAACCAGTGGAGTATCGTAATAATTGGCGTCTGCAAGTATGCCGAAGTCTCTTTGATAAAGAATTATGTTGTTATTGACTAAATTCAATACAGTACCTTTTATTTATATTTGAAATATAAATAATAATAATAAATAATATAAATAATAATAATAAATATAAATAATAATAATAAATAATATAAATAATATTAATAATAAATATAAATAATAATAATAAACAATATAAATAATATTAATAATAAATATAAATAATAATAATAAATAATATAAAAAATATATAAAATATAATACACTACTTAATATAATTCCGATAATATAAATGTCACTTTATGATAAATGACGTCAGTACAGCGAACATATTATTAAGAATTCATGACTATACCATTTCCTTCGACAGAAAAACCCGTCCTGCTCAGTAATGATTAATTACCAGAACGAAAACTTGACCACAGCCGAGAATAAGTTCTTTGTCATCGGTGTTAAGCCATTCAGCGGTTAGATGTCAATAAGGAACATTACAAGAATTAAGAATGGATGTTCACGATCAGTAGGCTATTTGAAGGCACACAAACTGCTCATCCATCAACAAGTCACCTTCGTTGGTGCAGTAGAATAACTTGGTACTTATGCTAAGCAACGGTGCAATGGAGACAGGAATACATTTTACCAAACGTAAACATTATGACCAGAAGATTAATTTACAGAAGTGACTAGGAACCACAATCTAAAAATCCGCGTTCAGAAAATTTAAACGTATAACCAAAATTATTCAGTTTATATGAAGACAAGATTATCCTGAAAAAGAAGAAATAAAATGCGTTAGTTCATGGAAGCGAGCACAAAGAAGTACTTGTTAAAACAATATAAATATTCATAAAAAAAAAATCCCACCTAAAAAATTATATATATATATATATATATATATATATATATATATTCAAGATACCAAGTCATTTTATATAAACTTGGTTTTTAATCCTATTTCCCGAGTAAGCAAACAGACAAGTAAGTCAAGTTTGCGCCTGCATACTTGTCTGTTTGCTTACTTGGGAAATAGGATTAAAAACCAAGTTTATATAAAATGACTTGGTATCTTGAATACATAATATCCCCAAGTTAAAAAAACTTTATATATATATATATATATATAGAAAAATTAAGTTTATGAGAAAAACTGCAAAGTATACCCTATTTGATCACAAAAGAAACGAAGAAATTATGAAAGAATTAAACCAAGAACCAGTAATAGAAAAAATTAAAAAATATAAACATAGATGGATGGAACACGTTCAAAGAATGAAAACAGAAAGATTACCAAAACAAGCCTTAAAATACAAGCCATTAGGAAAAAGAAAACCAGGACGTCCTCTTAAAAGATTCAACGATGACTTCTAAGGCCGGAACAGGCCATGCTAGGCCTAAATCCTTGATACGCATGATGATGATGATGATGATGATATATACAACACATATATATGTACAGATCACAACAACGGAAGTCGATTTTAGTACTAAATTTTCGTCTGCTTACTATTTTTTTCCCTATTATATATTGACCAGTGAAAACTGACAGTGTTAGCACATGCATACTAAAGTTATTAATGACGTTACATATCTTTCGTGGTACTGAAATTATCAAAAAATAAAAATAAACGTTACAGAATAAGAGGCACTGTTTATAGTATTTTTGCCTCTTGAGAAAGAAAAAAAAAAGAAATATTACAAATATATCAAAAATTATAAATTTGCTTTATATAAAATATATACAACTATAATTATTTAGATATTTTAGATGATTAGTTTTTAGATATTTTAGATGATTAGTTTATTATGATTGCATTCGCTATTCAACTATTTGAACGAATGCATAACTTCACTAAAATTATACACCGTTTTTTTTTTTTTTCCTGAGATTTTTTTTTTGGTCATGTAATATTCGTTTTTGATTATATATTTGAAAGTACGTGATTTGCAGCTTATGACGCCTCTTTCTGTGTGATGCAACTAGTGCCCTCAGTTATGAACGACCACATAATTATCAGTTCTATTTTATTACGAACATTAGCAAAATGCGACTTTTGTTTGAAGACTGTTTTACTCCTATCCTAAGCTGATACAGAAAGCTAAGGAAACTCTTTGGCTTCGAAACATGTATAGTTGTCAACAATTTCAAGGTTAGATCAGTCATGAAGTACAGTTTCTGGAAGCGAAGGGATACAGGTATATCTACGTTGTTCTTGAATGCATACATATACATTGTTTTAGTCATAATAATAATAATATAAAAAAAAGGAAAGTATTCATGAGCAAGGATGTTAATGATGGACTAATTCATTCAGATGGAGAGATAGGATTCGGAGAAAATACAAGTGTGAGTCATAAGAACCGATGCGAAATTTGATATTATATCAAATTTGATATAATATATTTGATATAATAGGTGATAGATGATTTTTATTATCCGGTGTGATACCACTATTTTTATTGAATGCCTGATGTTGTACTAAAATTATCAAAAAAAGAAAATAAATAAAATATGATATTAAATGCATTATCAGTTAACGTGATCTATTAGAAATAGTTAGCGCACACACGTGAAAAACCAAAATTAAAATGAAAAAGGAAAACAGATTATATTTGAAATGGTTACGATAACCTTTAATAATCTTATGTTTCAGTCAATATAATCTCTGACAGTTTTCAACCTCAGGAAATATTTATACACACTGAAGCAGAAAATTGCAGGAAACCACGCAAAATCAGAATCTATCAGGAAGTCCAAATGCACAATTGTTGATAATCAGAGATTACCACCAATTATTGTCCCTTAAATAACAGAAATATACAATCAGTAATACTATAAATGGATAGAAATCTGATTAACCGTTTCAAATACTTTTCATTTCAGCAATCCAGTGGACAACAATTCAACCATATTATTTGTAAAACAGTCGTCGCTGGAGATATATCAACAACTTGTTACGAGCGCCATCTATGTAATTCGATAAAATACTGCAACTGTGAAATGTATTGTAAATGTGCAAATGTTTCTGCCTTTTAAAATTATACTTTTTGATATCGTATTTCTTCCTTATTTTCTATGTATTTAGTATTTTTCCTATTTAAAATGAAAATGCTGTTTGTTTTAATTTTAAATTTTAAATATACGTACAGTTAACGTGAGAATAAATTTAATTACTTATGTGATTGTGGAGTAATTATTCATGTGTGTGTGTGTGTGTGTGTGTGTGTGTGTGTGTGTGTGTGTGTGTAGAATTTTTTTTTTTTTTTTTTTACCTCGGGTATATATATATATATATATGTAGTTTTTATTTTTAATTTGAAGTTCTTATACGGGTCATCTGCTCATCGAGTGATTCCTTATTCTCCTGGCAGCTTTGTTACGATAGCCTTCGGCGACCATTAATTCTAACTGGAATCGTTACTCATTGAGAGACATCGCTGGTGTAAGTGCATGTTTTGTTCATTTGTGTTGCAGCCTTCTCGTTAAATGTTCAGTAACAAACATAACGCAGCCAGGAAACAAGAACGAAACTATATGTCGAGAATATAACGTGATTATTTCTAGATCACAGGCAAATAAGCACACTTCTTGTACCCCTTTAATGATCAGAATAAAACAGTCTAGAATGAGCTTCAGACAGTGTAAAACAAGTAGGCTTTTCGAGTATTCGTAAATCTAATTCCATCTGTTTTGATCAAAAGTTGATTATAAAGTTATCTGCTTGTGATATTTAGTAACCATAGAAATCTAAGGAAACATATCTTCGTATGGGAGGACAGTAATATAATTGAATTGACATTACTGTCATAATAAAGCCAGGTGAGACTACTGGGTGCTAAACATGAATGAAACTAACATGTCCTTCATACTGAATGCAATCAGATTCAAGGAACACCAAACGGGTAGTATGCGTTGATTTCAGGCCATCACACGTTTTTATGAAGCATTGTTATTAATATCCTTTGTTTATGGGATAGTCGAGAAAGAGAACAACTCTCTTTTGTAACGAAATGGCCAATAAAAAAAAGAAAGAACATTGTGTTCCTGGAAAACACGATGTTCAGTACATCGCCATTGGTGAATTAGAGTTATTATTTCTTCATGCAATACACATAAATTCAAGCCTATTGAAAAATTTTGCGAACTCTTTAGAAGATAAAAATGACCACTGTTTCAAATTCAGATTAAAACATCATTGAATTACCTAGGCTTAAATTCGCAGTTTCTGTGTAATAACAAGAAAAACAACTAGCAACAGTTGTCCAAAAAAAAAAAAAAAAAATGTTCAGTATCTTACCATTTAGATGTCAGTAAAACGCACTTTATACATTGTTGTCTACGTTTATGGAATTGGGCCGTAGAGAAAGATTGAATGTTTGTGTCTTTTAAATATAAACATTTTAAAACTTAGGAATTTAAAAAAAAAAAAAAGTACACGTTACAAGTTTTCATAATCAGCTTTCCAAATTTATTTAAGTGGTTTAAAATTTAAATTTTTTTTGTCCGTTTTTTCAACAAAAGAAAATGTCGTAGGATCTTAGGAATGCTAACTTCATTTATTTGAATATAATTAATGTGAAACAAGATGGCAGCACCATACACTTTGTCGAGCGCGCATTAAATGACTTTTTCATTGCATATTTAAGCACATTTCTGATCCGCTATATAAATTTAATGGAAACTTCAGCTTTTTATGACTAAAAATTGAAAACAACTTATGAATCTGTTTATTGCTGGTTCGCTATCCCCCCCCGACACATACACATTTTTGCGTTTAAGCCTTACATATGATGCCACACATGGTCGACTTGTGCTCACTATTGTATGAAACGTGGGGAGGGGGGCCAAAGGGTAATAGGTTGTTCAACAGCTACAGCATGGGAAACTCCGTAATAAAGAACTTTCTCATGGTTGGTGGGATAGCAATATGCTACTTTACTAGGGAATATTGATTATGGAACAAGGTAGTTCCCCTTGCCCTACTGTAAGTATTTATGTCTATAATTGTGTTTCACGGGACCAGTTTTGCCTGTTTTGAGGAATGGAAAAACCCGAATTTCCTGGAGAAAAAAAAACCCTCTACTTTCTTATGAGAAGACCGACTAACTCACCTTTAGTAAAAGACCTGATAAACGTTCCTCGCGTTATGGACGGGATCTGAATATGTTCTATTGTCAAGTCTTAGACAACAGAGTGCCAATTTTTATTTTCAAATATTTTAAATTACACTGGCCAACAAAAAAAAAAAAAAAAAAATTCTGCTGATTATGATCTGACACTTGTTTTTTACTAATTTGGGTGCGCTGATTTCAAATATCAAACCCATTTTTCTCTATCACGTCAGGTTTTTCCTCTATGGCATTTTTTTTGCTAATTTGTAAGTTTTTGATAGTTTTTAGGCGGCAGTACTATTTAGAGGATCAAAAAAATCGATTTTTTAATATTATTTTCTAAAAGTATGTACTTTTAAAAATCTGTTCCTAACTTTTTATCAAGAAATTCGAAAAATTCCCGAAGATATAGCCGATTATTCAAAGTGGTGCGCAGATCAGAATCAGAGCGCTCACCGCGATTTCATCAAGACTTAAAAACTATGGAAGATCGGTACCAAGGAAGATGGGATTCTCACATGATGGCCGACTACTGTTGGAGTATTCAAAGGGATTGCCAAAACAAAACACACAGCAGAAATTGCTACAAAACAAACAAAAATTTATTCCCTGAAACGCATGTGTAAGTAAAATTGTTATTTTTTTTATAAATATTCTTGTAATTTTTAATGAATATTGTTAAGTAGTTATGTATCTAATTATCGGCCTCTCTCGCATTCAAAGCGCCAGTACGTGCCGTTGCAGGTTCTTATGCATTTATTCGTTTACTAACAAGCGAGAGCGGTGAGCGCTCCGATTCTGATCTGCGCATCGCTTTGAATAATAGGCAATATCTTCGGGAATTTTTCGAATTTCTTGATAAAAAGTTAGGAACAGATTTTTAAAAGTACATACTTTCAGAAAATAATATTAAAAAATCGATTTTTTTGATCCTCTAAATAGTACTGCCTCCTTAAAAATATCAAAAACTTACAAATTAGCAAAACAAAAAAATGCCATAGAGGAAAAATCTGACGTGATAGAGAAAAATGGGCTGATTTCAAATTTGATATTTGAAATCAGCGCACCCAAATTAGTAAAAAACAAGTCTCATATAAAAGCCAGCAAAAATTGTGTTGGACTGTGTTATCATTTATTATTTCGGAAGGGTTTCAATAATCTTAAAATTTATATATTGTGTCTCATTGGTTATACAAATACCAAATCCAAAGAATTAACAAACACAAAAATACCAAAATTAATTAAAGAAACAAAAAATTATCATTATCAAATACAAATGATGAAAAATGAGATCAAAACAAGTTATTAGTAAATCCAGATTATCATTGAAAAGCAGTCAACTAAAAAAAAATGATAAAAATCAATCAAATCAAAAATAAATGATCAAGAACTATCTGGTGGAGGCAATATCAGAATGTATTCCAAAGGTCAAGAGGGTAAACAGAGCAGGCGTGACATGAATGAATCAGAAGAAGCACGAGATGATTGGTAATAATAATAATAATAATAATAATAATAATAATAATAATAATAATAATAATAATAATAATCAGAGGATGTAGTTGAAGTACTTAATGAACAATTCGTAAAGGTATTTCATTCTTGTGAACGTGACATAAACTTGATTTTAATGAGGACTTAATTATATTTCACCACTTGTTTCGAAGGAATCTTCTGGAGACTTAACAACAGCATTTACATAGCATTTTAGCATGAGTCTTGCACTGGGCCAAATTCCAAAGGAATGGAACTTGAAAAGGAAAGGAAAAAGGGCAAAATTGTCCCGATTCATAAGGGAGGTAATAAGACTAAGGGTTTGAATTATAGGCCAGTCTGTGTTTCTGGAGTTAAAATGCTAGAGAGGTTAGTTAGGACCAAAATTTAGAATTGGGTTCACAATAAAAAAATACTCTTTGATGGTAAGAATAGGTTTATTAAAGGAAGACTGTGTTTTAGCAATCTGCGTACTTATGACAAGGTGACAAATGCATTGATTAAAGGTGATACATATACAGTAGCATATTTAGATTTTGCAAAGGCTTTCGATAGATTATCACATGACAAACCGGTAGTTAAATTGGAACAGATAGGATTGGATAGTAGATTAGTACGTTGGATTGGAGATTGGCTGTCCGATAGGTATCAGCAGCTCCTGTATGGGGGGGGGGGAGTGATATCCCAGAAGAGGAAAGTCACAAGGCCGTTCCCCCAGGGGTCTGTTTTGGGGCCATTGTTGTTTAATTTGTATGTAAATGATACTGTGAGAGGTCTGAATGGTGACAGGCAGTTGCTTGCAGATGATGCAAAGTTGGGAAAAACTATCAGGAGCAGAGAGAATACCGTGGCTTTGCAAGAGGACTTGAATACACTGGTTGAACGGGTAAATGACTGGGGATGACAATTCAATGTTGCAAAGTGTAAGATTTTGAAATATGGGATGTAGAGTATACAATTAGTGGAAATATCTTCGAAGAGGTATAGGAAACGTGAGATGTAGGAGCGACTGTGGTCAAGAACCTAAACTTTCCGAGACATATTGCTAAAATTGTGAGACAGCACAGCAGATGATGGGAATGATGAGAAGGGCACTGACTTCTGGAAAGGATGTTATTATTTGATTGTATAAGACTTGATCAGACCATATGGAATATTGTGTATAGATTTGGTCACCTGGTTTTCAAAAAGATGAACTGTATTGGAAAAGGTTCAGAGACGATTGACTACCGTGGTTTCTGATCTCTGAAATGTTGAGTATTAAGACAGATTGACAAAATGCAATTTACAGAAACTGGTGGATAAAAAGAGGAGGAGGAGGATTGAGACATACAAGTTGGTAAGGGGTTATTACCAGATTAATGTGAGTAGGTTTTGCATAGAATATGTGAAGACAGGAAGAGAACAAGAGGTCATCTCTAGAAGATAATATAAAAAGAGTGTGAGTAAAGGGGTGAGGAGTAGGTTTTTTGCATGGAGAGTGATGAGTGATTGGAATTATTGCTGGAGAGTAGTGAGTGCGGAGATGGTGAACATATTTAAGGCGCGGTATTACAGGGGGAATTCCCGCGATGAGTTTTTTTTTTTTTTTTGATTCAATGGAGGTTTAATAATAATAATAATAATGTAGAATATGTATATTTATATATATTAAAAATAAAAATACAACGATGCGGACAAAGGAAATCTCTTAAATAAATATTTCTCTAAGGGTATATTCCTTCAAGAAATAATAGCCTGCGTAAATTATTTCTATAAAGATTCGGAGAACAATGAACGGAAAATTGCGAAAAACTGGTAGAAGATATTTCTTTTGCAGTATTTTTTACGATAAAAAAAATAAAAATTCCAGTGAGAGAAAGAAACCTTCATCTTCCTCTTGTACTCAATGACGGATTGCACTTTATTTGATCCACTTTATGCATTGTGGCACTTAAAGAAAACAGTATGGGCATTCAGTGTCAAACCGGTTTGGATCAAATGTACATAGAGATATCTGAGCTTCGATTTACAAAAATAAACTAAAAATATAAAAAATCTTTCATTTTCAGATGCCAGGTAACGAAGCATAAGTTTTAGGATTAGTAGCAACTCAGTTTAGTGGAACGATTTCGGGAATTCAGTTATCAACTAGTTGAAGCATGGTCTTATTCCGATATTGCTTGGTCAAAATTTGTTCAATTAATATCGACATAAAGCCATAAATTTCTCCCCACCCATCTACTATACACACTACTGCTCATTCAGACAATTACTCAACCATGAATTCAGAATGTTTACGGAAATCGTTAGATGACGTTGCGCCATCTATAAAACCATAATGATTAGATACGGAATCCATCATATGCCATTATGATGGGTAACCCCCCTGCAGAATTGTTCTAAATTATATATTGGCGAAAAAGTTCACCTTTGCGAAAGTATCTGCACGGAATCATTTAACATGACAAATGAGTTTAAATCTGTGCATGACGAGATGGGAACAGACTCGTTTCCTAACACGTGACTGAGTTATGCCACACAGCATGTAATTATTAATGGGAAGGTTTTTTGGAGGCTCTTCATAATAACGATTCTTGACTTTAATAGCGCTTCTTCTAATACTTGTTTAAGAGCATAATCGTCTTAAAAGGAATTTTTCAGAAAATAAAAAGAATGTAAAATGTACTCGTATCTTAAGTTAGGAATTATTTTTTTTTATCTTCATGAAAAATGACCTTTCTCCAGATTATTAATACTCATTCCAATGTTTCCCGGGAATTTATGACCCGTATGGGGTGATTTGAATGTCTACAGCCTCCTCCGAAATAAATGCCTACCAGTTACCCTTGAACTACTGCGTAAAGCTTTAAAAATGTTGAGAAATATTCTCTTTATAAAGAATAATGCTCTTTGGTTGGAAAGATCTTACGGTTAATCAGATTCGTACAGAGATGGAAGATTTTTTTCCCCTCTATAAAATGCACATGCCGACAGGAGAACGCATGATTATCAGATACATGTTTTATAGTTTTACTGGCTCAGCATACTGTTGTATAGAACAACCTTCTTAAAATAGTCAGTCAGTCTCTAGAAAAATAAATAAATAAAAATAAAAATGATAGCAACTCATTAAGTTGTTTAAATTATTTGAAACTATATGGAATCTAACACTTTATGACTAGAATTATTTTCCATCTTCTTACTTCCACAATCAAGTTACTTCACCTTTGAAACGTAATCAATGCTCGATGTGGCATTGATTCTATTTTTTTTTTATTTATTTATTAATTCTATCTACATCATGTGCTATGTAGAGAGCTGTCAATTGTGTATATTTTCTGGCTCCTGTTTGTCTTGCAGATAATAATAATAATTTTTTATAATAATTTTTTAGATAATAATTTTATAATTTTTTAAAAATTCAGCACTGAGTGCTGCATATCTGATTCATTTTCTACATTGCATTTCAATTAAAATTTTGATAATAATACTTTTTTTTTTTGCATATGTATTTACAACACGTGTTCTTCTAATATTAACAATGAAGATTACACAGAATTTTTGAATAATGGATAATAATAATAATAATAATATGATAATGTCTCAAATAAATTACATGCATATGATTATTACAGATATTTTTTGCATGTTTACACATTATGTATAAAATAACAATTTTTCTATTTTCATAGTACAGAGTATTTACATATTTACAATTAATGCATATTACACTTGATGCTCTGTACATTATACCGTACGCAGTTTAACGCACATTATTTCTTTTCAGTATTTTTTTTTTCTTTGGATACAAATTCATATACTTTTTTTTAATATCTGTATCTTCATTATTATTATACACCGTACTGAATGTTTTGCAACATAATTTGCAGTCTTTGATTATGAGGATTATGTGTGGATGAGTGAGGCTAATTAATTCCACCTACTTCGAAGCTTGGATTAGCTTTTATGAAGAGAGTAATACTAATAATAGAATAAAAAATAAAAAATCGGCTAGCGCTTATAGAGAGTGGGCGAGGCCTTTATACCCTGTCTAGCTTTCAGAGACTGAGTGGGCAGTTCAATCTCCACCGGTAGCCAATCAGAGATGGCTGGCCGATGTCAATCATTAATTATAGCAGCCACCGATGAAGAGGCTGGCAAACAGTGCTGCCATATCTTGATACCTAACCCTAACAAGATATGTTACTGTCTGAAATAATGTGGGTACTACGGTCGATTTTCTTCAGTTTACGGGATGAAAAACCAGATTTTCTGGGAGGAAAAACCCGCTTGCCCTTGCCAGAGATCGACTAACTCGGGAAGTCGAAGAAAGGCTTAGAAAAAGTTCCTCTAATCGTCGACTAGACTTGAATTTAACAGCTATACAGGCCTAAAATAATAATTTTTTTTTCTCAGATAAATTACATACATTATATGAAGACAATTATGCATACCAAATACTTTCTCGTACATAAAGTTTTTTAAAAAATAATAATAATAACAATAACTGTTTACAACATATATTATTATAATATTCATAATGATGATGATTACAGATGTTTCTTTGCAATTTTACACTCTATATATACAATATCAATGCATATAATCACTCTATATTGCATACTTTTGTTACAATTATTACATACATTACATACTTTTGTTACAATTATTACATACATTACATACTTTTGTTACAATTATTACATACATTACATACATTTGATTACATATGATACATTACTTACATTTGTTTACATATGATACATTACTTACATTTGTTTACATATGATACTTACATTACATACATTTGTTTACATATAATACATACATTACATACTTTGGTTTACATGTGATACGTACTTTACATGCACTTGGTTATATATGATACATCTTGGATGAGAACTAATTTCTCATCCATATAATAATAATAATAATAATAATAATAATAAAACAATTCTGCATTGGGTTACCCATCGTAGTGGCATATGATGGATAACGTATCTAATCATATTATGGTTTTATAGATGGCGCAACATCATCAAAAGATTTCCGTGAACATTATGAATCCATGGTTGAGTAATGAGATCAGTTAACTCATCTTTACTTGAAAAGAAGGATCAAGTAAACCTTTCCGTTCTAACAGGATTCATTCCACGTCTTTCAACTCCAAGGACATCGTCTATACCGACGGAAGCTCTTCGTACAACCATTTAATTAACTAATTAAATCCATAAAGATGTTTCTAGAGAACAATATGATTTTTAAGGTGCTATAAATTAACAATAAGATGTTTTTGATGTGTTTTCAGAATTCTTCTTCCCCTTAAGATTTATCGCATTCTCTGCTCACTTCGAAATACTTCCATTACAGCGCGATGGAAGCCATTTGAAAACATTTGCACAAGTGCTACGTTTTCGAGTAAGTAAGTATACGAGGGTGTGCTGAAAAGTTGTGATAATAACCATGAAGGAATTGACATGTCTGACATGTCTTCTTATATATATCCTAAAAGAAAAAGAACAAATTATTACAATTTGATGACACATAGGCAGTGGTGTAGCTAGAACTTTTGCCGCCCGTGGCGGTCTCTGTGTTTGCCGCCCCTTTCAGTACACACCAAAAATACTACAAAAAGTCAAAACAACGTATAGGGAAATAAATTAAAACACTTACTTTTTCAAGTAAAACTTTAATTCCAACATTCTAAAATGTTATTTTTTCTTGCTTTTCCGTTAGCAAATTCGTCGATGACATTGACGAAGTCTATCACTCAGTTGCTGTTCAATAGACAATATGGTAAGATTTCTTAAACGCAAAGTGCCGCCCGGGGAGGATCCCCCCCCCCTTCCCCGTAGCTACGCCACTGCACATGGGAGTTAAAGGGTTTTATGATATGTTCTTTCTTGCGATATATCGGTTGCTTTAATTTTTTTTTTTGTTCTAGGTGTTTATCAAAACTTTTCAGCCCTTCCCCCTCCTTGTATAAGCAGAGATTTTCTTTTTGAATAGTGAAGGATGACATCAAATAATCTTGCCTTCACCGTCAATTTAATCATTCCAGACGTCGCTGTCCAAGAATTTGATTTATAGTTGCTGCTCTTTGATTTTTTTTTTTTTTTTTTTTGACGAATTGGAAATCGTAAAGGATACAATAAAAAATCCCACTCTACTAGGTATTACATTCATTAAAACAAACTTTCCCAATAAAGGAAATGAAAACTTTGAAATAAATTTGACGTCTATGCTACATGACATCAGGCAGAAGATCTGTGCCTCAACTGTAGAAGTGACACCTGGCGGCCGAGAACATTTTGGGACCTTGATATATTGGACTCATTTAATATTGTTTTATCAAATGATTAAATTTAGGTACTGCTTTCCTCTTTTACTAAATACATTCAATACTCCTAAGAATGATTCATATTCCACTGGAAGGAAAACCAATTCATACAACTCTGTTGTATGAATTGGTGGATGGAATCGTTATTTTATATCCTTTCGCATCGTTTTGCCTAACTTTGAATGATTTTCTGTTTTTGTTTACATCGTGCCTGACAATAAATAAACTATTCATAGAATATACAGCAAAAAATTGATCTATTTAGCTATTGTTAATCAGGACTGGACAAATACGCTCGCCCACTCCAAGATTTTGTCATCTGGAAAGAATCTACAGACTATACAAAGCAGAATATTTTTATTTAATAAAAATAATTTTCTGAATAAAATATTTTTTTTGACTTTAAGAAAATACAGAAAAGTATGCGTAATATAAAGATCCATTCTATTAACCAAAAAACAATGTAATAAATTATATGTATTTACAAAAAGAAAGCACTTATTCTTATTGGAATGCTGGAATGATACCACTACTAATCAATTAAAAATCGAGGGATGGGGGGGGGGAGTTGATAATTTTTTTTAATGTTGATGAGAGAGCATAAGATAATATTGCAAATATATTATGTGCTCTGACTCTGTTTGATTTAATGTATATTGAATATATTAATTTTTTTTTTTAAAATCTCATAAATATTACAGGCGTGCTTAAGCTTAATTGTATACATTTCGTTTCATTCAACTGGTTGATAATTGTTGAATAAAAATTTACTAGCAGCAACAGTCCATATGATGCTGCCATCTGGTGTTCAAAAGGAACTTAATTAATTATGTATTGTATCATTGATTCTCATAAAATTCCAATGTTTTGTGATATGAGCTTCGTCGAAAAATATATGCATTTTACTTGTTTTTAAAGTTTCTTCTCTAACACTGAAAATCAAGCATTTTTTATTTTATTTAACAATCTATTAGCTGGGAATTATATGTGAGTTAACTGCGTTAAAGTTTAGAAATTACCTGTATATGTTATAATTTTATAAATCACTATATCACCTGGATTCATCGCCATCTACCGGGGGATAAATGAAAATATTTTAACTGATTACATTTAATGTAAGTTCAAATGCATTGATCACAAGGCAAAAGTAGTAAAATATTGAAAATGATTATTGCGATAATAAAAAGCATAACAGCACGATATTATGCTGCGGTTGCCATACTGCAGTGTGCATTGTGATCAGTGTGCAGCAACTGAAACTGGTATTCGCCTAGGCAGCATTTTTTTACTCCTCGAGTGTCCAATGTAGATGCTCCACTGTCCACCATATACACAGTTACTTATTTTTTGGCTAACAGAAGTGGTATTCCAAGAGGTTGTTTACTTCGAGTGTGTCACCTTCGTTATAGGGTCCAATGCCCTGTTCGTTCCTATATAAAATTCTGCCAACTATTGTTATACGATGCAGCCATTTGACTGTGAAGCAAGCACGTTACCCATCTGCTCTATCCTTAAATACAGCAGCGCACAGCGAAGCAAAAATATCGAAATTATATTAATAAATACTCGTATGTTTCAATCCGCCGCGTGACTAGTCGAGTGGTTACGTGTTTACGCGCTCCGCAACCATATACCTGGGAAAGGAGTGTCCCGAACTCGATTCTCGTCGCTGACGTGAAGAGCTTAGGATCTTTCTCAGACATGAATTAGGTCTTGGGCGAGGGTTTTTGCCCCAGTTTATCTGGGATTTTTCCTCAGGAAAACTGGCTCCCTGAACACACGCTTCTACAGACATAGGTATGTAGAAGACAGGATAACTATGTCTCTCTACAGACTATGTCTTCTACATAGATATTCTATGTCTGTAGAATGGACTCCTTATTCCTGGATAACTCCAGGAATAAGTAGTAACCAACCTATTCCGTAGGATTTCGGTTCCGATTTTTTTTTTTTTTTTTAATGTTGAGCCCATACACGAGAGGTTGGTAGATCAACCTATAATACATTAGTACCGTTGGGTTGGGAAAGAAGGTACTTGTTCACATTAGATTTGAATGAGTGTAGATTGCATTCCCTAGGGAACACATCAAGGGGAAGACTGTTCCATAGTATAGCGGATGCAGGGACGAAGGAGGAGGAGAAGAAATTTGTTCTGTGGGTTTCAAGATGCACTGTGTAGGGATGTTGAGCATCAGCTGCACATATTCCAATGAGCTTAGTACTAAGTCGGGAATTATTGATGCTATTTCGGATGAAAATTTTTCATGGAAATATTTGTAGAAGACACATAGTGGAGAGACCGCTCGCCTGTGTGAAAGTGGGGGGGGGGGAGTGAGTTGGTAAGAGATGGGTCATTAATAAGTCTGATTGCTCACCTTTCTATGGAGTCGAGCAATCTGAGGGAGCTTTTGGGGGGCCCCACCCCATATGTGGGAGCAGAATTCGATGGTTGCGCGGATTTGTGATTTATATAAGATTAATAGCTGTTCAGGGGTGAAGTAACGTCTTGAGCGAAAGAGAATCCTAGTATTTTAGAAGCTGAGAATGCAATGGTTGTTATGTGTTTATGCCAGGAGAAGTTTGATGTCAGGGTAATTCCAAGAAGATAAATATCAGATTGTCTTGAAATTTGGGTATTGTCAAAAATAATACTGGGATAAACTGGTTCTTTTTTTTATGAGAAATGAAACAGTACTGAGTTTTTATGTGCATTAAAATGCATTAGGTTATCTGAACGTCTGAATTGAGGGAAGTGGTGGTTGCTGTTCTGTAGATTGAGGTGTGGAGTAAGGTTTATCAAAAGAAAGCGAGGAGTGCAATGTGCCGTCATCTGTAAAACTCTGTATTGGGTTGTAGGTAAGCTGAAGTAGGTGATTGATATATAGTAGGAAAAGGGTTGGTGAGAGGACAGAACCTTGAGGAACCCTAGCATTAGTTGAGTGGTGAGGGGAAAAGGAGCCATCGACCACCACACATACTGAGCGCCCAGATAGAAAGCTGGCAATCCAATTACAGAGGTCTTGACATAGACCAAACGAGGGCAGTTTGCTTAGTAAGCCCTTGTGCCAGACCCGGTCAAACGTCTTGGAAATATCAAGTCCAACCGGTTGTGATTCGTGAAACTTCTCTTGCATTTGACCCGAGATGGGTGACATATGCGAGCAGATCTCCTGTTGATTGGCAGCGACCGAATCGATTCTGGCGGTCGTTTATTAGACATGTAGCCTCAAGGAAGTGTAGGAGTTGAGAATTGATGATTTTTTTCCATTACTTTAGACAGGACTTAGGTGAGCGAGATAGGACGGTAGTGACTTGTCGCCCTTTTTTGGGAATGGGTTGAATATAGATCAATTTCCAGGCTGTGGGATAGATACCAGTGGAGTTAGACAATATATATAAGCGACATAGGACAGGAGATAGTTCTGTGGGTAAACCTTCAGGACAATTGGAGGAATGCCATCAGGGCCAGTAGACTTTTGCAATCTAATTTTGCGTCTAATTTAGACAGTATTTTGCTGATCTCTTTCTGGCAAAAGGATATGGTGGGCATTGTATGTTGGGCATCTAGAATGGTTGGGGGGGGGGGACATTTGCCGTTGTCGATTATGCGTGCGTATATAGCAATTTTCCGCCTATACCGTAAAAGGTGTAGGTCTACTCGTGAACATAAAAAAGATGCTTAAATATGAGGATGGCTGTATAACTGTATAGAAATGGCATTCGCATTCATGTGCTAGACTACCCAAAGAAAGATCTTTTGGGATTCTATTTAAGTTTCTGACCAAATGAACGGTTTTTAGAACTTTCTTCAACTGTTCCCGAGTTAGTCAATCTTTGGAACAGGGAAGTAAAGATTTCCTCAGAAGCTCAGGTTTTTTTAGCAGCTTAAAAAGCTCAGTTCCATAAAAATGGCAACACTTCTCTGTCATGCCGGCAAAGGTTGGTCGATTGGTAGAGTCTCTGCTACTAATGGCTCAGTTAAGTAAGTTTGAGCGCGGTTAGTAGTTAGAAGGGGACCAATCGTTCGATGCTGTTGGCACACTCTCCCTCGATGAGTCTTTGGACTCCCTGGAGGTGTATAATAATAATAATAATAATAATAATGTTCTCCTCCTGAAAGCCTTGATTAATTGTAGCCTTAAACTCATTATCAATGATGTCTTAAGGGTGTAGACGGACTTCCCAGCATTCTTCAAAGGGTTAGCATGGACTAAAGGATCTCCTCCCACTCTCTTTTAAAAATAAAGAACATTAGAGAATTTATTTTATTATTTTTGGTTTACCTTTTTAAATATCATTCTTGAAAGTACACTGCATTTCCAAACAGTGTTGGCTAACTCGTGTGGATGTTAAATCGACGAATGAAATATTTATGGAAGAAGTGTAAAAAATAAACACCATGGAAGGAACACAAGAAACAGATAATACAAAAGAGGCAAACTGGTTAGAGAATATACACAATTTAGAGACAAAACTACATTTGTAAGGTAGTTTAGCATGGAACTACTATATAAGATAATTAATATAGTTTGGTGTTGCCTTCTCTCGACAAGTTTAAAACTCCATAGAGGTGCCATATAATAATAATAATAATAATAATAATAATAATAATAATAATAATAATAACAGATAAGCATTATAAAACTCAGAAGAGAAAAAGCTGCATGTATGTTGTTGGGAAAGGTAGCACAATGAAATTATGAAAAGACCACAATCAGCAGAGTAAGCCAGACGAAATTATAGAATGTCATTCTGAAGGATACATTTTAAGTGAGCGAATAAACGCAAAAGAAGGATAGGTTTATGAATGCAAACTGTTTATTGTATTATTGTATTATGAATGCAAATTGTATTCTTGAATTATCACTTTTGAAAATTATACTGATGAAAAGACAATGTGATAGATAACGTTTGGTAAAGGAAAGAAAGCGAGAGAAAAAAAAAAAAAAACGGATAAGAGAACATCAGTTCTCTTATCCATTTCTACTGGCGATTGTTTCACCGCTAGCAAGGTTCCAAAGAAGGAAGAGTAGTGAGCAGTTTTCCGCTGTACACTATGGTGCCTAAACACCGGTGTCCAATTATAGATCGGCTTATGTTTAATAACTGAGGATTAAGGTACTGGATTGAATAATTCAGTTAAAAATAGAATCCAGTGATTCCAATTCTTGTAACAAATGCAAGAAAAAATAACAAAAAAAGGCATTTGAAAGATAATACAAAAAGAGTTTATTGCAGTAAATTAGAAATTATAGACATGGAATATGGTCCGGTTGCTTGAGAAGAGTAGAAGAGCAAAAAATAATTACGTGGAAGAAACTTAAAGCCTAAAGAAAAAGAAAAGCACGAAATGCAACAAATGAAACATCACGACACGGCTTTGAATTAATCTGTTCCTGTTTCTGCATATTAATGATATTGTGAAGTATTAAGAGAGAGAGAGAGAGAGAGAGAGAGAGAGAAATTCGAGACGCTTTCTGTTGTTGTCGAGAAATTTAATAGTGCCCGAGAAAGAATAATTCTAATCTAGCATACCTCCAGGAAGATTGGAATAGACAGGTGTTAGTTCATTGTCGCTAAGGGCAAGGTTTTATATTTCAGGCAGAAAATATTGCGGGATATATTTGATTACAATACGAAAATTTAAAGAGGCAAAGGATCCATGAGGAATAGACAAAGATTTGGTGTAAATTTACCAAGAAGGAAATGAAATAATTATTGCAATAATGAAAAGGATACTAACAAGTAGGTATGATGTTGAGTTCTTTAATTCTGAGGCGAGTACAAGCAAAACTTTGTCACATGAAAGTAATCCCTACTCATATAAAATGTATTGCATTGCATAAAATTCTATGTATGACTTTTTCCTTCACTGTGAAAATGAAAACTTGATATCTTGGGCTGACACGGGTCAAAAACAAAGTGGCTTGTTGAAATTCGAATTGCTTTTATGATGATTCAAATAAATAATTAATCCTGTCACTCTTTTCCTAACTAGAGATTTCCCTGTTTTTATTACCTTCTAGTATGTAAGGAGCAATATTTTTTTGTAGGGAAATTCTGGAGATTTGTCGAAGGCAAAATTCTAAGAATCTTGGGTGGTATCGTCAGCTTTGTATTTCACCCTCTTTTTTCTGCTAAAATATACCAAAAATTCTAAGACTTTTTTTAAAAGAAGAAAAAAGGTTAAGCAGCCACCAAAGTCATTGCATGTGTATATATGTATGTGTGTGTGTGTGTGTGTGTGTGTGTGTGTGTATGTATATATATATATATATATATATATGAAATTGCACAATACTTTACTGCATGATGACTTTCTCTCTTCTTAACTTTGAAGACAAATACTTCGGTAATTGGTATTTGTCATCAATGAGCTAAGCCTAACTGGTCTCAATTAAGTCATAACGATTTTAATGCCGAATTGTATCGTAATCTATTGGAGACTTACGTGTGTGCAGGTATGCTTATGTATTTTCTATAGAAGAGAAGGAAATCTCTAAATCAGTGTTTCTCAAACTTTTTTCGACTACGGAACACTTCACAAATCCTGAAATTTTGACGGAACACCGTGGTTATTTTGTAATCTGTTTTTAATCCGCTAAATTACCAATTAATTATAAATTAATAATTAATTGGTAATTTAGCGGATTTTTTATTATTATCAATAATTGATAATTAATTATTGAATAAGAATCAATTAAACATCAATTAAACCATCATTAAATTAATTTGTGCTGACAAATTAATTTAAAAATGACAAATTCCAGAACTTCTCGCGGAACACCGGTTAAGAACCACGGCTCTAAATTAACGATATCTAAATGAAAAATTTAAATCGCGATAGCTATTTGTTGCTGTTTATTTTTCTCCTTGAGCAAATTGTCGAGAAGCGCATAATTAAAACTCTGTTCAAGGAAAAGAATAAATGGCAGCTCTGTTTGCTACAGGAGCTATGGGATTTTTTTTTTTTTTTTTTCGGGTTCCTGGTTGACGATTTTGATGAATTGAAATATTGTTGTGACTAGACGTTTGATTAGTAGTTGTAGTTCTGGATAATGCATTACGAAATTTGATAATTATTCTCAATTCACCTAAATCACCAAAACCACAAGGAAATAAGTAATAATATTTATTTATAGTCATATATTTCAACCTATCACAGGCGATCATCAGTGGCAAAGACAGTTAATTACAAAGTAGAATGCGAACGATAGATTGATTTGAAACAATAAGAGACGCGTGATGTCATACATAAAACAACGCAATGATATAACTGAGAAAACGTTGTATTATTAATTGCTCATCAATTTATTTTTTATTCTTATCATGGTTTCCGTCTTCCAAAGATAAACGTTCTCCTGTGGCTCTTCCTGGTGTCTACCGAGTTACTTGTGACTGTAACTCGGTAGACACCAGGAACTAAGACTTACTTCCGACAAACTGGAGGCTCGGTAGAAAAAAGAATACAAGAACACCGATCTTACATTAGTAACAGAAAATCTGAGGCTGGGGCACAGCACGGAATAGATACAGACCACAATATCGTATGATCTTACTTCGTCTGTGTCGCTATAAATTTGAATGTTTGTTTAAAGAAAGTGCTGAGGTCTTACTTCACTGTCCGAACTTAAATCGAAACGACTGCCTCTCGTTATAAGTTTTAAAAGAGGTATACCGTGAGTAGACATATCGATACAAAATTAATAACGGAAAAAACTCACGTACAAAGATTATTTAATAGTATAATTTTCGCCTGTGTGTCACAGGCATCTTCAGTACGTTAAGCTCAAATTAAACAATAACTGACAATTCCAAAAAGCGCCACCTAAGTAGCTGGTGTAAGATAACTAAAAAGGTCAATAACTTTCCTTAAAAAAAATAATAAATAAAATAAAATAAAATAAAAATAAAAAATTAAAATTAAAATTTAAAAAAAATAAAAAATAAAATAAAATAAAATAAAAATAAAAAATAAAATAAAATAAAATAAAAATAAAAAATAAATAAAAAATATAAAATAAAATAAAATAAAATAAATAATAAAAATAAAAAAAATCAATACAATAAAAAGTTAGGAAAGATGAGCTGATTTGTAAAGTACTATCTCCCATAAAGGGGATAGACGTAAGCCGTCGGATCTGTTTAAGTTAGGAGAATGAAGTAGAGTTTCACATGTTTCTTTATAAAGGCGTTCCATGAGAAACTGACTTTTGTGAAGAACTTTTGTCTTTCTCCAATGAACTCTGTGTCTGGTGAAGATGGCATGTTCTGCAAGTCCAGACTTTTCAGGTTTAAAGTATTCAATATAAGATTGGTGTTCTTCTAGCCGAATAGAGGCAGATCTTCCCGTTTGTCCGAAATAAGATAATCCACAAGAGCACGGAATCTGGTAGGGTGTGGAATCTTGTCCTTAGGAGAAGTGAGAAAGGTGGAGATTTTTCTAAACGGTCGAAAGGCAACAAAAATATTCAGTGGTTTTAAAACTTTTGCTATACGTTCACTGATGCCTTGTACATAAGGGATAGTAATGCGCGTTATTTCTTCTGTGTTTGAAGAGGAAGACATATTAAAACTACTCAAAGTTCTTTTAATGAAGCAATTCTTATAACCATTAGATAGAAAGGAAGAAGTTATATATTGCAGTTCTTTCTGTAAAAGATCGTCTGAAGAACAAAAGGAGTGGGCCCGATGAACCAGTGTTTTAATAGTTCCTGCCTTTTGACTGGGATGGTGATGAGATTCCGCATGGATATAATGGCCTGTATGAGTCTTCTTTCTATAAACTGAGAAATGTAGGTTACCATCTGGTTGGCGAAGAATTAGAAGATCTAAAAAGGCTAACTGTTTATTTGATTCTACTTCTAGGGTAAACTTGATCCTAGGATGAAATGCGTTTAACTTAGTGAGAAATTGTTGAAGTTCATCAGAAGAGCCATTCCATACAGCAAAAATGTCATCGACATATCTGTACCAATGAGTAGGTCTGGGAGAAATGTTGTCAAAGATACGTCAACAATTTCTCACTAAGTTAAACGCATTTCATCCTAGGATCAAGTTTACCCTAGAAGTAGAATCAAATAAACAGTTAGCCTTTTTAGATCTTCTAATTCTTCGCAATATATAACTTCTTCCTTTCTATCTAATGGTTATAAGAATTGCTTCATTAAAAGAACTTTGAGTAGTTTTAATATGTCTTCCTCTTCAAACACAGAAGAAATAACGCGCATTACTATCCCTTATGTACAAGGCATCAGTGAACGTATAGCAAAAGTTTTAAAACCACTGAATATTTTTGTTGCCTTTCGACCGTTTAGAAAAATCTCCACCTTTCTCACTTCTCCTAAGGACAAGATTCCACACCTTAATCATCCAGGTGTCTACCAGATTCCGTGCTCTTGTGGATTATCTTATTTCGGACAAACGGGAAGATCTGCCTCTATTCGGCTAGAAGAACACCAATCTTATATTGAATACTTTAAACCTGAAAAGTCTGGACTTGCAGAACATGCCATCTTCACCAGACACAGAGTTCATTGGAGAAAGACAAAAGTTCTTCACAAAAGTCAGTTTCTCATGGAACGCCTTTATAAAGAAACATGTGAAACTCTACTTCATTCTCCTAACTTAAACAGATCCGACGGCTTACGTCTATCCCCTTTATGGGAGATAGTACTTTACAAATCAGCTCATCTTTCCTAACTTTTTATTGTATTGATTTTTTTTTTATTATTTTTTTTATTTTATTTTATTTTATATTTTTTATTTATTTTTTATTTTTATTTTATTTTATTTTATTTTATTTTTTATTTTTTTTTAATTTTAATTTTAATTTTTTATTTTTATTTTATTTTATTTTATTT
Organism: Typopeltis vanoorti; assembly: GCF_054136105.1. Lineage (NCBI taxonomy): Eukaryota > Metazoa > Arthropoda > Arachnida > Uropygi > Thelyphonidae > Typopeltis > Typopeltis vanoorti. The sequence goes on from NC_143552.1 coordinate 107,221,105, forward strand.
ATTATTTTTTTTAAGGAAAGTTATTGACCTTTTTAGTTATCTTACACCAGCTACTTAGGTGGCGCTTTTTGGAATTGCCAGTTATTGTTTAATTTGAGCTTAATGTACTGAAGATGCCTGTGACACACAGGCGAAAATTATACTATTAAATAATCTTTGTACGTGAGTTTTTTCCGTTATTAATTTTGTATCGAGCTGCCTCTCGTTATGTAAGATATGGGAAAGTCTTACCCTAATCCCACATCACTAAAGGGTTTTTAAAATACAGTTAATGAATAATTAATAATACAATGTTTCCTCAGTTATATCATTGCGTTGTTTTATGCATAACATCACTCGGGTCTTACTGTTTCAAATCAAACTATTGTTCTACTTTGTAATTAACTATCGTTGCCACTCATAATAGCCTCTAATATTCAGGCTGAAATATATGGCTTTAAATAATATTCATGGTTATTTCTTTGTGTTTTTCGTGTGAATTAAAGAAACCTCTCATGGTACAAGTAGCTCTTAAAGAACAACCACCAAGGTGCCATATTATTACACATTATCGAAAAAGTCCGAAGAGCCTGAGCCTCGCATATAGCAAACCGTAGATTTAATTCCATTCTCATAAATGCTACTGACAGTGATAGCATTTTATTTATTTAATTATTTATGTTTTATGTTATTGAGTTTTAAATTTCTATTTATTTATTTGTATTTATTTTATTGTCTTTTTTATTTTATTATTTATTTATTTATTTTGCAAGCAACTACTGCACGTAGCGTTTTCATATTCTAAGCACTGATGTCGTATCGTGCCACTTTAAGTTAACCTTCAGTTTATCCAGCAAATGCTTGAGGAAGAAGGACAATGTAATGAGATCTTCCCATGATGTGCGAAACTTCCTCATTACAGTATAGTTTTCTTCTATTTTTTTTTTCAATGTTCTCAGGGGCTTCAAATAGCCATTATTATCGGTTAAATGACTACGTAATTGTTTATATCAAAACGGCATGCCTAATGTAATAGAGAAAATGAAAAAAAAATCAGTCAAGATAAAGGACAATAGGAACTCATTAAATCAAAAAATGAGTCACAGAGTAACACATGAATATTAACAGTATTTGAAACCGAATACAGTACTACTGAGTTCCTTTAACATCAGGAGAAACACTGAATTATTTAAATTAAGTTTTAGCATGATAACACTTATTTCCTATAAGTATTATCATGGTAGGTGAAAGTACGCTGCCAAACGATTTGTGTTTATAAAGCAGTACGCTTGCAGGAAAGAATCGCCACCGTCGCTGGTTCATACTAATTCATTTTCATCATTTGTGTAAATTTATGCCGAGCGGGAGTACAAAACAATAATGTAATATTACAGTTGAGTGCCTTGAAATTTTGAACTAAATTAAAATTAAGAAATTAATATCCATAAAATGAGGTAGGTTTTATGTGCAAATTGTGGTTTACATTTCCTGACTTAACACGTTCATTGCCAATCACGCGATATCGCGCGATGCGAGTTCTCACCAAACGGCCGATCACGCGTTATCGCGTTGACGTCGCTAACAAAATAAAAAAATAAAAAAAAAATTGGCCACCACACGAAATTCCAATTTTCAGCTTGGCAATGAACGATATCGCGCGATCACGCGATGCGAGTTCTCACCAAACGGCCGATCACGCGTTATCGCGTTAACGTCGCTAACTAAATAAAAAAATAAAAAAGATTTGGCTACCACACGAAATTCCAATTTTCAGCTTGGCAATGAAAGTGTTAAACCAAAATTGAAATATTGCGAATAGATTTTAGTAAACTTTATTTTCGTATAAAATCTGGTATTCGGGAGCATTTGTTAACACATTTGAGGTCATGAACAACTTCAAGTGTAGCATATGCTCAACTTTTGTTGACGATTATACAGACCACTGATTTAAAACAAAATGAAAATTTTATGAATAAAGTTTACTTTTATTTATTTATTTTGTAAAAATATTTATATATATATATATATTTATATTTAATTTATTTAATACATACATACATACATCTTCAAGGCCCACTCTTCCTAATTGGGTTGTCGGGGCAACAGCTGCAAGAGGAACTTCCAATGGTCACGATCCTCTGCCACCAAGCTCAGGTGTTCTGGTGGGATTCCCAAACGTGTCCACCCAAGGTTTTCGATATAATATATCCAGCGAGTCCTTGGCCTTCCACGTGGCCTCCCACCCTCTGGCTTGGCAAAGGGGGCATGCTGAGGGAGCCTCTCTTGTGGCATTCTGACCAGGTGCCCGTACTAGCGTAACTGTGATCACTCAACACGGAGAAGCAGCGGTTGAGTATTGAGGGTTTCCCGAATTGCAGAGCTTCTGACTCTGTCGAGTTTTGTCAGCCCCGCAACCCCTCGAAGGAACCTCATTTCAGCCGCTTGGATTCGTGTCCGCATTCTTTCGGTCATTACCCAACTCTCATGACCATAGGTGAGGATGGGGGCATAGACTGTATTGAAGACAGCCAACTTTGCCTTCTAGCTTAACTCCCGCTTCAATACTACCGAACGGCCAAGCTCCCGCAATATTGAGCTTGCTAAGCCAATTCGAGTATCTAGCTCTACGTCCCATTTTCCATCATCCGTGAATATGGACCCAAGGTATTTAAACTTCTCCACCTGTCTCATTGGGACTCCACTTACATTTAGAGTGCACTGGGATGGTTGTCTTGAGACCACAAATGTTTCAGTTTTGGCCACACTGATCTTCATTCCGGCGTCTGCACAAACAGCTACAAACCTATCCAGGGTCCACTGGAGGTCATCTGTGGAAGAGCTAAGCAGAACTAGGTCATCTGCAAAAAGCAGACGTCCAATGCTACACTTTCCAATTCTGACACACTCACTGCCTCGGCTGTGCCTATCAATCCAGTCCATAAATATTATGAAATGGAGGGGTGACAGAACACACCCTTGGCGGAGGCCAACGGAAACTGTGAAAGGTTCAGACTTTTGTGCTGTTTACCCTGACACAAAACTCTGGGCATTCATACAGGGACTTGATGGCAGCTAATAGTTGACCATCCACTCCATACTACTTGCCAAAGCTTATCCCGAGGAACCCGATCATATGCCTTCTCCAAGTCCACAAAACATGTCTAGACATTCTTGGCATATTCCCAAGATTTCTCAAAGACTTGCCTTAAAGTGAAGATTTGGTCAGTTGTGCTTCTACCAGGACGAAAGCCACATTGTTCTTCCTGGAACTTTGACTCAACTATGCTCCTGCACCGTCTTTCCAAGCACTTAGCATACACTTTCCCAGGCAGGCTGAGCAGAGAGATGCCACGATAGTTACTGCAATCCTTCTGGTCTCCCTTCTTAAAGACTGGTATTATTATGCCTATCTGCCATTGCTTTGGTGCTCGCCCAGATATCCAAGCAGCCTGACACACTGGAGTCAGCCAGAGAACACCGTCTCGATTTAAGTCTTTTAGCATTTCCGGTCGAATTTCATCATCGCCAGCAGCCTTGCCCGATTTTAGCGATTTTATTGCTAAATGGACCTCTTCTGCTGTGAGACTAGTCATTGTCCCGATCTGCACCTCTTGGATGTCCACAACTGCTGAGCCACCCGGGTTAAGAAGGCTCTCAAAGTATTCCCTCCATCTATGGAGGATATCCTTCTCGGTTGTTAAAAGTGCACCATCAGAGGCCTTAATTGCCCTTGCTGTGCACGATTTCCTCCCTCGAAGGCGGCGGATGGTCTGCCAGAATATTTTGTTTGCATTTGCATAGGATGAGTCTAATCTTTCTCCAAAGGATTCCCAAGCCTTCTGCTTTGCTGTCTTTACTGCCTTAACAGCAGCTTTTCGTGCCTCAGCATACCGCAAACGCATCTCAGGTGACCTGACTCTAAGCCATGTTAGGTAGGACTCCTTTTTTTCCCCGGACAGTTTTTCGGACTTCTTGATTCCACCAAGGTGTCCTTTTCTCGCTGCCCGTTGCCACGCCGAGCCGCTTTCTGCCACACCACGAGAGTGCAGAGGCAGTGACAGCTGTTCTGAACAGCTTCCATTCCTCCTCAACATCTGCAGTATGCTTGGGAATCTCTTTGAACCTGAAGGAAATGTCATCTGCAAAATTCTTCCTCACAGCCTCATTTTCCAATGTCTCCCATTTCACACGGTATAGCTGCTTAGGCCTACCAGCGTTGATGATAGCATCTGGTTTCTGAAGCCGTAGAGTGCACACAACAAGGTGGTGGTCAGTTGAAAATTCTGCCCCTCTTCTCACACGAACGTCCAACACTGAGGAAAATAGGTCTGCTGAGACTATAAAGAAGTCAATCAGAGACCTTTGTTCTAGTGTATCCCTGTACCAGGTATACTTATGGACTTCTCGGTGCTGGAAGAAGGTATTCATTATGGACAAGCTGTTAGTACAGAAGTCCAATAATTTCAACCCATTCGCGTTAAGGTCAGGGGCACCGTTCCTCCCAACCACACCCCTCCATGTCTGGTCATCTGTTCCAACATGTGCATTGAAGTCACCCATTAGCAGGACTGATTCCATGTCTGCCATCCTGTCAAAAGCAGCATCCACTTCCTCTAGGAAGGCAGAGTATTCTGACTCCAGATTAGGTGCATAGGCTTGCACCACAACCAAATCATGGTTTTTCATCTGAAGCCTTAACACACATACCCGTCCCCCCCCCCCCCAATGGGATCCACTCAGCAACACAGTCTGACAGCTGGGGACTTGTGAGTATCCCCACACCCGCCTGAGCAGACATTTATTTAATCTTGTTTTTAATTTAATTTGTTTAATCTTATCAAATTTTGTTGACGACTATACAGACCACTGATTTAAAACAAAATGAAAATTTTATGAATTAAATATAAATAAAAAAAATAAAAAAATTTTTTTTTTTTTTTAAATATAAATAAATAAATATATATATAAATATTTTTATAAAATAAATAAATAAAAGTAAACTTTATTCATAAAATTTTCATTTTGTTTTAAATCAGTGGTCTGTATAGTCGTCAACAAAATTTGAGCATATGCTACACTTGAAGTTGTTCATGACCTCAAATGTGTTAACAAATGCTCCGAATACCAGATTTTACAGAAATTCTTCAAATCAGAAATACGTTAATTATATAGATACAGAAAATGACCCAAATATTTTGAAAAACACTAGATTCTAGAGAATGTTCTTCTAGAATACTAAATATATGAATAAAGAAATAAATAATAAAATACAGGAAACTCTAACATTCATTCCAGTTAAAACCTTCATACTTGTTGCCGTCGACGATCACGCTAAGCTTGAGATAAAAAATAAAAAAAAATAAAAAAAAAATAATACCTAGAATCTCATTCTGCCACATTATAGCACTTGTTTAAATATTTGCTAACACTATCTTCACTACAGCATTGACCTATAATATTAATATGAATATCTTATCATAATTTCAGAAGTTATTTTTATCATAACCGATAAAATGCCCTTATTTGATAATACAGAATCCACTTATGGTTGTACATAAAAAAGATATCACCGTAAAGATGTTTAACTTAATCACGGACACACCAAACAACAGAACAAACTTACAAGAATCCCAGAAATGATTGGAAGTATGCATAAATGCTGGGATATCTTTTTTTTTTTTTTTTTTCGAATTGAATTTCAGGCATCAAACAAAAATCAGACTTTCGCAGCATTTTGTTGTGTAGTTGTATAAATAGACCTAGATCGGGATTTCATCTGACTCTCATTAATTAAAACATTTATAACGCTTATAAATGTTTCCTGTAAGTGTATTAAGAGTTTTGTAACTAAAAATGATTCCTGTTTTCTGGTATTAAGGAGAATCTTTCCACTTCAAATGGAAGTGGAAAGATTTTTTCTGGTTTATTTAAAGAAAAGTTGAAGGATATACTAGCTAGGTTTATTATTATTATTATTATTATTATTATTATTATTATTATTATTATTATTATTATTAATTCATTAATAATAATATTTAACAGTATTTAATATTAATTAATAATAATAAATAATTATTATTATTGATTTCTTCTTCAGCAATATAAATAAACTAGGCAGAGAATAAGCACAACCAATACAATAACTAACTGAATCAACGTCAAGGCTTTCTTCATTTGTAGATACCATATTATATCCGCATTAGCCCAATGCAGGTTTTTTATGGAATGAATAAAATTGTACTCAACTAGGAATTAAATATAAATTTGAAAGAGCTTTACCGTCTTTATTAAGAAAACATTAAAACAATTACGTCACTCATAATCTTCTTTAACTAGACAGTTGCTATTTCTTCTCATGGAACGCTATAAAGAAAGCAACAGCATATTGCAATAAGTAAAAATAAAATAAAATAAATAATATTTATGTCTGGACTATCTACAACAAGTTAGAATAAATATATGATTGTTTATTTGCATATTCTTTTCGCAGATTGTGTGTGTGTGTGTGTGTGTGTGTGTGTGTGTGTGTGAGAGAGAGAGAGAGAGAGAGAGAGAGAGCTCGAAGAGGCTGGTATTTGACAAATTGCCTTGCACAGCAACAAATAAAGGCACATCAAATAACTGTACACTGCAATAGCGAAATACTGAAACTAGGTTTAGAAATAAACACCGATCAGTTGTGGCTGTTAATAATAACACGGAAATGCGATAATAAACGCGAATCCAAAAAAAAAAAAAGTGAGGTAGATCATTCTTGGAAGGGGATACATGAGAGCCGAAATGAATTCCATGTTCCTTCTCTTATGAATCGGCGAAGTCTCTCAGACAAAAAGTTGAGATATCCACAGGTTTGTCGTGATGTATAATACTATAAAAGAGAGACAGGGAAATGAGAAAACGGTGATCATTAACTTATGTTTAAAACAGTACATTACGTCGAGTTTCATTTCATGCTAACAGATTCTTTAACTCTTTTAAAACAGGGCAAGTGACGAGCGAAAGATTGAGACACTCCTTCTTCCACTCCTTGTAAACTGTTATATCACTTTCGATTTTCTGTCTTTTTCCCACCATCAACTACAATTAATTCTGGAGGATTCAAACACCTTATTGAAGAACACATACAACAACAAATGGCTAATAAATCCTTCATTGTAATTACAATAGCACATTAAGCTATTCCTATTAGCTGCCCTCGATATTTCTTTTGTGTTCCCTACAATTTTATACCTTTCTTTTTTGTAAATACGTACTGTATATATTTTGCCACTTTTGCAGACTTCGAATACTTTTTTTTTTTTGGAAATAATATAATTGTACATTTGGCAATTTCTCTTCAAACTTTGTACCAAAAAAAAAAAAAAAAAATTTGGATTTTCGCAATAAAAATTTCTGTCAGTGGGTATTCTCTGCACACAGAACATAAATCCGTCAACCAAAGTCCACTGATGTTATCAGCAAGCGATGACAGCGAGTAAACTTGAATTCTCAAACGGTGATACTAGAATTTGCTAAATGATAAGTTTTAAGTGCTTTAAATAGCTGACTGAATGTTGTTAATATCAAATAAAGAGTTTTATTGATGATGTGATAACCTTTTTAACTCGGTTATCTATGAAAAATATAAACGCAGTGCTGATTATATATACAAGTTTACCTTCCTAAATGTCTTCTCCCTTCTACGTGTTAAGCCTACTGTTCTGTTACAGAGCTATCTTAAGCCCTTATAAGTCGTACCCTTCCCGAGGATCAAGTAACTAGCCTTATGTCTCCCGGTATATTCTATGGCTTTAGCGGCAATCAATTGGATTTTCACGAGGCCGGTTTGCGGGAGGAAAAACCACAAATAAGCTGGGGAGAGAAAAACTCTGCTGTCCACGCCCAAGACCGGCTAACTTGGTTGGCTATGTCTGAGAAAGATCCTTAAGTTGCGACGGGAATCGAACTCAGGACACTCCTTTTCCAGGCATATGGTTGCGAAGCACATAGCCACTAGGCTAACCGCGCGGATTCTTCCTAAATGTAATTTAGGAATTTCACTACCAAAATGTTTTTAGTGATGACGACTTTCAACACACACGGGTTACCTCAGGTATGACCTGGCCATTTACTCCATCAGTGGACAGGTCATAACTGAGGTAACCCGTGTTTTGAAAGTCGTCATCACTTCTAATTCTGGAAGCTTTCATTTTGATTTTAACCATCCTTTGATATTGATTTAGAAATAAATTTTCTGTTGATACATCACGTCTGTACTGTTGCAAGTGGGTCAATCTAGTTTTTGAGTGCGATTTAACTGTAGTGATATCTAAGCAATGGAAATAAATAAAAATTTATCCCAAGATGAAAATTTTGACTCAACCTATTGCTTTCGACTCGTCTTCGATGAGAGATGTGACCATGCAGACAGGTGCGTTGGCTCGTGCAAGGTACGAATCATAATGGAACAGAAGAATGAAAAATAGCTTATTTTATATGATAAATTAATTTATTGCACTTAATGGTTGAAGTAGGCAGCTGAAGTCTACTTCAGCTGCCTACTGTGTTGGTACTCCCAGGGCCGGCGGAAGCGGACATGCAGAGCATGCGGGCACCGCTACGAAGGGGGCTCCGCCGCCGGGGCACCGTTTTTATGATAAAAAATTTTTATGATAAAAAAAAATTTATCATAAAAACAAAAAATTCTTAGAATGATCAATATTAAAATAAATAAGGCCGGATACACCGAATAAAAATTAAGAAAACTTGAATATTGCCGCCTCTTTGATCAGCCGGCTATTTACAATTTTGCAGCGAGAGCAGGCTAAATGCTTGCGTAGAGAATGTTGTGTCTATTGCAGTCTATCTATAGTGAAATGGTGAACGGTTTTTATGTGCAAAAAACGTATTTTCGTACAAAACATTTGATGCTAGTTAACCAGTCATATGGTACGCATTTCAGTAGGCTACTGACCGTAGCGCAGTGCGGACTATTATTTCGTCTCTGTGTCGTGTTGTGTAATAATTTCTTGTGGGTATAAAATAGAAATGGAATCAAAAATTAAAAAAAAGTTATCCGGTGCACAAAATGGTAAGCGACATGCTGCGAAAGAAGCAGAATGTTAAGAAACAAACTGGGGCTCTTAATAAATTTGTTAAAATATTAAAATATCCTGATGCAGATTGTAACCAACTCGATACATCAGAAATCGTAGTTGAAGAACCGTGCACATCATCCGGTTTGCATCAAAGTATTATTGCAACTATGAACAAGATAACAAGACGCATGATTTAAGTGAAAAACAGTTAGGAGAAGATTTAGTTGTAGTTGACCACGAAACTAACACATTGTTAGTCTCTGTAAATTTAGAAGATCCAGGTGAATGGGGAAATATTGATGAAAAATTAGGAGTTGTTTTAATTGAAATGGGGCCTGTTCAAAAGAAAAATATAATATATCCCAGAGATACATTGGTCGTAAATTTGGCGACACGTATCATAATAGAAAAATGGAAAACGGAGAGCTCGTGCCAAGAACATGGCTCATTTATTCCGAAACTTTTAATTCCGTTTTTTGCTTTTGTTGCAAACTTTTCGCACCTAACGAATCAAGTAGTCTTGTAGAAGGTTATAACGATTAGAGAAATTTAAGTAAAACTTTGCATAGACATGAAACTAGTTTAACTCACATGAAAAATTTCTTAAAATGGAAGGAACGTGAAAAAATTTAAAAAACAAAACTACTATTGATTGCCAGACTCAAAGCATGTTTGAAATGGAAAAGAAACATTGGACGTGTGTTTTAGAACGCTTGGTTGAAATTATAAAATTCCTTGGTAGCCAATTTAGCTTTTCGCGAATCATCTGATAAATTATGTTGAAAGGAATAACGGCAATTTTTTAAAATTAGTCGAACTGTTTGCGGAGTTTGATCCCGTTACGGAAAAATCATGTTGAAAGGGCCCTACATCGAAATAATAGAGTTACACTATTTGAGTAAAGACAGACAAAATGAAATATTGGAAACTTTAAGAAACGCAATCAGGGATACAATTTTATTATCAATTCGAAAGTCTAAATATTATTCCATAATTATAGACTGCACACCTGATGCAAGTAAAACAGAACAAACGACCATTATTATTCGCTTTGTTTCCTGTGACAACGGAATTGTCAAGATCAGCGAAAACGTTTTAGGTTTTGCAGATATATCAGATTCCACAGGACGTGGTTTATGTGCAACAATAATGGAACAACTGAAAAAATGGAACATCCCCATTGAAGACATGCGAGGTCAAGGGTATGACAATGCGGCAAATATGAAAGGGGGAAAAAAATATGGGCTTCAAAATTCCCTTTTGAACAAAAATCCTCGAGCTTTTTACGTGCCATGTGCTGCTCATACTCTAAATTTAATCATTAACGACAGCCAAAGTATATGCAGATACAATTAGTTTCTTTGCAATTATTCAAGAAATATACAATTTCTTTTCATTCTCTTACAAACATTGGGCAATCCTTTTAAAGTTCGTAAAAATTTTAAAATTGAAACAGCCATCAAAAACGCGATGGGAAAATAAAATTAATGCAATCCGCCTTCTACTATATCAGTTAGGAGAACTTTACGATGCACTTTTTGAAATTTTTAATAATGAAAATTTTAATAAAGAAACTCAGCATAAAGCATAAACATTATGTGCTAAAATAAAGGACTACAAATTTATTTGCTCTGTTATAACTTGACATGATTTACTTAACAGAATAAACTCTGTGAGTAAAATGCTTCAAGACAAAAATATGAACATTACACTTGCTTTAGAATTTATCGAAAACTTAAAAATATTCTTACAAGAGTATCGATCAGATACAAATTTTAAAGAAGTTCTAAAACGGCAAAAGAACTGAGTGAAGAGGTGGACGGAGAACAAGAATTTAAAACTGGTACGGAAGTCCGACGACGAAAGAAGACACGACAATTTGACTACGAGCTTCATGACGAAACGCCACAATCGCCAGAAGATAAATTTAGAGTGAATGTGTTTTATACACATCTAGACGTTGTGCAATGTGTTCGTTAATAGAACGCTTTGAACAATTAAAAACATATTATGATAATTTCAATTTCTTGTATAGATTACTACAAATTAATAACGAAGATTTACGAAAAAATTGTGACGATTTAGAGATTCTCTTGAAGGACAGCGACAATAAAGACGTAAATGCAATAGAACTATATGACGAGTTATGTGCTTTCCGGGATATTTTTCGGAAGGATAATTTAAATATTCAAAACCCTTTCGATATTCTTAATTTTATTGTATCCAATAATTTATCTTTCCCTAAATTTTCAATTGCTTTAAGAATACTATTAACCTTACGTGTTAATGTAGCGAGCGGTGAACGTGGCTTTTCCAATTTGGAATTGATTAAAATCTACTTAAGAACAAGTATGTCACAAAAAAAGGCTTGTTAGTTTGGCGTTAATAGCTATTGAAAATTATATATGTGCGGAATTAGGCGTTAAGACCATTATTTCTAATTTTATGAATATGAAATCAAAAACCCTAAAATTTTAATTTAAAAAAATTTCAAGTATATTTATGTAATTTAATTTATTTTCTGTTATTCTGTAAAGATGTTATTTTTTTTGAATACTTATATTAAATGTTCTAATTATTTCTGAATTCTTTTCTTATTTTCTCATCTATCTTAAGTTTCTTTTATTTTCCTAAAAGATAGTTCCACTTATAAAAATTATTAAAAAAATTTTACGAGTTACTAAGAATTTAGTAACTTGTAAAATGCAAGAATTTTTTATACTTTAGGTTCAAATAAATTTTAACTTTAATTAAAATTCATTTTAATTTTGTTAGCGATTCGGTTTGGTGAGAAGGCTAAAATCCCTGTATCATTATATATTCAACGATTAAAGTGAAGTGGCTTTATCAAAATTTGCTTTAACTTTTGAGAATTTTTTGAATATACAGGTTTCTAACGATTATCCGGCCTAGTCAGCACTCACGGTTCGTTACATTTAGCGAACCAACGTGTGGCTGTTCTGTCAAAATTTATTTAAGAAATTTCAAATAATTTAAATTCTTATTATCGTAAAATAACCACACACGCACGGATCGTTACTGGAGCGCTTTGATAGACATTGCATGCGGGCGGCAAAGACCCTAGCGCCGGCTCTGGGTACTCCATCATGGAATATAAATGCATGCTGTAAATAGTGCTTGAGTTTAATAAATTTATCTTTATTTCACATAATCATATGTGAAAGAACTATTTGTTTCAAAGCTTTTAATATTACGTTGTTTTCTCTATATTTTTTTCTTTCCCGCAAAAAAGTTAAAATGCCATTTTTTGCAAGTTATTATGGCATCTGTTATCTTTGGATCCTAAAGCTTTATACTTCCTTTGATAACGCTTATGGCAGGCTTTCTGATACCATAATGAATCTTCCTAAAATGACCTCTACATCCCCAGAAAGACCAACAGGTATTCCATTCTAGTTGCCGACGAACTTTTTCAAATAATTTTTTTCAGCCGGTCTCCAATTAACTGATATCTGGATCAGGCAAATAGGGCTTGATCTGACCGAATCTCAAAAAAAAAATCGACTGTAGAATTCATACTATATTAGGCCAGAACACGAGCGTCGCGAAATGATGGCAGATATTGATCGTACTTTCTTCCTGGTGCCTTTAAAATTGTCAGATAGCCATAATCTCATGTGTTGATGTCCCACTAAGGATGGAAAGCGGCTGCTTATTGATTTCTGAATAATAATAACAATAAGAAGAAGAACAAAAAGAAGAAGAAATAAAATGAAGTTAGTGCTAAAAGAGCTTTGCCTACTCTGATAACAAAAAGGTGTTAGACTCTTTTTTTCATTTATATTATCTTTATAAATGATATGTTTACCATAGAATATTTACCATACTATAGAACATTATATTAAAAAAGTGAATGATTATCATCTAAAAAATTGAAGAAAATTAAAAAAAAAAAATTCTGTAATCGAGAATGATGACGACATAGATATATCTATAATGACCACACGTTGGCTGTTATACATTATGTTACAAAAATGTTTCCGACACCGATAATTTCGGTTTGCACTGGAATATTACGTATATATACGCCATAGCATTTTTATCGAAATTTTGACTGAGTATAACCAACTTAGATTTATATAATATAAATGTAAACATATCTCAATTGCGTAGGGGGACATCACACAGAAATCTGAAGTTATAATAAAAGTCTTTATTTTTTATTACTAAATTGTCATAACTGAAATGAAAAATATGGCAAAGGGCCACTTTTTTGCAGAAAATTGTCTGGATAGCAGACTACACGTTTTATTATTATTATTATTATTTAATTAAATATCTTCTCATTGCGAGTGTCAACGAAAAAAGAATTACCTTCATGGGGGGGGGATTAAATTACATACCACCAGTCTGTACTTCTGGAATGATAGAAGAGACTTGATCTTATCGAGAAGTTGAGAGTAACATTTGTCGCCTCGTTTTATAATTAGTACTTTCATTATGCACTTGCCATCTTATTTTAAATAAAGAAACAACGTCAATGAGGTAGATGCATATTTTTTATATTAATTCCACCTTAGAAAGGTTGTAGTGCTATGATACATTACTACCATGGGCGTACTAAGGTTTAGAAAATGGGTAGTCTGCTGTAGCAAACATGGGACTTTTTAGAGCTCCTTAAGATATGTCGTAGTTTCACATTGGTCGATGATATTCAGAAACACCCATAACTTTGATAGAAAATGTCTACATTCCTTTTCAGTTGGAATGAAAAAGGAATTTGGATCTCTTGATTTTGTTTTAACAGGCCCCAACTGAAAACTGAGGAACGATTATTGCCAGTTCAGCGGAACAGTATCCATGGAAGCAGGGCCGCCGAGAGGTGAGTGACATCTGAGACTTTTGTTACGGGCCCGGAAAAGGGCCCTACCGTCGGGCCCCGACGTGTCATCTGACTATGTTTATAATGCATGGTTTTAATTCTCGTAATAATACAACAACGATAAAGGATAATGGCATATCGAGAATAATACTGTGTTTTGATTTAAACAGATGGCTACGCTCTTTAGCTCGCCGTGAGTGTCCGGAAGACACTGATTCTCTCGGCGCAGATCGCTGTAGTTTTAGCGGGTGATGACGTCATTAGGCGTTCATGCAAGGTTGTTGCTGTCGGCTGCGCTAGCGCTAGCTAGTAATTGCATCCAGTAATGTTCCCTGCAAGAACGCTTCATTCTTGTTAATATTTTGATAGACGAAGGTTTTGTGATTGTTTTGTAAAGTGTGCAACTGCATAGTGTAGGCTGGCTGCGCGCAAAAAAATAAAAGTAAATATACTTATTAATTTGATTTTTTAATTATTAAAATTATATTTTTAATAATAAAAATGTGACCAACAGAAATGTATCATCATAAATCTGGAAATCAAAAACGAAAGGAAAAACTTGTGGTCCAGGCCCTACTTTTTTAAGTGGACCCCGATCACAGACTTGTCACGGACCCGAAAATTTCTCTCAGCGGCCTTGCATGGAAGTACCTTCAGAAAATGTAAAGAGCCCAAACACAGCGTCTATGAGATAGTTATTGAAGTTAGTGAGAAAGGGGGGGGGGGAATCATCTGTCAGCCGAATTGCACTCCGCTGGACAGCATTGAGAATTTTTAGGAGGGTTTTAAAGTGCACCATCCAAACACGTGAACAGTATGCTTAGGATAGGAATTTGGATAGCGTTAGTAGCAAGATGGATGAAAAGTAGCGTCTTGAGCGGAAACGAATAGTAAATACATGCACTATAATTTTATATATTTTATTCTTAGTGCTACAACCACAAACATTATTGGAATCTTCCTTCAGTGCTTGTGGTACGTCACCATGTAAATATACTTGAAGACGAGATTTCACTCGGCTTATTTGGTACGGATGATTGCCTGTGAACCTTCAAGAGATGCATATGAATGAAGACTGAATGGAAAAGTTTTCATATCTGGAAAGAGCGTATAATATTTCTTCATATACTCTGATGTCTAAATTTTGTACAGGGATCAGTATACAGATATTAACAAGTGCTTGCTAATAAAGGAAACTCAACATCCCACAATCTATCTGGAAATAAGTTAACATTTACGGTTAGTAAAGTTAACAAAAAGTTTCCTTCCGACTTCCAAATAAGAACATTGAAAGAATATGATTAATTCTGCAGCGAAACAATGTATTCTCTAACGAAATAGAGGTTAAATAAGAAATATTGCTCTGTTTAGGTAACAAAAGATACAAAATAGAATTCGTTGGCTGCTTGGTTGAAATTATAGACCGAACCAACTAAAGCTAAGAAGTCAGTATATTATGTCAGTAAATGGCGAATGTTCTTTGCCGATCTATGTATTTCAAGGAATGAAAACCCAAATTTCAAGAACTCTTTCACTTGTATATGAGACAAGCTGACTTATCTTCAGATGAAAAAACTGTTAAAGGTTTTTTAAATGTTAGACGGGATTTGAACCTAAGTTTATTCAAAAGGCAATGTGACAGCGTATTGTCAACGAGATGCTTACAACAAAATGGGCTAATATTCGACGAAGTAGCAATTGTAACTGGCAAACAAAAAAAAAAGAAAAAGAAATGGATAAGAAAACTTTCCATCTCTCATATTTGTCATGCAAAGTACAGTATACGCAACAAATTTCAAAGATAACTGTTAATTAGACATTTATATAACTAACATGGTAACACCGTAACTAATATTTAAAATCAAATATTTCCAACCAAACCTCTCAGTTTCAGTGTCTTCATAAAACCAGAGTTAATTTCAACTGAAAAATATGTAAACACTGTCTAAATGTTCAAGAGTGCAACAGTTTCAACAGCAGAACGAACATGTGTTCATATTAGACAATAAAACAGAGATTGATCCATGATTTTTTTTAAATTTTGATTTTTTTATAAAAAAAAATATTTAGTAATGTCTTTAGGTATAAGATGAAATTCATCTTCCACCTAAAGACATTCTTAACTATCCATGTTCAAAACAGGATTCAAATCCGCAGATTGTGTATGCTACTACTAGGAATCAAGCCGGGAATATAATTCATGTTTACTCTTTGTTTGTTCGCTATTTTATTTCAAAGACTTTTCGAGTAGAATGACAGAATAACATAAAAGGATACGAATGGTTGCCTAGTTGCTTAAGCTATTCTTCTATTATCATCAAGCAGCTACGCGTACCAAATTAGAGCGCTTCTTTGGAAGTCACGGTTTTCTGAGATGACATCATTTTTCTATGTAAAACTTTGTACACCTTCCAAAGTTTCACACGCGACATCGTGACATGCAACTCTCCGAGTACGAAAACAGTTAAAAGAAAACATACTGGTTTTGGGGCGTTATTGGCTGTTCATCTGGTATGAACAATAACTGTCCTCTAATCTGCTCCTGTTTAAACTAAACATTTTCCTGTTGTTCTCTTTGTCGAAAATTTTCAAGAAGCGATGCAAACGTATGTAATCAGAGCTTCCCTTTGCAAGTATTTCGAGATCTATAGAATAATATTATGATATTCAAGAATAAAGTAATAAGTTTATTAACACATAACAAAGAGCATATTAGGATATCTGAAAAGCAATTAAATAATAAAAATTAAAACATTTCAAAACAAAAAAGTAAAGAATTAAGAATATCACAGAAATCAAAAACTCAATTCGGGAATTTGTAATGAGTGAAATTGTCATCTTGAAATCAAATAATAACACAAAATTGCTCAACAAAATGCTTTAGAGCAAATACAATGAGTAGAGCCATTTTTAAAAAAAAAAACAATCACCAACTACAGAAAGTGTTTATCGATCTTCTTTCTGCTAGTCTGTCTTTGATCCAAGCTCCCTCCCATAAACTCGAGTTTTTAACCCCGTAACTCAAGAAAATTCATTGTAGAAATTGTAGTATTTCGGAAATAATATACAATAACACACACACACACACACACACACACATATATATATATATATATATATATATATATATACATACATACATATATGCACATATACACATATACATGTATATACACATATATTCACATGTAAAGATAAGGATGTTATTTTTCCTCTTTACATGGCCTTGATAAAACCTCACTTGGACTATTGTGCGCAGGTCTGGTCTCCTGGTTTTCGTTGTGATTCTGATATATTGGAGAGAGTACATAGGAGAGTGTTAAAAATGATATCACCATTGTGGAATACTGATTATGAAGATAGAATTGAGAATTTGTAGACTGCAGACACTAGCAAACATGAGAAAGAGGGGGGTGATATGATTGAGGCTTACAATCATGTAGGATTTCAGTTAATGAAATTTTTCAATTTATGGAGGGTGGAGAAAGAACGAGAGGACATCTTTGGAAGCTGAGAATGAAGGTCGCTTAAGAAGGGGGTGAGGACTAGATTTTTCTCTCAGAGAGTGGTGCGTGATTGAAATGGATTGCCATTGGATGTTGTGAGTGCAAGCAGTGTGAAATGAATTCGAGAATAAGTATGATAGCTGGTGTGTGTGTAGCATGTAGCCTCCCTCGATGAGTCTCTGACTCCTCCTTATTATAATAATAATAATAATATAGATAGTTAGATAGATAGATAGATACGCTGCTTGGAAAGAGGTCAACGCACACCATATTCTGAGTAACAAACAGCCATGGTGCCAACATCAATGAGATGTAAGACCGCCTTTCGCTGTGATGACTGCAGCAATCATACGGGACATGCTTTCCACAAGCATAAGATAACGATCGATGAGAATTTTGGACCATTCTTCCTGTAGGTATGTAATGAGGTCCTGGACTGTTGTTGGGCGAACGTCCTTTGACCTCACCCAATGCTCCAGTTCATCCCACAGGTGTTCAACAGACAGGGCGCGTCAGTAGTGTCCGGCGCCTGTGTGCAAAACTTTAGTTGGCGCCTCTATACCCCTCCCTCAATAAAAAAAAAACACTTTAAAAAAACGTTATTTTTAATATTTGATGCCAATAAAGTGAGTATTTCATTTTGAATTTTATCTCCTAAATAGGAGGACATTTTTAAAGTCAGGATCATTAGCTACACGTCGCGTGTGTTCCAATATAAAAGGATCAAAGTTTTCTCTAATATCTCAATGCATTTTAAAATTGCCTTTGTTGCGATCATAAAGTTTATTACTTTTACCACGAAGAGCTAGATTTTGTTTACCTAAAAACTGTACTACAAAAATTATTCTTTTAACGTTTCCTTTCATTATCTAAAACTGTTTGTTGCAAATGATCAATACAAGTTTTATTTTTTACGATGTAATTAATTCTGTCCATTTTTTGTAATTGTTCAAATGATTTAAATTTTTCTCATGGCGATTCAGGTACATTGCAAGATGTTGCATATATTCTGCTGATAACAGCAGAATATAGAATAAAGTTAAAAACTGCAGCAGATTTTCTTATATATGTTTAGAGCAAATGCGAGTATGAACAAGATTAAACAAATTCAAACGCGCGTCATCCTGTGAACAGTAAACTCTCGCAAGTTCAAGATTTTACTTGTTTACGCTCAACTACATTTTAGAACTAGGATCAGAATGAAATAAGATCTTAAGGAATAATAACAAATAAGTGATTCTAAATAATTGTTTAAGACAAATCTATAAAATATAATTAAAATTTAAACAAAAATGTAATTTATTTTGCTATAATTAATGAATAATATTTTTTTTTTTTAAGTATTTCCTCCTCGCCTGAAATCTTTGGCGCCTGTGTGGGTCGCACACATTGCACATATTGCCGGCGCTCCCAGGGCTCTGTGGAGACCTATCAATGTGGTGACGCTCATGTTCACAAACTACGAATTTACAGCAGCAGCTTTATGATAGTGCATTGTCTTGCTGAAAGAGACAATGGTCAGTTCCATAGAAACACCATAAACAAGAAGCATTGCATTGTTCAGAATGTTTAGATACCTCTGTGAATTAAATGTTTGTGGCACCACAAACAAAGATTAGAGGCCAAACCATGGAAAAGGACCATACCATAACACCACCACCTCCGAATTTCACAGTTGGGGTTATGCACTCTCGTCAGAGATGTTTATCAGCCCTATTTCAACCGTTTCTGGTTCCATGTAACGTTCGTTCGTTTGTAAACTCTGCTTGGAAATAATTAATATGCAAATCTGGAATAGTGCACCAAGCACAAACTCTGAGGTGTCGTCACTGAGATTAATTGATGGAATCTCATCAGAAGACCGTCTATAGGAAAAATGGGAGAAGATATGTTATTGCTTACAAGGAAGTTAGACCACCAGATCGAAGGTTACATTGAATTGTTGTTTGGGACAAGAATTCAAGACAGTGTAGTGCATAATAATAAGAATGGAGTTTGCATAATTGGGAATGAGAAGATTATGTGGGAGTGAGAATATAGTGAGAATATTATGAGACAGTTGCGTAAAGAGCTAAGAGGAAAGGAAAGTATTAGTGATAGAGTATTTTAATGTGGAGGGGTCGACCGGGAGAATGAAAGTGGTTGTCCAGTGGTTAGTCTGGAGCAACTTTATGTTAGTTATGCGAAGTAACATGTAAATGAATCTACTAGAAGGAATAGCATCTTGAATTTCGTAATCCAAGATTTCGTGTAAGATACTGCGTGTTGTCAATTAGATTGTCCTTAGACACAGGAAGTCGTATTTGTAAATTTCGCCTATAAAAATGGTGATTCTGGTTTTTGAACACTTTTGCGGGATTCGAATCTACACACCCTTTTTGTTGGAGAGCGTATACGTTAACCCCTCACACACAGAAAATGAATTTTGTACCAGGTACATAATGTGTCCTGCCACATATTTAGTTTTCGAAGTTGATTTTTGTGCTCTAGTGGCAAGCATTGAAAATGTCTTTATCTTCAGTCCTAATATTACGTGCACATACAAGACTCTTGAACGTGGCACTTTCGTAACGTAATCATTCCGTAAGGCAACGGAATCATGACGAAAATAGGTTAAATTACACAGCATTCCGGAAGAGCAGGAATAGTCGGAACCACATGTCATCATAGGTATAACAACCGTGTTAACTGTTTTGCAATAAGCCTGATACACTAATTGTGATTATTACAATTTCGTACTTATTGCATCTATATCAGTATGAATTGACTTTTTTTACCACTTATTCCAAAGCTGGATATCTTCTTAACGATGTTATTCCGTCCTATGACAGGATAAATCTAGTGCAGATAACCTGAGAGTCATATAAAAATTTAATTAAGCCACTTATTTTCAAATCACTACTAACTTGACTTAATACTTGTCAAAGAAAGTGAAGTCCAGTGTGACACATTATCAAAAACTCTTGCTAACTCAAGCGAGATAAAGACTAACGAGTTTTTTGTCGAGATTACTAAAATACTTGTAACAGGCTGTGAAGCGAGTACTGTCACTCATTTACATGGCGAATTATATGTTATGCGGAATGAAACGTCCAAAATTTCAGGAAACTAAATTCAGCCCTTATGACACAAGGCTGTGTGTGTGTGTAAACCCCCCCCCCCACAACAGTGGGGTTGTTCTCGATTAACCCGATGGATAAAAATGCGGAGTAAATGTAAATAACTCAGCATATGCTTTCCTATCCGAAACCCATTAGTTTTCAAAGATTTTGTCACATGGCCAATCACATGTTTTTTTCGGTTTAACTGAACTCCTTGTGTTAGAATACGTTAAATATACTGTATTGAATGTCAGGATCTTTGAACAAATTAGATTACTAGGCTTAATAAAAAAACATCATGAATGCATCGTTAAAGTTTGTCAGAATCCTAACTTTCAACAATATTTAATTTACTAATATGCACAATATTTCTCCTATTGTCCTCAAAAACCGCATGATTCAATAGGAACTGATAAATAAGATCTGGTATAACTTCTTTAAAGTTTAAATTATAAATCATTTATAATTTCCATACTTCAAAAATATATTCGAAAAGAAGAATATCTATGGACTCTTCAAATATTGATATTCTTCTGGTGTGATCGGACCTACTCGTGTTTCCTTTTCTGACTTAATGTTATTTGGAGAAAGTGTTAAAATTATTTTTAGATTTTTTTTATAGATTCCTTGAATCTCACAAATGAACGGTGATATAACCTCTCTCTCTCTCTCTCTCTCTCACACACACACTCTCTCTTATAATATGCAAATAATTTCTTTCACGCTTCTGCACACTCGCTGCATCTGTGATTACGCCAAAAATTTCGTTTGTACTCTTGTTTTTTCCATCTTCATTGCCATCATCAAATTCCTGATCCGAAACAGTGTAAAGGATACTATGATAATCATCATCATTATCATCCATTGTCGATCCACTGCTGGATGAAGGACCTTTCCAAGATTACTCCAAAACTGTCTGTCCATGACTCTCCTTTTCCATGCCACTCCTGACAATCTGATGATATCATCAATCCACAGTGATTTCGGTCGGCGTCGTGGTCGTTTTCTCTCTCGTGTAATCCAATCGGGTACTTCTTTTGTCCATCGTTGATATCATGTCTTCGAACTATGATGATACTACATAAAACAGCAGTTCTTACTAACTTCCTATTAACAGTTTTCTTCCAGATCAGTCTGCTATGTATCAGGATGCTAGCAGTGATAGATCTTATTTATTTCGGTCTTCGAAGGCATTTCTTGCTGAACCAATCTGCCTAGATCTTGGTCTTCTGCGTCTCTTTTCTTCCAGCAATAAACCATTTTGCCAATACTGTATTTCCTTTCCCATTTTAGCGATCATAAGACTTCAGATTAGCCCTCCTTAACACATTTCTGAATGTTAACAATGTGAAGTTTCTTCCTGGTATCGTCCTTTTTAATATAATTCTGCTATTAATGCCATCTGTTCGCTAGGTGCTCCTCTTCTTCCTTTTCCAGATTACTACCGTTCGAATATAGCATTTTATATTATTTAGCATAATCTCGACAGTGTTTGTCTTACTTGTTTCGACATTGTGTCTAATTCTTCTCGTTTTCGTTAATACCTCTGATGCCGAGTTGGAGTTTGTTCGTTAGCTGGGTTTTCACTTTCTTCTTAGTTCCCTGGCGAAAACTGGGAGATCTGGTTTAAAAAGGAGATGCAATTTCCTCTTAGTTTAAGCCTAGAGAGAATCCAATTTGGCTAAATCCCAATTCGCCAGTTCATTCTTATCCATCGTCATTAGGTTATTTTAATTCTACTTGCTTCTTATTTCTGTGCTTTTGAGGTAACGCGTTTTAGACTCTTTTATAATACCTGACATAAATAGCCAATCATAGCAGAGCACAGAATTATTTAATGACTGAATTGCTCAGCATTCACAAAAATATCTGCATTCTGTATATTAAGTATATAATAAACAGTATAAGTGCTTTGCACTTCAGTTCATTAGAACGGGATGTGTCGAACATATCTTTCTTTTACGTTAAACTAATTACTGCAATCAATTAAATATAAAAATCAAACGAAATTACGTTCATATAATGCTGTTGATACATATAAGAATAGTTAACTTTCATCTTTTTGCATGTGCATTGTAATAACCACACATAGAAAAATCAAAGTGATTAAGAAAAAAAAATTGCAAAATTATTCCGAGAGGAAAATGTTGTGTTTTATTAATAAATACCTCACTGCGAATTGATTAATTAAATCTAAACAAATTTTTTAAATAAATAAATAATCCATTCCATTATTCGGGTTGTGCATAAAATACTATGAAATCCAAAAAATTAGGATTTTCTCTTTCACTCTAAGCGATACTTTACTTAGTGTCGCTTTTTATTCTCTCTCTCTCTCTATCAGCTATTGTGGTTCTGACAAAAGAAATTACTCCTCCATTTTGTTTTCGAATAATAATGAAACTGATCAACAAGGTTTTCGAAGTGACTCAGCTTTATTTAATAAAAATATACATTCCGTGCATTTAAACAAACTAACAAACAAGATTGCAAATAAAAAAGCTTAGGCACTATATCACTTGTAAATATTGTATTGTATATATATATATATATATATACATTCTTCACAGCATGCGTATTAATTTTTACAAAGCACACTAGAATTCAGTAAGAATGTAAACATAATAATAACATTTAATTTTTTAAAAAATCACACTACCAATTCATGAACATTTGCCAGCATAAAATGACCAATAAATTCTAGAAGTATACAAGTACTTTGAGTGATTCAAACGCAGATTCGAAATTCTAAAACAATAAATAAATTTCAGTCTGTCTCAATAAGCAGGCTGAAGTAAATATATCAGAAAGATAAAATAATATAAATAATAAAACAGTAACAATTAAATTTGATTTAAAATTAAGGTAATATGGTAATAATAAGGTAACTGGAACTGAAATTAGGCTCTTGCTTGATAAAGAATGAGAGTATTCTGTGCAATACAATTCGTGTGCTTTTTTAAAAAATATTATTTTCAAACTTTATGCCTTCCTTCTTTCAAAAAGAGATAGGCGCGTAATTCACGTGTAGGGAATACACAGTTGCTGAGAAAGGGCAAAATTCAATTTCAAAAAATGCAATCTGTAAAAAATAAATACAAAATTACTTTCAACAAAACTTTTCAGCAACGTTCTTTGTTTAGTATAGTTTCTATTATAGATATTTATTATTATTATTATTGTTGTTATGTTAAGTGCCTCCATGGAGTCAAAAGACTCATCGCGGAAGACCCAACATTGACATACTAACCGTTATTCACACAATACCTGTCATACTTCCCCTTAAACTCATTCACAGATGAAGCATTCACAACCACCTCTGGCAACGCATTCCACCCATTTACAACTCTCCAAGCAAAAAATCTAGTCCTAACACCCTTTGAGTCAATACTTCTCTGCTTTCATTGGATAATAATAGTTTTTAATAGTTTGGCGCGCACAGCTTAAACAAATAAAAGAGCAGATGGATGTTGCTTAACGTACATTTCCACGCTTAGAAAAAAAAAAAAAAGTAAATGCATATCACGCTTCACATTCCATTCACAGAAAACCGTGTTTTACCTTTCATCCTTAAAAATATTATATTACCGTATTCACGTCACGTATATACTTCATTAATATGTAAAACAGGCCAACAAAATACCGAATATGATATATACTGCACAAATTAGACGGTAGCAGGGTTTTGATTCACTGAAACTCGGGTTACTCATCCCGCATACAGGCTTTTATGTTGTTCAGAGAGATACTAGAATATAGATTGTGAAAACTATTGCTTTAATATTTTTAAATATTAAAAATTAAAAATACAAATTTAAATTTGAGTGATAACTATAAACAGGTTTCCCGAGTAGGCCGTAGAGACAAAGGAAAAGTCAAAAAAGTAGAATTTGTAATATCCACGGAAACCCAAAATGAATGGCCAATAATTCAAGGGTGATTTTCTAGGTACTGTGCCCTTCCCCAAGGTTGCTACAACATTTTAGCATATAACCGTTTTTGGAACTTGAACCATAAACTAGCTACTCTTGATATCTAACCTTGTCTAGGATATATGTCATTGAAAGAAATGAAGCCATATTGGTTAAAAGATTGAATTATACCTCGTGAAAAAATAATCTAAATACGACTTTATTCCCCCCCCCCTACCCACTGTTTTGCAAAATGGTACAGAATTTACAAGTATTACAAATTATTACACATGCTTAGCTCATTTATAATATAGTTTAAGAGCGGGTGTGAGGTTTTAAATCTCTTAATATCCAATTCCGCAGAGAACCTATCAATTAAAAATATTATTATTCATTTATTTATTTATATTTTTGCTATTAAATAAACTGGAATGGGCTGAAAGAAACTGGAAACGTATAAATATTGAACGGAATATTAAAAAAAAAAAAAAAAAAAAAACGTTCTGGAATCCTTCAGTTTTTTTCCCCTTAATAATCACAATTATCTGATATACTAGCATTTTATTTTAAGTGTATATCACCAGATAATGCCTATATTTTGGTGAAAAAATAAAGACTTTTTCTTCATAAATAACCAGGAAATACAGGCTAGGTTTGCTTTATTTATGTAATATACTTCCTTAGATATAACTAGTATACTCACAACTTATAACAATAACAATAATAATAATAATAATAATAATAATAATAATAATAATAATAATAATAATAATAATAATAATAGCTTCTATATACATCTCATCGCAACATATAAATTAATCATAATATTGCATGTTTGATATCAACATATTCAAAAATGTGACACAAAATTCTGTTTCTGTGCCTTCCTACCAAAGAATGATATTTCAATGCTTTCTTTTAATCCTTACTTTGTATAATTAACATTTCTTTCATATTACCAATTCTATGAATTTTACTTTTATTTATTTATTTGTTGTTGTTAACAGTGGTAGATATCTTTATCTATATCAATACACCTGGTAGTCACTTCCTTTTCCTGATGTATAAACAAACAAGCTAGGAGGCTTGGTAAGGCGACCAGAAATAAAAACATCATTTCACTATAAAAATACGGAAATTGCGAAATATTATATTTTAAAATAAAATAGCATAAGCTGGGTGCTTATGTTGTTATAGTTTAGTCTGCTAATTGAAGCATATTTATTAGAAATAGTAAATTTAAAAATATTGGTACTCAATGTCAGGATTAACATATCAAAAGCTTGTCTTGATAACGAACACATATTTCGAATTCATAAACCTCTATTGCATTTTTATTTCGCAATACTTTCTTCCTTAACAGGTACACAGTGTATTTGATTCTTTCTTCGATTCAACGAATCATTTTCATATAGATCTCAAAGTGAAGAAGAAGAAAAAAAAGTTACCAATTTCATTGCTTGGTGCAACGGAAATAAAAATTGATAACTTTTTTTTATTTTATTATAAAGGCATCCTTCATTCCGATAAGCTTTCAAATAATTTATTTGAAATAAATAAAATTTTCTAAAGAAACAAAAAATACCGATGACCTCTAAAAACGGTGGAATAATTAATTGTTCGTTGGTTTATTCAATAAAAGTTTAAATTTCACTAATTCAAATATGAATCACAGGAATTAAGTTCAATTGTGCGTCAATGGGATAATTTTCTTTTTTTTTACTTTTTTTTAATGAATTTAAAACATGTGGGTTATGAAATTCAAACTCACAGGCTGGTGACCGGGTACACGTTATTCACTTTGGCCAACCAGGCAGTATTTAAATATACGTTTGGATAATGGTTTAAAGCTCTTCATGTACTGCGCCTATGCAATGATAAAAGTTAAGAATAGTAGATATCCCACGAACATATCCATGAGGAATAAAATCCACTTCCAGATGAAAACCAACTAATTATTTATTTCCATAAATAATTAGCGGGACAAAGATAAACTTCAAATTTATAACAGATGTCAAGTGATTTTAAATTTCCTATAATATTAGGTGCATCCATAAACCCATTAATATTTCCTTTAATATTATTTCTGTTCCTATTATATGTGAATATGGTGTTGCTACTTGCATTCATATCTGGAAAACCTAGTTATCAAAATAATAATAAATGTAGAGAATTGTTTCTGAGAATGGCCATTTCTGATCTATACTGTTTACTTAAACGCATGTCATACCTAAATAAAAATAAATAAAAACATTGGTATAGATTTTTACAAACTCATGACTGCGAAATTCATAAATACCATAAACATGAGAAATCACAGAATTTATATTTATTGTCACTAGCTTTTTTTCTTTTCTTTTTTTTTTTTTTTGGGCGCAAAATCTAGCAGAAATATTGTCGAACTCAGCAGAGGGTTGAAAAACATGATAATTGTGAACAACATAATATTTATCACGATATTGAGTCCGTCGGAACTAGTACGCAACTTTGCTTTACTTTGTTGATTTAGAAACTACTTAGCTATTATATACATATTTTGATTTCTTACTTATATGTTGGAATTCTGACCCATTCTATAATGTGCTTATTTTCTTATGCAGTACATAAGATTTATTCCGTTTCTCTTAAAAAGTTGCTACTTTTATTAAATGTGAAGGATGCTACTTTTATCAGGTGTTATTTATTTTCTTCATTTTTAAGGAAAGGAGAAAAAGAGGAAGAGAAAAAGATAGATAGATAGAGGATTAGATAACTACCTTATACTGACTAAGTATATTGTAATTATCAATAACTTTTCCTAAAGAAAGAATAAATATTTGGCGGATAATAAGTACTGTATACTTCAGTTCTGATTTGTGCAATACTTTCTAAGTGTGCTTAACTAAGACTAGATGCTTAAATTTTAGCTATTTGACATTTTCCCCTCCAGAATATCAAATTATAGTTTAATATTTGTCTTACATAAACAACCTAAGAACTGGGCATTTATCTTAAGACTGCAATCCAATACATGATATTATATTCGGGGGTTCAACCATTAACTGATCGTATTTTCGAAGAAAAAGTAAAAGCCTATTCCAATAGGTACGCTCGTGGTACGGAAGACCATGCGTTTGTAAATATTGTTTTACTGTGGATTGAATTCTTCTGCACATACTGTTGGTGAGCGAAGGGAACAAGTGGTGTTCGATATGACACGACACCACGCTATCACCGAAAAGCCAGTCCAGAGATCGACATTGAGTTAAATTTAGTACCGACTGTGCCATCTGACGTACCCGAGGGGGGAAATTTTCTTTCGTGTAAAATTGTAAACCTATATGCTGAAAAATATTGATGTGCAAATACGGTATGCTGTACAAAGAACGACTGATAAATGAGCATGCAACTGCTTGATACAAACTGAATCCTGACCAGTTTATATACAAGTACCATTCTACGATGTAACCAAAGGTCGCCATAACAACAAACAAAAATGTACGTCCCCATTTGCCTCGAAGATTCGCTAGTCCTACAACAGGCGTCAGAAAAGGCATACTAAAGGGAGCTAGGAACATATAAATGGTGGCAGATAACTGTGGCACTCTCCAGGTGCTTGAATCGCCGAGCGGTATGACGTTTGTATATGCATGGTGGTACTTCACATGGGCTTCGAAGGTTACTTGATATGGGAATTTGGTAATCATGTCCATGAAAATTATACCCCAAAATCGGTTCCAGAATGGCGATCTACATATTGCTTTGTGGACTGCACTATGTCCTCCTCGTACTGAAACCACAGCGTGGAACAAAGCTTGAAGAGTAAGGCCTCCTAATGTTGCTAATATACCTGGTTGACTAAGCACCATAAAACCTAAAAGATATAGGAACAGAGTGGCTAACGTAAGCAACCATTCTGGACCATACATATCAAACCAGCTGTGCTGTCTAACAATATTCATGACGACCTTCTGTAGTTCGGTATATTGGGCTTCGTTTTTCTTTTCTTCTTCTTTTGGTTTCTGATGCATCGTGTCATTTTCTGCATCGTGATCCCCTTTATGACTTCGACTTTGTAATTCATTCATATTGGCTGAAAAAAAAAAAAAAAAACATAAGTTAAAAACATAAATAATAACAAAAGTTTTTATTAAATTAAATAAATAAAGAAATAACAATAGTTTCCAAATTTAATACCAGTAATGGTGAATTTAGGAAAGTATGAGTGGTTATAACCATTTAGGCTTACTTCCCGTATAAATGTACTTTGATGAATAGAAAGTGCTATAGAAGGTGCTTATTTTCTTATGCAGTACATAAGACTTGATACTTTTATTAACTGTGAAGGATGCTACTTTTACCTTTTATGATGTGTTATTTATTTTCTTCGTTTTTAAGGAAAGAAGAAAAAGAGGAAGAGAAAAAAAGATAGATAAATAGATAGATATATAGATAGAGAGAGAGAGAGAGAGAATTAGACAACTACCTTATACTGGCTAAGTATATTGTAATTATCAATAACTTTTCCTAAAGAAAGAATAAATATTTGACGGATAATAAGTACTGTATACTTCAGTTCTGATTTGTGCAATACTTTCAAGTGAAAGTATTGAAATGATGCGTTGATATCACTATACAATAAATTGCGACTCGTAAATATACGATTATAATTAGGTAGTGTCTCCGTCAAATTTAAGAGTATGATAAGAGAATTAACGAACACTGAAGGTCTTAAACATTTAAATTTATTCCAAGTAAATTTCATAATAAATCTAAAGTCCGTTGGCTGAAGTAATCCAGCCCTCAAGGAAGTTATTTTTTTTTATGTGAATCTTATTAATGAAAGTTGTAAGATTAATACATTTGTACCATGGATGGGCTGAGGGTTAGACAATCTTAAGCACTACTCTAGAGGCCAAAGATGGTTCTTTTTCAAGCTACGTCCTCCAGTAAGAAGTGTTGTAATCGTGTACCAGATGATGAAAATTGTCTTCCACCTAAAAATACGCCGTAAGGGGAGAAAAACTATGGAAATATATAAAAGAAAAAATCAGCAAATTAAGTGTCATAGATACAGTATAAGCGAACAACTAGCATTGATTAAAGATTGTAAAGTCAAACTCGATTACAGCTAAGAAGTGCTAAGATTAGCTCAAAACAGTTTCACAGAAATCATTGCGAGTGATCTGGCTGGAGCTGAGGAAGAATTTAATAAGTATTTTACGAATGCCTCTTGAAATTTTGGTTAGTTGATGTTAGTTTAAATATCTTCCATTCATTTGATAATTGGTAAAATCGAGGGAAAGAATAACATATCTCACTAAATAGTGAGGAGGTATATGTTAGGTTGATCAGAACACGTTGAATCATTTTCAGTCAGTCGCTGAAATTGGGATTAGTCAGTTCCCTTCTGCTCTGGGAGTTTGCAAGGATTATTCCAATTCATAAGTGAAGTTCTTTGCAGAAAGTTAAGAATTAGATATCAGTTTGTCTTAGTATATTTTTCCATTACTTTATCTTATAGATAAAGTAATGAAAAAGTTAGCTAAGAATGATGTTCAGACTCTGTGTGTGTGTGTGTGTGTGTGTGTGTGTGTGTGTGTGTGTGTGTGTGTGTGTGTGTGTGTGTGTGTGTGTGTGTGTGTGTGTGTGTGTGTGTGTGTGTGTGTGTGTGTGTGCGCGCGCGCACAACTTTAGTTTCCTTTTTCATGAAGAGATCACGAGGGAAATAGAACAAAGTAATGACCATGTGATTTAGTTGAAAATCAGCAAAACTTTTCTTAGTATTTCTTACACCTGAACTTGCTGATTATGATGCGTTTAATTTAAATTGATAATTACATAGTAAACTAATAGGAAATATATCTGACAGGGGTAGACGACGTAGTGTTCAGAGGCAAGTGTTCTAAGAGCTAGCTGGTTATAAGCAAAGTACTTACTACAGGTTCTTTTAGGGCTCCGCTTGCTTAGTATATTCATTAATGACTTACGTTCAGATATTAAATTTTCTCTCTTCTGATGATGTGAAGTTGGATGGCACAGTAACTTGTTCGGATTACCTCAATTCTTTAGAGAATGAATTTTAAAGAAAAATGGGAAAATGGCAGGTCAGTGGGGATTAAATTTTGAAATTAAATTAAATTTTTTGGTCAGAAGGTAGTACTAGATGGATGCACTTGAGAGAACTGGAAAGGATTGATGAATATACTGTACCATTTAGGCATATCGAGGAATTTAATAGGGAATTTAGATGATGGGGAATTTAAATTCAGGAACAATATTGATAAGACAACTATTAAAGTTCACAATTAATTAAAATTAATTTTAATTAAAATAAGCATTACTTTTAAGAAAAAGAAACGTATTATGCCCTTAGTCAGTGGGCAAGCCAATATTGGATTGTAAGTCACAACTTCGGTTGTTCCGATTTTTAATAATCCGGTGATTATTTAACTTTTAGCTACTTTATATAATTTAATTTTGGAAAGTAATAAGTAATAATATAATAATAATAAAGAAAGAAAAAAGAAATAGGATGGTGATGATATCTCACGAGGCGATGAAACTTGTCTACTACCTAAAAACTTACAATCGTTCTGTGCAGCAGTATGATCCGAATGCACAGCTTGCTTGTGGGAAGACGAGCACGATATCTACTAAGCTAATTCAGCTGGCGATATATTACTGTGCTTTGGTCGAATATTCTTTGTTGTTGAAATGGATACTGTTTAAATCGCTCTTACTTAAAGTAGTATCAATGAATTCAAGCACCAAGTACTTTTTGCCTTTGAACTTGCGTGTCAAGCTTAATAGTGCAATATAACTATTTATGTTTAATATTTAAAATAATAAGAATAATAATAAGGAATGACAATGAAGGAAACCAATGGCTTGGAGATGTTTTTAAAATTTAATTTCTGCATATATAGCTTATCGATATAAAACTTTATCATTATTATTATTATTCGTTTTGCTCTGTGATCAAAACAGACTGCACAGATGTAGTTTTATGAGCATACATACTCATAATTAAGAGAATGCACAGATTTTCGCAAAATGGCACGCCAAATGCTTCTCTTTGGAATTTAATTTTCTCGTCACGACAAAAGAGAGGAGGATAATTATAAGCGGGATGTTTATTTATTTTTATTTCTTTGATAAAAATGCTTGGGAAGAAAAAAAAACTGTAAATTTATAATTTTTATACTTAAAACGATTGTTATCCTTTGTAAATGAAGTCTCACCAAGTGTGAACTTGTGACGTCATTGTTAATCTTCCTTAACAATCGTATGTAAAATAATATGCATATATAATAAATAATCCTGTGTAAAACACGTCTACAGTTCTTAGCAGCAGTTAATGAGGTTCTAGGAATTGATCCAACGTTTTTTTTTTATTTTATTTTTTTATTTATTGCAATTGAACAAATCAGCTCAGGTATCCAGTGCATAGATAGCACTGCCTTCATTGCCTTCCTGCATGAAACAGAGTCGTAATCCAGCAATAAATGTCCTATCGTTCTGGCCAGTCACTCGTTCAAGCTCGGGAATGTCGTCCTCATTGCGTTCTTACTCTTTTAATGCTCTCGGCTGCTTTGCTGCAATTAACTCCACAATTTTGCCATTAAAATATTCCTTTTCACTATAGTTTTAAAGACTATTGTCAAAGGATGCTAATTTTTCATAGTTTCTGATGTGGTTCACGTCTAATGTGTCATTTTCACCATCAACCATATCCATGATGGAATGCTTAAAACCACAGTGAGTAAAACAGTTTTGAATGATCTTGTTGCCTATCCCTAGCCATCTATTAGTCATAAACTGTGTTGTTTGTAAAAGAGATCAACTTTGCGCCAACCACTTTAGCAAGCAACTGTCAAGAATCAGTAAATTTTTCATGATTTCCGTTGTAATTCCATGTCCCAACTTATAAGCCAATTCTTAAAAATCATATGTCATCCATGCATTTTTGTTGGCATGGTACCGAACTGGTAAATTCTCCATTCTAATCCCTTTAAAGAATCGAGGCCTCGTCCTTATCTCAAAAACTAACAGCTTTCGTTTGCCAGTTCCTGACGTACATATTGTACGTCAGGAATACCAAAACAACTAATAAACAGAATAACACTATTATAGAATTCATTGCTTTCTTTGAACCAAACAGTATACTGTGTTTATGACACAGGGAACCATCCGGTGTGGCACGATAAAATAGTCCCGTTTCATCAGCACTGCAAGACTGTGCAATATTTCTAACACTCCATGGCAGAGGTTACTGGCTAGCCTAAATAAACGATAGTGTGTTCCAAATAAAGAAAGCAACTCCTTGTTATATTCTCATTTTGTTTCGGTTGTTCTACACCTGTCCCAATAAAATGGCTATTTATTATTTTATTATATAAAAAGATTATTTATTTCATGAATTAGTAATTAGAAAACTTAATCAATGTATCTTAAGGTAATTACACTGAGAATCTTAAAGATAAAAAATAAAAATACTATAAATTGTGGTAGGCGGCAGATGGCGTTGTGTTGCTGATAGAGCGTCATTGTGTGTGTAATTGAGGGATTAAGTAAGGAAGATGAATTATGTTAGTGGAGTAGTATGCCCTCCTAAGATGAGTCCTTGGACTCATTGCAGGTGTCGCGTAATAAGAGTAATAAACAAAGAAAGTTGAACACGAATAATAATAATAATAATACTGTTAAGGTTCAGTACAAAATTGCTGAATATCTTTTAAATAAATATAATACACATAAATAGATAGACTGATGGATAGATATGTTTCTTTTCCACTGTTGCATTGCGCTTTTTTCCCTTTTGTTCTGCTAATGTTTTACTGACATTCTAAAAGCTTATCTGAGGATGGTTTCGTGATTTTGATTCAGTATCGACATCACGAAGTATCTGCTTAACTGCGTTTATATTTCTGATTGATCATACCAAAACAACTAATAATGATAATAATAATTTAAAACATTCCTTCTCGTGATATTATTCTCTTCACCCTTCATATTATTCATCTCTCACACAAATCCTCTCTCTCTCTTGACTAAAAAATTCATTATTTAAAATAAAACTAGCACATTGCGCTAATTTTAAATAATCCTCACACTGAAAGGGCATGTCTTTGGTACATTAAATTCACGAGCCATTACCCAATAATACAAACTATGCAATTAATTACTTAATTTACTTGCATTAGAAAATTACCAGTAGGAAACAACTAAATAAGAAAGGCCATTTGTTGACGATACCTTACCGACGACAGTGGCTGATTATAGTGTGCAAGTTTTGCCATGGAAACTTGACGTCGAATTCGTCTTCCTTCTACAATAACAAACGAATCTAAATTATATGTTAGTAAAGA
This sequence comes from Typopeltis vanoorti, assembly GCF_054136105.1. Classification (NCBI taxonomy): domain Eukaryota; kingdom Metazoa; phylum Arthropoda; class Arachnida; order Uropygi; family Thelyphonidae; genus Typopeltis; species Typopeltis vanoorti. The sequence continues at coordinate 107,254,872 of NC_143552.1, forward strand.
GAGTTTTTTTTTTATTTCTCCTTCTGTGCAATATGTAACCATGTAGACTCTCTGCTGCAATTTTACAAAAGCTACAATACTGAAAATAAGCGAAAATCAAATGAAAGGAGAAGAATATGATACTGCTTATTATGCAGTATATCTAACTGAACATTTTCTTGTAATGTTTATGTGTGTATCATTAAAATAAGTTCATAAATTCATGATTTTTGTATCACCATAATTACTGCGAAATTTCTATAAAATTTAAATAAATAAATAAAAGTAAAATAAACAAAATAATTAAATTTATTTTGAACTTGGATTTATCGATCGTGTTAGTTGTTCTGTAAAATTTTGCACAGTGCTGGTAACTATTTTTCTCCTAATTAATATGTCAAATTTAAGAAAATCGGTTTTAATATAACACTGCATTGCGATTTAATTGACCACCAAGTTAATTGATTTTTTGAAAGTCTTTGACTCAGTCTCTCTTTATAGCCTTGTAAAGTATTGGAACAGTTCCAGTTTTACAGCTACATTTATTACCACTATAGACTGTCCTATTTAAATTGATCTTTTACACTGAAGACATTTTTCGAAGGTACATTTACAACAATTAAAACCATATTTAAAGTACTAGTTAAAAGAAAAAAACTTCTTGAAAAGTTCATGTTAATGTCGGTGGACTAGATTCCATAGTAAATTTAATCTTCATGTTCAAAGTTCAGATCACCATTTTAAGGCTGGTTATTATTATTATTATTATTACGTGACATCTCCAAGGATTTATCATAGATGGACACACTATATCCCCACATAATTACATAATTCACCATTCGCTGTACGTCATCTACCTGCAACTAACACACTACGTAAATTGCCATTAAATACCATGCCGCTACTGCCCGCTAATAGTATTTTTGTCTGCTCTCTTCTCTCTCTCTCTCTCTCTCTCTCTCTCTCTCTCTCTCTCTGGCTGATTTGCTTGTATATGGTATGAAACACGCGAGTTTACAGGGTAAAAAAAAAAAAAAACTACTCCTTCGGTATGAGATCGACAAACTCATCTTCAATTGAAAAATTCATATAAAGATTCCTTCCGTCGTGACGAGAATGAAACTCCGATTACTGCTGCTCTTGTTGTTGCCTCGATATACTCTCCACGATATGCTCTCCAGATTGGAAAGAATGTTAAAATTATGACAGCAACAAAGGTTCTGCAGGCATGTGCGCATTCAAAAAACACATCTGCCGACTTTATTTGTAATAATTTGTAATTATTACAAATAATTATTTGATAATTATGGTAGTAACTAATTTCATATCCTAATTAATACATTTTATCACAAACTTGCAACATGCAATAGAAATTTAAGGTATAGCGCAAAAAAAAAAAAAAATAAATAAATAAATAAATAAAAATGCACAAGAGTACTTTTATTGCTAACAGGTTTTCTGGTATGTTTATTTATATAAGTGTATCATTTAGGCATTAGTATGTTAAGTATGTCTACTTTGGGCAATCAAATTCCTGAAGATAAGCATGTTTCATAACAAAATTAGAAGTGTTTTAATCATGCGATTTGACAACAGTTCATCTCTGCATATTTGTTGACGCTTTCGGCATAATACGTATGAAGCCGAAGATATTTACAGCAATGAATAATGCAGTAATGAAATAATATAGAACTGAAATAATATATAACCGTGAACTGACAAAATGATGGTGAATTTCGTTTTTAATTGTTTTATCTCTGTATAATATACATACCGGCCACCACTGAGTTACAAACCTTTACGTGGATGTCCTTAAAAGGTCGCTTAGGTAACGTAAATGCAAAATACTTGGTCACGTGCGTCACCATGTATTCTAGGCAACTATTTGAGAATGCTGCTATTCGGTAATCGTCAATAGTCTTGATCATAATAGGAAAAACAAAGGATTTTTCTGAGTTCGATAAAGGGCTTATTGTGGATGTCCGTTTGGCTAGAACCACGATTTGGAAAACAGCAGAGCTGACTGGTTTCACAAAAGGTAGGATATCCCGGGTGTTTAATCAGTGTAAAAATAACCCTCCATTGTTAGTTAACAGACGTAACTGTGATCCTGAGACAGTCTGTCAGGAACGAGATCGCCGTTGTCTGAGAAGGCTTGTACGGACGAACTTCCTGTATGCAGCAATTGGCCGAACCATTTAATAAAGGCTGTTCCCGACCCATATCTCCCCGAACTATGCGCAGCGAATTGAAAAGGATCGGGTATTGGCAGTGGCATGCCTATGTGGAAACCACTGATTTCTGCAAAGAACCAGAAAGTTCATCGAGAGTGGTGCCGACGATAGGCAGAGAATTCAGCGGAGCTCCATGAAGGAATAAACTCAGCTTGCCTTGTAAACACAACTCAAAGTTCTGGAAGTGGTATCATGTTGTGGAGCTAGTTCTGTTGGTACGGAACATGTCCCCTGATATTGCTGGAAGGTTTGGAGTCCTCTGAGTCTAAGGTATATCCGAACATTGTTGCCGACCAAGTCCATCCTGCAATGGTGACTTTTTATCCAAGAGGTGATTAGTTGTTTCATGGACGACAATGCTACTGTCCATCGAGCAAGAATTGTTCAGCAGTAGCTCAGTGAGCATGACAGCCACTTTTACCATCTTGTCTGGACACCAAAAAGCCTGGATCTGAACCCATTGAGAATGTATTGGACTTGTTAGATAAACAGATCCGGGAGCAAAGTTCTGTTCCGTCAAATCTGAGCCATTTAAAGGACTGTCTGGTAAACGCCTGGTATGTTGTAGATGTAGATGCAATCCAACACTTTGTGAAATCTATACCAAACTGCATATGTGCTGTAATTCGGGCTAAAGGAAGCCCAACAAGGTATTAAATAAAAGTATCTAATTCAATTGTCGGTACGTGTGTAAACCTGATGGTAATGAATCATTACGCTGCCTAACCAAGTAATGACTAATCCTGCTGCCACTTATTTTGCTAGATCGCGCCTGGAGCCTGGTACCGTAGTATGCAGGAGACTCTTTCAAGGCTATGCATGGAGACAGGAGAGTGGGTTCTTTCTGTGCGGATATGTTCTCGAATTTTTCAGATCCCATGATATTCCCTACTATTTATTTTATTCTCCTCTATTTTAATCATATAAGACAACATTAAGAAACAGTTATTCCCAGATAACAAAAAAAAAAACTCGCAAAAAAGTACATCAAAAACAAAAAAAGACAACAAAAATTCAACCTGAAAATTGCCTAGTTTATTCAAAAATCGTTTCCATATTAATTTCATATACTCGTGGCTTTAATGTGTACTGTTCATAAACAACGTGTACCACCACTTACACTCAATTCAGATTCCTACCTGTTATTCCTAACAAACTCTCTCAGCTAATGGTTCAACACTTGATGTCCAGTTGACATGATTCATCCTGTTTCCATCACAAGGAGTATATATGCATTCATCAAATATGATATCCCGTGTCACATATGGCACGAAATTTCAAAAAAAAAAAAAAAAGTGTGCCAAGGGTTAAGAAAAAAATGTGAATATATTATAAATGGCTCGAGACCAAAACTCCAGTATCGCACTCAACCTGCACAATTAGCTCGAAACAGATGAAAATAAATAAAAATAAAAAGACGGAAATCTGATTCTGAAAGGACTAAATGCAGTAAACGTGCCTCCTTCGCAAACAATAGTCACCCTTTCGGTTTTCTTTTCAAGGCCACTGCGTGCAACTTCTGTCCTTCATTCTTCCCGTCTCTCATATTATCCAAAGATAAAATGGACTTCCTGGCATCGTTTTTTCTTCCAACTCTTGCTTATATAAAATTCCACGGCAAATTACTGACAACGATACCAAGAAAACCTCGCTCCATGCCTTAATTAGAATTTTGAACACTTCGGACATCAACAAGTTTTCTGGGCCTGATGGTGTGTGTGTGTGTCTTCAAATGCGCTCCAGAATTAACACTGTCCTATATAGTCTTTTCTATCTTTCGTACTCTTCCGATTCAATCCATTCGAAAAGAAAAAAAAAAAACGCTGATAAAAGTCTCACTGATCACCTCATTTTTTTCCAAAAATCATGGAAGCCATCAATGGCTAACTTCACCACATGGAAGTCCATCGGTACATTAATGACCAATAATATGAATTCTACCATACTCAATTCACAACCTTCTAACCATCACCACCTAATTACGTTTAAATGATTTTTATGTAGTGACTATACCTACATTTGGACGGAAGCCATGGAAAAGTTAGAACCAAATCATGTGGCCACTCGTGAGATTTCCAGGACATCCAATGAGCATAGATGCCTGCCCATCAAACTGCCGTACCACTTTAGTCTACTTTCTGCCCTTCGCAATTGGGTCAATAATTTGCCGGCCTGGTTGGTGATTACCGTACCTACTCTCCAACCAACAGTCTATGGGTTCGAATCCGAACACGGATGTTTCAGATTGTCTTTAGGTGGAAGATGAATTTCATCGCCCGGTGTGAGACCACCATCCCGCTTATTGGAGGACTGAATTGGCTTGAAAAAGTTTCATGTTTAGTTTCTAGAGTTTCCGGAGTATGTAATTTAGTTTCCGGAGTATTTTTATCAATTATATATATATATATATATATATATATATATATATATATATATATATATATATATATATATATATATATATATATAATTGATAAAAATTGATATCAATTATATATATATATATATATATATATATATATATATATATATATATATATATATATATATATATATATATATATATATATATATAATTGATAAAAATATAAAAAAATTAGTCCACTCACGGTACAAAATGTACTATAAATAACCTTCCGTGGGTGGGAGGCAAAATAAAAATAATGTTTTTAAAAATTATATTATGGTAAATATCTTCCTCTCCTCAGATTTTCCCATCAGTACTGGAGTACCTCAGGGATCTGCTTTTTCACCTACTTTCTTTCTCCTGTAGATAAATGACCTTCTCTCGCTGATCATGAATCCTACCTAAAATGACTGTGCACTAAAACGTATGTCTAATAAAAAGGGGAATGTAATATACTGTCATTAAAAACAAGATGTCTGAAACTCTGATCTGTTTGTCATTCAGTAAGATGAGAAGAGCCTTGTGTACTCTAAATATGCCAAATTGTAGTCCTATCTTATATCACCCCCCCCTTCAAAAAATAACATGGCTTTTATTATATGCAATTATTAAGGTCTATCTATTTATTTTGAAGGAAAACAAAAACTATATATATTTACATAGCCTTTTAATTAAACTAAATTAACTAATTTTTATTTTTATTTTATTTTATTTATTATTTTTGACGAGATATTCAAAAGGGATCGTCTGAAGCAATGTGGCATTTTGTGAGAGGCGATGGAGGAATGAATGCCACAAAAAAGTGACATCACTTAAAACTAATCCTATGTATAGGACAATTAGTATAACTATTATTTTTTTCCTCTTCTCTTTGATAGAAGCACTTAATGAATGTGCATATAAGCACTTAAACACCCAGATTTTAAGTGCTTATATCTGGCGGTTTCCATCTGGCGAAACATCTGGCGGTTTCCTAACCTGTAACCGGAAAATAAGAAATAGGAAATAGGAAACCGCCAGATGGCAAGTTTTTTCCGTATTTTCTTCATCTTAATCATCTTGTCTAGCACGCTTGCAGGAATACTTAGCTCTTGGAGATAGCGAAGGGTGGAGATCGATATCCTAGCAATTTCCAAACATTAGAGAATGCTACCTACTCTTTTGGGAATATAAAAAAAGTGCTACACAATTTTGCTTTTATTTATGCTATTAGTTTAAAAAAGGAAGTAAATTATATTAATATGATAAGAATTCTTAAAACCAACTAATTATTTTTGAATCATCTACCTAATTAAAGTTAAACTTTAGATGAGTTTCTCGTGTTGGGGGAGGAGCACAACTATTGGTATTATTTTAGCCTTGCATTCAACCTCAAAACCAGTAATTATCGACTTTCTTTCTATGTACAACTGACTCTGTAAGTATACAACTCCCAAATAAAATAGTAAATATCTGCAGGGAACTGCATTCAAATATGCGGATAAAATATTAAGATAATTCTACCTGTAGCGCAGTAAAAATGGTGTTTGCTTTCATAGCGCTAGACCATCTGAAGAAAAAGATTGAGAACTATTACAGGTTCGATTCTGCTCACCAATTAGAGGAACCGTTTTTTTTTATACCTTTCTTCACAAGTTCCAGATTCAGTCGATCTTTGGGCACAAGTAGTTTTTCACCTAAAACTGGTAATTTCAGGCCGGCAGCTAAAAAAAATCGACTGTAAATTACTCACACACATTTCAGACATAATATGTACCTATTAGGATTTAGGCTCAAAAGAAAGCTTTGATTCGTAATAGTCTTGAGCTCATCTATTACTGAAGTGTAGAGACTAGCTGCCTGTTTTCAACAAGTTAGTTGAAGAGCCCCGCTGACTCTCTTTGGGAATAATAGAGGATTTAATATTATTTTTTCTACACCTTCCTCTTTAGTCACGTTATAACCTGGAGATGGGTGTTTCACTTTATTTATTTATTCGTATGGAGCTTCCTCCCTTTTTTCTCCCATTCCCTATTGGGGCGAGTTGAGCCCCTCATGGGGGGGGGAGAGTAGTTATGGCTGTAGATCCGTATGTGTTCACGGGGCCGGTTTGTCTGTTTGCAGGATGAAAAACCCCAGATAAACTGGGGAAAAACTCTGCTGTCCACGCCCAAGACCGGCTAACTAGGCTATGGCTGAGAAAGATCCTTAAGCTCCTCACGTCTGCGACGAGAATCGAACTTAGGACACTCCTTCCCCAGGCATATGGCTGCGAAGCGCACAGCCACTAAGCTAACCGCGCGGACGTTGTTTCACTAATATATGATGATGATGATGTTCAGCTTGAAGAATCTCACGGCCGGATAAAGGCTTCTCCCTATTGCGGAAGGATTGGGTCTACTTCTCTCATTTTGGGAGAGTATATTTTTGTATGCTTGTGTGATAAACAATCACAAACATCCATGTCCAAGCTGATATTCGAATCCACAGCCTTTGGACCACAGAGTAGATACGCTATACACTATACGCTATATATATATATATCGCTATACTACGCTATATATATATAGCGTAGTATAGCGTATCTACTCTGTGGTCCTAAGGCTGTGGATTCGAATATCAGCTTGGACATGGATGTTTGTGATTGTTTATCACACAAGCATACAAAAATATACTTTCCCAATATATATATATATATATATATATAAATTAAAAATAATTAAATTTCACAACGCTTGAAGGAACGTATATCATTCTTCTGCTTTCTTTTAAACTAATATAAGAAAAGAAAAAAAAATAAAGACTTTACCGTGCCCTCTAAAAAGCTGTCTAGCTAACCTGCACATTCATGTTATTACAAAAAAAAAAAAAAGTCAGATTTATTGTACAGGAGAGGGAAACCCTGAAAACAGTATGCATCCTAAACTTCAGTTTTATTGCTTTTGCAATTTTCAGATAAAGATAGGTTCGATTTAAGGAATCCATCGTAGTTTATTTCTAGTTGCAAGTTATTCTTCAAGTCATCTTACCATTAATAGGTTTCATCGCTGATAACGTTATTTTTAACGTAATCAGCGATGAAACGTTAAAATTCAGGAGAACCTCTTAATTGCCTCTGCTCATATGCTTCTCATTTGGAAGCATCTCCCCCCCCTTACACACACACACACACACACACACACACACACACACACACACACACACACACACACACACACACACACACACACACACACACACACACACACACACGCCTCATCCATTCTTCACTTCCTGTTCACGTTCTACTTGCCTTCATTCTGTCTTTCCTGTTTCAGTCCTACTTATTGCCAAACTTCAGTTACTCGTTAAAGATACCAGGATGATACTAAGTCTCAGTTATTTCAATGATATTAGATTAAATGCAAAATGCCTCTTCCATTTTATAAACTGCAGCTCGGTTCATTAAACTAGATAAACAAAATAATGCAAGAATAGTACTGGACTCGAGCCTCCGTAGCTCAGTGGATAAAGAGCCCTTTAGTTGGAAAGACCCAGATTCGAATTCCTCTATTATCAATTTCAATCAAATGGTGAGTTAACCAGTCTCACACGGAGGTTGGGGAAAGTTCTACCAGAAACTCCGGATTTTCATCTAGGCCACAAAGTGGCCTAGTTGGCCGAGTTTGTTAATGCATGCACTTTTCAATAACATGGGTTCAAATCCGGTTGTGGGTATGAACATTTTGTGAATGTTTAGGTGGCAGATGAATTTTATCACTTTGTGTGAGACCATCATCTTGCTTATCGCAGGCTCGAAAAAATTTCATGTTTTGTCTACGGATCAGGATTTCCAGATTTTTTTTAGCGGATCAAGATTTCCCTTAGCCAACCCAAGATTGGCTAAGGAATCCAGAATCTGTGATCCGTTTATATTAATGTGCTATGAATATTAACGGATCAGAGATTCGCATACTGAGTAAGTAAATAAATTTAATTTTTGAAGGAAAAAATGGCTTTCATGATTACTGTGAGCTAAAAGAGAAAGAAATATGTGCGCGGAGAATATGACATGGAAGAGAATATATTTAATCAGCCGGATTCTAAATATTCTTGCATAGCAAGGAAAGTGCCTGCGATCTTTTAATATTTATAAGATATTTTTCATGGTTTAATAGTGGAGGGGGAAGAAGGGTGGGGGTTCATCGAATAGGTGAACAAGGTGTGTACGGGAATTTTGGCTCGACCAATCTACCGCTTCTTCTCCTATCATATCTACACTTTTTTTCTAAAATATTGCTATTTTTGTCCTAAATGTTCTACATGTACGAGGATGATAATAATAATAATAATAATAATAATAATAATAATAATAATATTCGTATTGGGTTCTGCCCTTTCTCCCCCGTCCCTTTGGGGAGGGGAGGATTAGCCCTCCTGATGAGGGAGGGCTATATTTTTTGACTGTAGATCCGTGTGTGTGTGTGTGTGTGTCCGGGAACCGGTTTGCCTGTTCCGAGTGACGAAAAACCCGAGTTTCTGGATGAAAAAAAAAAAAAAAAAACCTCTACCTCAGTATGAGTCCGGCTAACTCACCTTTAGTCGAAAGGTTCCTCACATCATAGACGGGAATCGAACCCAAGTTTTTCCGATCAAAGGGTCTCGTCTATACCGACTAAGCTACAAAGCCTCTATTGTACGAGTATATTAATACATGGTGGGCCAAAAGTCACGAAGAGTTTCAATATTCAATAACTCCTTTATTTTTTATTTTAAATTTACAATACCATAGCATCATGTAGAGTATATATAGAAAATAAATTTACACTAGGTATGAAAAATCAAATCTCAAAAATAAAATAAAAAATAATAATAATTAAAAAAGTTATTAAAATTTCAGACCCCTTCGTGACTTTTGGCCCACCCTGTATAATTTTGGGATTTTTAAGGGTTGCTACGTCTACCTTTCCATCTAATTTAAGAAAAACATTTTTCAATATACACAAAGGAATATGAAATTACATTAGTTTTCATATTTATTATGAATTTTCAAAAAAGTATTACTTCTCTTCGTTTTAAGTTTCTTCTCTTATTTTATTAATTTACTGTTGTTTTTTGTTGCAGGCGATTTTCCTTAGTTGTCAGAACGATAACAGTGAAAATTAACTGCATCGCTTTTTTTTTTCTCGCGAATAACACAGCTGTTCTTCTTATTATTATTAATATTATTACGGGATATATATCAGAAAAGTTTTCGTTATATACATATATTTAGATACAGGCAGTTCCTGAAAACGCTTTTTTAATAATATAATAACTATTAAAATTATATTTATTAATACAATTTGTCTATTAATCGAAACAGATATATACATTTTTAATTATAAGTATGCAGACATGAAGAACAGTTAAATTGCAGTACTGATTATATTTGCAGTTTTCAATCAATGCTGTATTTTTAATAACAGCGTGTACAAAGACATTTGAGAAAGAAATATCGCATGAAAACATCGAATTCAACTGAAAAGATAAGCACATGCAAATACACTTCATCACTGACTGAATAAACAGCTTACCTTTTAAACCGCTATGCCACAATGCGCCACTGTTCCTCCACTGCAGTATAAAGAATCACACACGTGCACGCACATAAGATCGCTTTCTCCTGACAGAACGTCACTCAACAAAAATAATAATAATTTCTCATTTCAAGTACATGTACTTTGATACTATTTTACGAAAAAGTGAAAGAAAGTAATGCCATCTATGAAGAAGAAAGAGAAATTCTTAACAGAATTATCACTAGGAAATGCACTTTATCTATGTAACGCACACAGTCAATCTTACTGATTTTTTGAATCAGTAAGATTACATCTTACAGAAGAGAATGTGTAAGAAAAAAAATACTTTAATGAAGTTGGTGGTTATAATAGTATTAAATGTTCTATGAATATTAAAGAATTTTTCCCAATGACTCATAGTTCTTGATTGATTTTAAGTCTCCTGCCTCGATTATAAACAAAGGAATCCCACTTGCATTTAATTTTTTTCTAAACAAAATTATTTAATTTTACTTAGCAAAATTTATTTTTATTTATTTATTATTTATTATTTATTTATTTATATGCTGAAGCTGATGGAAAATTATTCTATTTCGATTTTAAATATTTAATAAACACATCACTCGTTCTCTTCAACGGATTTTTAATATTCAGTATAATATAAATAAAAAATAGCGCTGCTTTTTCCACCTGAACAATTAACGTTTTAATGAATAATTTTGTCGTACAAAGAGATAAAAAAAAATTCATAGGCTTCTCCCCTGATGCCTATAAAATCATAGGCATCAGGGGAGAATTGATAGCTTTGGACCATTAATGGCGGCTAAGGATGAAGTCTAGCTGCCATTGGGCTTCAAAAAGTTTAGGGCTAAATGTCCTCGCCTACTCTCTTTGGGAATCAAAGGTGTTTTGGACGATTTCCTTTTTTATTTTGGATAAAATATTATCCAAAACATCATTTAAAAACATAACATAATGCCTTTTATTCCCTTATCGAGAATAAATGAGACCTTTTTAACCCAATCTTGCTTTTGCAGATTGAGCAGGCAGTTCAGTATCCACCAGTAGCCAATCAGAAACAGCTGGCCCAAGACTATTACTGATTATAAGTTGCAACCGATGAAGAGACTGGCTAATATTGCTGCCATCTCTTGGCACATAATCCTAACATGATATGTTATTATCTGATATAGTGCTGATTCTACAGTCGAATTTCTTGAGTTTACAGGACGAAAATCCGAGTTTCCTCGGGTTTTCGAAGAAAGGCTTACAAAAAGTTCTTCCAGTCGGCGACTAGACTTGAACTTAAGTCTATCTTAGCACAGAGGATGCAAACGTCACATCCACTGAAATTCTTTTATTAAACAAATAGTATATGTATACATCACAGTAAATAATATTTACAATATATACAGCTTTTCACCGAGCCTGTGTAGCTCAGTAGAAGTGGCGTTTGCACTCTACAGCGCTTGACAGCACACGAAGGGAGTTCGAATCTAGTCACCGACTAGAGGAACTTTTTCTAAGCCTTTTCTCGACCAGTTCCAGAGTTAGTCGATCTCTGGCACGGGCTAGTGGGCTTTTTCTCCCGGAAACTCTGGTTTTTCGTCCCGTAAACTCAAGAAAATCGGCCGTAGAACCCACACTATTTTCAGACATTACAAATATTGTGTTAGGGTTATGGACCACCAGATGGCGGCACTTACTAGCAGCCTTCTTTACTGTGTGCCAATTAATTAGTGATAGCCTTGGGTCAGCTATCTCTGATTGGCTACTAGTGGAGATTGAACTGCCCACTCAGTCTCCAAAAGTTAGATAGGGCTAAAAAACGGCCTCGCCTACTCCCGGTAACAGAAAGGCATTAGCTGATTTTTTTTTACAGCTTCTTTTATCCTGAGGGGTATTACTATTTGTCACAATTATTTATTTTTGTAAAATTACGTCTAGCATTTCTATAGCCCTACAACCCATCGTGGTTTATCTTCGCAAGTCTCGTTTTTAATAATCAACTGCACTTAATTTACAATTTTTATCAGACATAATGTATCATATTTTTCTAATAATGTATTACTTTTCTCGAAGTGTATTACAAATTTGCAAGCAGTATAATTTACATTACACCTTATGTAATGTAAATTATTTTCATACTATTTTATTTTATATTATTAAAATAAAATAAATAAATTCTTTATTTCCCAAAAGGAATAGGAGCAACTCTATTTATTTATAAATTTTATATTAAAAATATAACTCCTTTAATAGCTATAGGGACTGTAAACGAATCTATAAGGCATGCAAAAAAAACTGCAAAAAAAGCCTCCATAACTCAGATGGCATTGAGAATTGGTTTGAAAGACAGGTTTAAATTCCATGTTGGACGCGAGAAACCTCATAAAAGTTTTTCATTTGAAGGTGACTTAGCTGGTCTCATATGGAAGTATAACTTTTTTCCAAAAAATGTTATGTACATTTTTTATTCTATTAAATACTTGAACTGCAGCATAATAGTAAGGGGGATGAAGCAAGGCTTTAGGCTTTTGTTCTAATATGGTTATTAGAATGAACACCATCCTTCACTATATATAGTCCAGTTCATTAAATGAAATTGACATTTATTAGACAAATTTCATTTGATCCACTTCTCATCAGCATGCGTATCAAGGATTTAGGCCTAGCATGGCCTGTTCCGGCCTTAGAAGTCATCGGTGAATCGTTTAAGAGGACGTCCTGGTTTTCTTTTCCCAAATGGCTTGTACTTTAAGGCTTGTTTTGGTAATCTTTCTGTTTTCATTCTTTGAACGTGTTCCATCCATTTATGTTTATATTTTTTAATTTTTACCATTACTGGTTCTTGGTTTAATTCTTTCATAATTTCTTCTTTTCTTTTGTATAAATAGGGTCTACTTTGCAGTTTTTCTCATAAACTTCATTTCTGCTGTTGTTAATCTTTGTTTATCCTTTTGTTTTATTGTCCAGATTTCGCTTCCATACATTAAGACTGGTAGGGCTAATGTATTGTATACTTTTAGCCTGGTTTGTTTTTGAACTAGGTTTGGTTTAAATATAGAGTTAATTACACCTGTTATTTTTAAATATTTTGCAATTTTTACGTTTATATCTCTTTCATTTTCATATGTGATCATACATCCTAGGTAGTTAAATGAATTCATCTGTTCTAAGATCTTGTTATCTATTACTATTTTAGTTCTTGCTGGATCTTGTCCTTTAAAGGCGATAGTTTTTGATTTTTCTGTTGATATTATCATACCATAATCTTTGGCTATCTCATTTAGATCTAAAATAGCTTTCTGTAAGTTATGTTCAGAATTTGTAATTATTATTTGGTCGTCTGCAAAAAGGAGAGTGTTTAAGTTCACTGTAGGAGAAAGTTTAATTCCTTGGTGTAAATTTTTATTCCACTTTATTATTATTTCATTTAAGTAAATATTAAAAAGTGTTGCTGAGACGGGATATCCCTATCGGACCCCTTGGTTTATCTCTCTTGTATATGATAGATCGTGATTTAATCTTATTTGTATTTTATTATTTTCATATATACTTGTGATAGCTTTCAGGATATTATTTGGTATTTGTCTTTCTTTTAATATGTTAAATAATATGTTTCTTGTCAAATGCTTTTTCAAAGTCTATAAATGAATATGTGTTTCTAAATTGTATTCTCTTCTTTTCTCTCTTATTAATTTTTGGCAAAAGGCCGGGTCTATACATGATCGTCCTTTTCTAAATCCATTCTGCTTCTAAAATAAAGTTTTCGGAATATTTCGTTAGTTTGCTATTTAAAATTCTGCTATATATTTTGTAACAGGAATTTAGTATACTGATACATCTATAGTGTTTAGGATCATCTCTATTACATTTTTTAAAGATAGGAATCACAATTGCTTTTTTTTTTCATTCTATTGGGGAATACCAGTTGAATAAATTTTATTTTAAAATAATAAGAGTCTTTCTTTGAATCTTGTTCCTGCGTATTTATATAGTTCTGAACCTAGCTTATCTTCTCCAGGTGATTTTCCGTTTTCTTTCAAGCTGATTTCTAATTCTTCTTTAGTTATTTCCTTTTCATTTTCGGTAATTGTTTGCCAGTTTTCTTTTTAAAAATATTTGTCTGTCCACAATTCTGTGTAGTAATTTAGAAATTCTTCTAATTTCAATTCGGTGTTTAATTTTATGTTTTCTTTGGTATCTGCATTTAAGTGTTTCAAAATCTTATATACATTGGGTCTTATTTTACATAAATCATGTTCTAAATTAGAAACAAATTTGTTCCATGATTCTCTATGTCTTTTTCTGACTTCTCTTTTAGCTCTGGCTCTTATTCTTTTATATTCTATTTCATCTTCTAATCTTTTACTGCTTAACCATTTGTGATAGGCTTCTGTTTTCTTTTTAAATATTTCTTTGATTGTATCATCCCAGATCTTCAGCTTTTTTTCCTTTTATTGAATTTTTTGGTCTTTCCTAAGCTTTCATTTGCTGCTGCATTTAGTATCGTTTTTATATTAAGCCATTCTATTTCTATTTCTTCATTTTGTTTTATTTTATCTAGATATTGGTTAATTCTTTATTCATATAGCCACTGTACATGTGTCATTCAATAGTCTAGTTTTATAAACAAATCTTTCAAATTTTCTTTCTGTTCTTGTTACTTGTAGCCATTTAGCTGGTAATCTTAATTTTATTTTAACAAGGAAGTGGTCACTGCTTATTTCATATTCTCTGTGAACTCTAACAACTAGTGAATATTTTGATGTCTTTTCATTTAATATAAAATAATCTAATATTGATTTCCATCCTCTTCCTTCCCAAGTATATTTATGTATGTCTTTATGTTTATAGAAGGAATTCATTATTTTTAGGTTATTATAAACTACAAAGTCAATGAGTTTTTTTACCATTCCTGTTCAGAGTGTATTCTCCATGTATTCCTATATTATTATTAAATTTCGTGTTTCCAATTCTTGCATTTAAGTCTCCTGCTAAAGTTGCGTAATCATTTTTATTTATTTTATTATATATGTTTTGTATCTGATTATAAAAATCAATATTATCCTGTTCTCTTCCTTCTTCTGAGGCATATAAGCCAATTATTGTTAAATAGCCTCTATCTATTTTATTCTAGCTTCTATTATTCTTTCATTCCATAATTTATAATGTTTTAAATGTTTTGAAAGGGAGTTATGAATCCAAAATCATGACTCCTGCTTGTGCTCTTTGGTCTCTGTCAACTCCACTGCATATCACATTAAAATTTTTGGTTCTCATAGTTCCTTTTAATTTCTTTTTTGTTTCAGTGATTACTGCTATTTTAAAATTTCTTTCATTTAATAGTTGGTCTAATTCTATTTCTTTATATGCTATTCCTCTTACATTCCAGTTTGCTGTGTGTATTATATTTTGTCGTTTCCATTTTTGTTTTACCTTTTCCATTCCAGGGTCGTTTCCTGTAGATTCAATCCGATTATCTTTTTCTGTCAGCTTACAAGTAGTATTATGTTCTCCATGTCAGGGAACTAGCCTAACGATGGAATAGTTCAGTGGTAGGGCTGCTACCTTAAAGCTTCTGAAGTAGCCTTCTTCCAAATTTAAACCCATGGGAGGAATAGGGTATACTGAAGGTGGAAAGAGTAGATTATAGAAGAATTATAGTAAGGTTTATAGAGAGGGCATAGTTTTAAGGCCAGAAATGAAAAGACCCCATGGCCCCTCCAGTACTCTAATAGCATAAGGGTCATAAAATAAGAAGAGTTGGCTGATAAGGCCTTATAGGAAAGATTAAAGTAAGTGCATCTTCCTCAAAGTAGAAGAAGAAGAAGAGGTTAGGAATGCCATGGGAATGCCACTTCCCTTACAATCAAGATGATTGCCTCTGTTGGTCCACGAGTCCTTATTCAGTATATTCGGACCACTCCACCATACACACACACACATGGTGAGCTCCTCTAGGGGTTACAGGGTCTCCCCGAGAGATCCACTTCTAAATTTTATTATTTTAATTATTAATTTTTAATTTTTAGAAGGCTTCTTGTGGGAAAATTGTTTACAACATTAAGCTGAAAAACTAATAACTAGTATGAGATCTAACACAGAGAGTCAGGGAAAGTAAATTATAAAGGAACGATTTCGGGTTTGCGTTCGTCCGGTTCGGACCCATCAAATATGTGCAAAGATGTCTATATATGTAAGGCATTAGAGAAGAACAGAGATCTGCAAGTTGACCAACTGTTTCAGGTAGACTGCAGACAAGAGTATACAAAAGAACATGCAGGTAGATTATTATGTCTGTACACGAATGCTAGGAGTATCAGAAACAAAGGGGAAGAGTTTGTTGGTTTAGTGAATATGTTGCGACCTCAGATTGTAGGAATTAGTGAGACCTAGCTATCAGAATCAGACCTACTAATTGGTATCGAGTGTCAAGGGTACAGTATTTTTAGGAAGGATGGACAGGATAGAAGAGGAGGGGGGTGTGCTGCTAATGATATCAGATGACTTGAATCCAGGTAGAGTCGAGACCTATGATTGTAGCACTACTACTAACAATATTTCATGTGGTAGTGAGTTTGAGGCCATCTGGTGTGAAATGGAAACTAACAAGATCAATTACTTAGTGGGGTGTTGTTACAGACCTAGTGGATCGGTTGCTAGTGATGAAGAAATGCATCACCAAATAGAAAAGATGAGCGCTAAAAGGGTAATCATAATGTGAGACTTTAATTATACAAATATTGATTGGGTAGCAGTGGAATCTCATGAGCAGAATGAAAGTGCATTTATTGAGCTGTTGCGGGACAACTTCCTCAAGCAGCATGTGACAGAAGGGACTCGAGGGCAAGGAGTGTTAGATTTGATTATAGTGTCAGAGGGCATTTCAATTAAAGACATGACTATTCTGCCTCCAGTTGGTGAATGTGATCATGCAGTACTAACTTGCGAAGTGACTAAGTTTTTAAATGTTCCATTCAGAAAAGTTTACATGCTGGACTACAAAGCAGGAAATTAATCAACTGAGGAGTATACTGAGTTCAGTAGAATGGGATCGGTTCCTGGATGGAAAGGAAATCGACAGTGCTGTGCAGTGCACTGTGGATTTCCTTTCACTGTCGACAATAGACTGCAGACACTAGCAAATAGAAGAAAGAGGGGAGATAGGATTGAGACTTACAAACTTCTGAAAGGGTCATAGTTTTTCAAATTATGGAGGGTGGAGAAGGACGAAAGGGCATCCTTGGAAGTTGAGAATGAAGGTCGCTAAGAAGAAGGTGAGGATTAGATTTTTCTCTCATAGGATGGTGCGTGATTGGAATGGATTACCACTGGATATTGTGAGCACAAGTAGCGTGAATGAATTCAAGAATAATTATGATAGCTGGTATGTGTAGTATATGGCTTCCCTTGATGAATCTCTGACTCTCTGGAGGTCTCTCTTAATAATAATAATAATAATAATAATAATAATAATAATAATAATAATAATAATAATAATAATAATAATAATAATAATAATAATAATAATCTAGGAAGGGAGAAGAAAAATCACAGAATCGTAGCATGAAGTCATATTGTTGACGAGATTAGAACAACGTGTGGAAAGCGCAGATGGCTAAGCTATTTTTATACGAGTGTGGTCTGAAACTTTCTAGGCTTCGACCATAAATGGCAACACTATCGGCAAGATTTTTTTTTAAGTTGGTACATCTGTGATAAGCATCCATGTGAAATTGCAAGTCATTCTATCAAGTAGTTTGTTTTATACAGCTGTCTGAATCAAAAGTGTTGTCTGTATCCCTTGAAATGGATAAAATTGATTATCGTGCGGTTATAAAATTCTTTGTAAAAGAAGATTTAATGCCAAAAGAAATTCATTCGAAGTTCATAAAGGTTTATGGGCACACTTCTCCTTCATTTTTGACAATACGAAATGGGCTGCTGAGTTTAAACATGGCCGTACCAGCCTTGAAGATGATCCATGTGAAGGACGTTCCAAAAAGTGTAACACCAGAAATCATTGATCAAGTGCACGATATGATATTGGATGACCGGCGAGTCAAAGTGCGTGAAATTGCTGAGACTATAAACATTTCAAAAGAACCTGTAAGATATATTTTGCATGAAGAATTGCAAATGAAAAAGCTCTGCGCAAGATGGGCGCCGCGCTTGCTCACAGCAAATCAAAAACGAACCTCTTGAAAATATATGAACAGGGTTTGGAGCGTTTTAACAACAATAAAACTGATTTTGTGTGTCGATTTATTACTATGGATGAAACTTGGATTCACCATTGGATGCCAGAATCCAAACAGCAGTCAAAACAGTGGACAAAATCCGGTTGTTCAGTGCCAAAGAAAACAAAGTCGGTTCCATCAACTGGAAAGGGCATAGCATCCATGTTTTGGGATGCTAAAGCCAAAGGCATTTTGTTTATTAATTATCTTGAAATGGGTAAAACAATAACTGGGAAATGTTATTGCGATATTTTAATCAGACTAGATGAAAACATTTGTGAGAAACGACCCGGTGTGCAGAAGAAAAAATCATCTTTCATCAGGACAATGCACCTGCCCACCAAGGTGATTTGGCAATGGAGAAAATGAAGGGATCTGCACTATGAATTGTTGGAACATCCACCCTACTCCCAAGATTTGGATCCTTCTGACTTCTATCTCTTACCCAAAACGAAAACTGTTCCTCACTGGTCAGCGTTTTTCTTCGAATCAAGAGGTTATTGCAACTGTAGAGAGGTATTTTGCAGATCTTACTGAGAACCACTACAGCGATGGGATAATAGCGCTGAAGCATCGCTGGAATAAATGTATTCGTCTTAAGGGAGATTATGTTGAAAAATAAAAATTATTTTGAAATTATAAATTCGTGTTTTCATTGTTAGGCCCAGAACCTTTCAGACACCCTCGTATATTACATCACACATCATTAAAGCAAATATTTGGATTATTACTACACATCACCAAAGCTTTCGTGGAAATAACTTCTATTAGTAACTTCGAATCAAAATGATTTACGAACAAAAAATATTGCATTTGCTTAAAATCTCAACTAGTCGCTACAAATTTGTCATTGTATAAAGAGAAAGTTTCTTTATGTTTAAGATAATGTAAAATTGTCATACTGACTCCATAGATCAGTCGATTTCGACAATGACGTTTTGGTTAAAAAGACGATGGCTGGAATCCCATGTGGCATGCGACGAATCTTTATAAATGCATTTTAATTTAAGATGAATTAGGTGGTTTCATAACGAGACAGAAGGTTTTCTTTCAGGAAGAGGGGTTTTCATTTCATAGAACAGGCAGACCGGCCAGAAGAGCACATGCAGTTAGCAGTTATAAAAAACTATGAAGATAGGATTAATTGCTCTTTCAAAATTAGGTTTCAAAGAAAAGGAAAACGGGAATATTCTCATATTATTATTATTATTATTATTATTATTATTATTATTATTATTATTATTATTATTATTATTATTATTATTATTTAATAATTATTGAGAACACCGATGTTAATTCTTTTAATTTTTTGCGAGTTGCTCACAACACTAACTCTCTTACTAACATGATAAAGTAACTTACTCTCCACTATAATATGTTTAAAGTAAACCAATTCTGAGTGAGTTAAGCGCAATAAGGCGTTTTATTTTTCAAAAAGGAGTAGTTAGATCTCCTTTTCTGCTAACGAACTCCTTTGCAAATTGATGAGCAGCTGATCTCTATTCTTATTCAGGTAGGATAGCATGTTTATGGTTAACAGTGATTTTTAAGACATTGCGACTAGAGTACAGCAGACACTTGCCTCCATCTCGTGATCCTAAACCCTAACTGGTATATTGTATATAGTTTGAGTTCCATGGTAAATTTTTTTGAGCTACAGGTCTAAAACCCAAGTTTCCAGGAACAAATACTCTACTCACCTGCACCAAAAATCGAGTAACTCTGAAAAAGATAGAAAAAGCGTTCCTCTAGTCAGCGACTATATTTGAACCTATGATGATCTTCTAACGATCAAACATTATAACATCAGAAAAGTTGCATGAGGCTACACAAACAGTGCAGTAAAAGTAAATTAGTTTTTACTATAATATGCGATTAATTGGGTACATTATTTTTCCATGGTCGATAAGTAAACATAATAAACATAATAAACATCGTAAACATAATTAACTTAATTTTCTTCCTACTCCTTTTTTTCTTTAACCATTAGATCTTATCCATGCATTCTTAATGAAAAATCCATTGTTCTCAAAAATTACAATGACCTCAAAAACTGTATAATAAAAGAATGCTGTAAAATACTAACAAAGCAAGATAACTGGTTTCTTTATCGAGACATTACTCGATGTTAATGCATTACTGCGCAATACGTTTAAAAAATATTACTAAACCTCTTTAAACTCTATCTAGCTTTTTGGAAACTGAGTGGGCAGTTCAGTCTCCACTAGTAGTCAATCAGTGATATTTAGCGCATATATATCACTAATTATAGGCGGCATAGATGAAGAGACAGGCAAACAAGTGCTGCCATCTCTTTGTACCTAACCCTAATAGGATATGTTACTGTCTGAAATAATGTGGGTTCTACGGTCGATTTTCTCGAGATTACGGGAAGAAAAACCAGATTTTCCGGGAGAAAAAACCCGCTTGTCTCTGCCAGAGATCGACTAACTACCTGTCGATAGGCTTAGGAAAACTTCCTCCAGTCGGTAACTTTACTTGAACTTAAGTTCTACCTTCGGGCGGCCTATCGCTTAGAATGTATGCGCCACTTCCACTGAGTTACACAAGCACTAACAAAAATTAGTTTTAATGGAGT
The DNA here is from genome assembly GCF_054136105.1 of Typopeltis vanoorti. Classification (NCBI taxonomy): domain Eukaryota; kingdom Metazoa; phylum Arthropoda; class Arachnida; order Uropygi; family Thelyphonidae; genus Typopeltis; species Typopeltis vanoorti. The sequence goes on from NC_143552.1 coordinate 107,275,856, forward strand.
ATGTGTGCTAGACATTAAAATCTCAACATTGGATTTACACACACACACACACACACACACACACACACACACACACACACACACACACACACACATTATGAGAAGGGGTATGGAAACACCTAGAACAAAACATCATGGAGATTGTATAAATGTACAATGGAACTACTTTACATAAAAGAATCAGTAAATAAGTTAGGTTTACATATTGTCGTCTATTCCAGAAATTGCAGCAGCATGTGCGAAGCACATTGCAGAGCCTCTGCAGCTCTGTCAGAATCGGCACACCCGTTGGTTAGGATGACCTACGTTCGAATCCCATCCAGCACATCTTTCTAAGCACCTCCAGGTGAATGTGAGTTATCCGGTCTCCTATGGAAATAGTAGGGCTTTTTCCTCCAGAAACTCAGGTTTATCAATCCACAAAACGGAGTAAACAGCCAGAAGACCACATGTTAGCATGCATTGATGCACTGCCATCATAGTCTCAGTTGCTTAACAACAGCAACACAGCAATGAATAGATACTATGTATATACATAAAAGAGAAGGCAGTGCAAATTGAATTAACTTATTTTACTTTTGAATTGTAAATTATCAAAAGCTCACCTTCTGATAGAAGAATGCATGGAAGATGACCTTATTAGATGTCTAACTAGTTATTTTACCTCTGGTTATTTTTCTATTTATTTATTTGTTTGTTTTGTTTTTAATGACTCCCGTCCACGCGATGTTATAAAATATCAAATGAGTGGTCATGGTCTGTAATAACTGTTCAATACATAGGTAGGACAGCGTCGCAAATCTCAGTATGCGTGTTACAGTTGTTCAACTGATTAATCAATACAACCAGGAATGAGTGATGAGTATCTGAATGCACTGGACACTGTCCAGAATAAGCTGAATCAGGAAGTAATAACTGAGAATATCATTCTTGTGACAAAGAGAAAGAGCCAGCTGATGTTATGGCGATCAGCATTAGACACTAATGCCACCTTATAGAAAGTTTATCTAGAGGAGATGCAATCCACTTATCAGAACCCTGAAGGTGCTTAAAAAGATCTATGCTTGGTCCTAGAGCAGGGATTCTAGAGTTTGTAATAAATTAATAAAAATACAAAAATATATAAAATTAATAAGAAAGAAAAGTCTTTAGCCTACCCACAGTACTAACGTACCATATTTCATCATCATTCTGAGTATATATAATCCTTTGCATGTGTCCATAGCAGTAGGACAGTGGATTTTGAGATATTCTTGTCAACCCACTTAGTTTCCTTATAATTCCCATTCGAAGTAATTCAGATCAGATCATGACCTTATATAATTTAGTTCAGATACTATCTCCAGGAGACATTTATAACAAGTGCCTTCCACTTGTGATTACTGTAAAGTTGCATATTAAGTCATAAAATTCAAATAAATTAAATGCCACAAGTGAAGAATTGACCACTTTTAGATTTCTTAGGCCAATGTCGTTGTTATCCCAGTTAAATATTGATTATATTACCAATTTGAGAATTTTCATAGATGTAAATTTCTGCATATTAGTAATCCTGCTGGTAGTAGCACCATCCAGTTTCTAGAATTCAAAAAAAAAAAAAAAAAAAAAAAAACCCTCTGAACTTATAAGGCTTGCCAGAAGGCAGGGTATCATTCAGTATAAGTCGCACTGCAAGGCAATCTGCCAGGACTGAGGGATCAGGAAAAGTAATCTCACTGCACAGGAAAGAAACAACGCAAAATTTCATTGGTGTACTGATCAAAATGTAGAGAAAGGATGAATCAGAAAGGCAGTGCTATTCTTGTTGACTGGCTCCTGTTGATTTCGTGGGAGAGAAGAAATCAATGATTGGGAGAAATTGACGATAAGGAAAGAGAGATGAAGAAAGTTTACATGGAAATAGGAGACAATGTGGTGTCACTCATAGAAGTGAGTTTGCATTCAGATAGATGCTGCAAAAATTCCTGGATCCTTTAAGCCATAAAATGATGTCCTATTAACTCATACTGTCAAAGCCAAGTTCACATAGCCTATCTGCTAAAAAAAAAAAAAAAATACTGAATTTATTTACTTGGGATATCTTCCAATGCCAGGAGAGGAGGAGTTTACATAAAAAAATTTCCTTGTTTGATATTACAATTTACCTTTTTTTTTCTCTTATAAAAATCATTAGCAACAGTAGACTAGACTAGATTGTAACGGCACTTATCATGTAGTGTAGTTCAGCTACATTGTTCTTTTCATGTAATAAAGGCAAAGATAGAATTCTTCCTTACCAAATTCTGTTTAGCTTTAAAGAGTGTGCAACAAATCAATAGAGAATTGTTCATGGAATAGCATTGTATTTACTAGAATATAAGAGTCCGAAAGCTCGTATTTCAGAAATACAGCCGTTTGTAGCTGCAACATGAAAATGCGGACAAAATAGAAAATTAGACAGACGTAATATAATGAATCACTTAATTATAAACTACCAGAATCACATTCGATATGTGACTGGAGTTCCACACAGGCTAAAAATTCGCTGAGCATCTTTCCTATTTGTTTAAATGTCGCTGTGTCACATGTCAGTATTTTACTGTGTAGTGTGATTACTTCACATTTTCTGAAATAGATTGTGTGCACATTTATTATGAATATGCCAACGGAAATGCACATGAAACACTTCGGCTTCTCAAGTTTACCCTGACTTTGTGAGCTTGTGCCACCACGAAATATAGGAAAGAGAAGAACCGTGAAAATAGCGAAAACAGGAAAGCAAACTCAGGGCACGGATACACTAGCTTATGGAGAATAACAGTAAACAAGGTATCTTCCAAATAGTTGTATGGAGGGCTGAACTATTTTCATAGGATTCTATCACATTTAGATGATCATCATCAGAAGGTTTTACAAGAACTATGTTGAAAAAATGATTTCTTTTATTTTTATGCGCTTATCAAATGAAGTAATGTATTCATAATCTAGATGGTATTTTCAAAATTATCACAACCAGGTGTGGGCGAATCAAAATCTTCTTTCAGTTATTGAGTCAATATATCAACAATAGATCTCAACGAAGTATAAGTTAAATTTGCAGAATATATATATATATATATATATATATATATATATATATATATATAGTAGAAAGTTTTTTTTTTTTACTTGGGTGTACTATACGTTAAAGATACCAAGAAATTTTATAAACTTAGTTTTAATCCTTTTTTCCGAAGTAAGCAAACAAGCAAGTAAGCCAAGTTTGCTTTCTTGGATAAAAACAAAGATGAAGAAAGTGAATATGTTTGTATAGTTATGTATTATAACAACGAACTTCATCGTACTTCGAGAGAAAATAACTTTGGGCACTTTATTGCACTACGTCTATTAAACTATTATCGATGGAAACTTGAACATTTAAACTCACCATAAAATAATACCAAGGAACTTGGACTGTCAAGGAAACAGAGTTGGATGTTGCTAGATCATCAGCGATCAGAATGATGCATCGTATTATGAAATTTCACGATAGTACTGCTTTATACAAATCAATGCTGTTGTTGCGACAGTGTAAGTGCGATAGCAATGAGGTATACAGAAACAGATGAGAGGTTGAACAAACAGCTGTTACATAGTGGACGGATAGATGTTATATTCAACATCTGCGTGCATGCAGATGTTGAATATAATAATAGACCATATTCTGAGATACTGAACTGGGTACACATTTAAGTTGACTAACATGTACCACGTGATTTTCCATCCCACGGGATAGATCACATGGTTTGAATTTGGTTCATCGATTGTACTGCCAAATTGTTATCTGAGTTTATTTAGATCAAAATCTAGTAGTTTCTAAATAAATAAATTTATAAATCTGAACGGGGCTAAAAATAATTTAGAAACGATGATTCCCAAAAATCTCATATATAATTATAATTTATGAAAGTGTAACCAAATTTCATTTGATCTAGAAACTATTTAAATTTATGTTTGCTGCAGTAATATTTTTATCAGTTTTATTAGTAAACTCGATCTCTTTGATAATTCTGATAAACTAGAGTAATGTCATAAATGGCTATAAAGAAAAAAAAAGTCGCCACATTCTGGATTACAAACTGTTCGTCGGACAGAGTCCTAGTATCAAAAATGGACACTATTGATATCCTCAGAATCTTCATAGTTCAGTTCGGTAATAACGATATGTTTGGTCGGAAAGACATTGTTTCCAACCTCGCCTGGGAAGCAAGAGGCTCAGCTAAAGGTGAATTAGCAGGTTTCATATGGCAGTGGAAGGATTTTATCTTCCAGAAATTTCAGTTACAACAAGCTAGAAATATTCAAATGGGTATAAAACCATCTTATCTTATTAAGGGTGTGAAAATCAATGATACTTTGCAGATCATATATCTTAAAAGTCTGTAAATGACTAAAGATGAAGAAGAACAACCAACCCATGCCGTCTTCTACTTTATATAAATAAAAGGTCTAGGATGTGCAGATTACATCACCATTGCTCGCACCACGTACAGATTTTATCATAGTCTTGCAACAGACTAATTTGATCTAAACGAATTAACCACCAACATTACAGTAACTTTAGATAAGAGTTTAAGGTTACTGGAGAGACTAAACCTTGCATTTGAATAGCATGCCATCAGATCTTCCACTCTTTCTCACCTATATCAAATATTGAATAAATGCACTTTTGTGTAAACGGCAACTTAAAACAGCTTCCTGAGCTAAACTCTTCAGCATAGTTGTAGAACTGTTTCTGAATCAGTTCTACTATTTTACATATTAGTGCCGATTTACATGTTTCATAGTTTGCTTCCAGAACCCAAATCCTGTAACAACAGGACCCCACTGTAACACTACTATGTGCTACTTGGACTGGCATATCTCAATATTTATAACTACTGATTCCTCCTGCAGATGGTGACATGATTTTTATGCTTTCTCACTCTGTAATTGTTATAATATTTTAAAATTCGCTTTATAATTAAAATGGATACATACACAAAATCAAAAAGAAAACATAAATCTTATAATGATGTTTCTTTCTCCCAAAGGGAAAAAGGTGGTACTCTCTTAGCACCAAGTTTTGGAAATTGTTAGATAACTGACCTTCACTCTTTGGGATCATGAGGTCCAGTTCAGTTCTCTGTCCACATTTTATAGATGAAAGGTGATAGAAAAAGAGCCAAGAGTATTATTTACCAAATCATGTGAATTTTACAATTGATTTTTCTGAGTTTGGAACTAAAATTCAGATTAAAAAAAAATTAAAAAGAAAACTACTTAATGTTTTTTATTTTCCAAAAGGAGAAGGGAACTCCTTTAGCACTAACGTTTTGAGTACTTGTGGCCAGCCAGTCTCTATATTTCAAGACTTTACTGATAGTGAGTACAAGCTATCGATGAATCAAAGCGTTTCAAGACATAAAGTTTAGTAGAGACTGCCGCCATCTCATGGCTTTAAACTTCAATTATGTTATTGTCTGAAAAAAATGTTAGTTTTATGGTCACATTTTTCAGCCGAAATTAAATCTCAAATTTCATCGCGATAATATCTTTATTTTTCTGTGTCAAAAATCGATACCGGCTGAAAAAAGACTTGGCAAAAGCTCCTCAAGTCGGCACTGACTAGAATCGAACCAATAATTATCTTTCTTCAGGTGGCCTAACGCTATCGATTCGAATGCTATTTCCATAGGTTTACACAGGCACAAGAATGCAAAATATTAAAGTAGAGAAAACCCTAATTATCTGCACTAAAATCCTCGCACCCGATTATTCATTAAAAGATGAAAACAGTCCAGTTTTAGTCTTACCTTTTTTTTTTTTTTTTTTTTTTTTTTTGGAAATCGTTGGTTGCAGCTGATTTTCTCATTCATTATTACTGGAAGATTAATGCAACCTCCAGTCAGAATTCAAAGCAAAAAAGCGCACGAGGATATGGCAGCCATCTTCCATATCTCATGTTCTTCTAACTAGTGATAGCATGAAAGTGTGATTCTGCTTTTAAAAATCTACTCTTTAGTGAGAAAAAAATCTAATTACTGCACCAAATATCGACTAATGTTGGATAAAAAAATCTGAAAATGACTATAAAATTCCTGTAGAAACGAATACGGTATCCATATCATCTGGATGATCAATATAATTAACATCTAGGCCAAACTCCAAACTGTTTTCTAGCCGAAAAAAAAAAAAAAAGAAAGAAAATGTCTCGTGGGATCAACAGCTTGTGAAAAGAAACTATTCATATATTATTGAGCTCATTCTTACTCATAAATTACTGAGTCTCACAAAACTTTACACTTAGACGTTTTGTTGACTACTCCTCACGGATGAGAGCAACGACCAAGAGCTAACATGAACCACATTACCTGACGTGTTTCAGTGGAAAACCAATGAATGGTCATTTTCCAATTGCTGTTGTGATACATTATCTGTTTAAATTTAGTGAAGAAGTCTCCTTAGTTGTGATTATTTAGAAAAAGATCGTAAATATCCTCTTCTTGTTATCTTTACTACTTTGTACAGACTGGCCGATCTGCTAAGATTAGGATCCAAGAACATCAAGATTATATAAAATTTTTGAATCCGAATGTTCTGTTCTTGCTTTTCATGCCTTTGACACTATTCACTGTAACCATAGTGTAGCATCTTAGTAATTAGAGAACCAAATTAGGTTCAAATTTGGTTCTCTAATTTTTGAATCATGCGAAGTTTTACACCACCGTCCTAATCCTAATCGGACAGACTGTATGACTATCTCTAAGTTTTTGGAAAGTGATTGCTGTTAGTTTATAATTTTAATTAATTAATTATGCATCTTTACGCACTTCTCTGAATTCTCATGGTGTTTCGTCCTACTGTAGAGTTGCGACAGTGACACTTGATATACGTATGCTGTATGACTCGTTCTTGTATTTATAATTTAAATGCTGTTACCAATTCTTCTGCTTTCTCCTTGAATGAAGTTCATGACAAATTAAGCGAAATATATAGGAGTAATCACTTCTAATTAGTGTTTTCTTACATGTGTGAAGCCGCTATTTAAACCATTATACCACAACGGTTTGTTAAATGCCATTCCTCCAGTTGAAAATAATGAAAACTTAGCAAACTGGAGGTGATTTTATTTATTAGTTTCTGTAAATCATACTAAACTGATTTTCTCCTCCTTAAGATTAGGGATAGATTGCGGGTTGAAAGACTGTAACCTACAATGCCTGATAGCGAAAAGCAAGTTAAAGTTCTCTGGGCGGAGGATGGTGTTTTTAAATGAATAGCGTTATTTATTTATTTAGGTTTCTCGGTCAAATGGTCTGTTTACTTAAGGATTTCTAAGCAAGTACACTTGAAGTTGCTTAGAAATGGCTCATTCAGTATGCGCAACATACTATATAGTCTTGATTGACTAAAGTAAAGGGTCCATCGTTTTTAATTTGGAACCACTAACAGAAAAAAATCTATATAAATATGTCCATCGACCGAGAGTATTTATTGCACACCGATGTAAAATGCATTTTGTTTCATTGTTTATTAAACATCAGACATTTTATAATTGGTATTGTTTCTTGAACCGTTCGTTATTTTGCAATTTAGTCTGCTTTTCTCTTACGTTTCTTTTTCTCTTTTCTGTTTGTCATTTGTTTTCATTTCATTACTGATCAATTTTAAAAAAAGAATTTTAGTTTCTTATATATATATATATATATATATATATTTGTAGTATCTTATTTAATGCTAATTGAAACATTAACTATTATTTCGCATGAAGGAAATTATCCGAATATATGAAAGCGCCGAGATCACTGGCCAAAAATAAAGCATACCAATGCCGACTTCCACAGCTTGATTTAAATTAAGGCACACACCCGGAGTATATTTTTACTGGATTATCTGCACGCCCCTGAATATGGCGTCGAACAGGTGCTGTGGTGGAGTTGAGAGATTTGCGCGATGTCACTGACACTGATATCAACAGGTGATATATATATATATATCTGTGTCTTAATGTCTATTTTGTTATTGCAGAGCATTTAATTACAACATATACTCAAATTGCCAATTACGGTAGTGCCATGAAAAAAAAAAGTCCGTGATTTAAATGAAAACGAAGTTCGCGGGGAAAATTAGTCTGCTAATTTGGTTCAAGGAGTCTCAGATTTCTATCTCGTTCGTGTTGTAATTTTGGCAAATAAATTCGAGGCATGCAAAACATTCTGCAGCAGTCCGTTATTAAGTCATGCTGTTCCGTTTCTTTGATAAGAATAAAATTAACAAGCGATGTAGCAATTTATACTTGTAATGAATTTTTCTCTTGTTATATCTAAAATCGGTAGTTTCTTTCCTGCTCAGCTACTGGGTGAAAACATTCCCTCACGTAACTGAGATTTATATTATTATTATTATGTGACACCTCCAGGGAGTCCAAAGTCTCACTGAGGGAGAGTGTGCCAACAGCATCGAACGATTGTTCTCCTTCCAACTATTAACCGCGGTCAAACTTGCTTAAGTTTTTGCTGAGCCATTAGTAGCAGATGCTCTACCAATCGACCAACTTTAACTACAAAAAAAAATAATAATAATGAACAACAGTGTATACTTTGATTGTAATATATACCAGTGAACAAGATTCGATTCACAGATGATTTCTTTTCCTATTCGAGGGGAGGGGGAGAGTTATCGTTTGCAAATTTTTACCAATTATCAGGTGAAGATCTGTTATTTTTTTTTTAACCTGGGATGAAACTTATATAATGAAATATAAATAGTACAGGATATACACAAGTTTCACTGGTTTTATTGAAACAAATTGAAAAAAAATATATATATTTGCAACTATTACCTCTGCTTTTAGCTACTAATCTGTGCATTTCATTTGTGAACTTGAAAGAATATGAAACAAATCATGCATTAATTTCACTCAATACTGACACTTTAATAAGGTGTCAGTATTGAGTGAAATAGGTGGCAGAAGAAAGAAAGATTGGAATTTACCCGTCACAATTTTTGGTTTGGAATCTGGATAACATGAAACTGTAGAGCATCATGAAATTTTACTATTTTTGGTATCATTAATTAGAAGTGATATTACTAAGGAAAATCACCTATATGAGGTCTGCTATTAAATGTGCTATCTGCATATTTTCTTTTTGTGTTTAATTTGATATCAAGTTAACTGATGACTTGATCACAGACATTTGATATCGTAACATACACAGAGAGAGAGAGAGATCGATCTAATATTTGAAGTTGAGAATGAATGAATGCAGTCGAGAAAAGGGTGCGAGTTAGATTTTTCTCTCAAAGAGCAGTATGTGTGTGTGATTGGAATGGCATGCCTTTGGAGGTGGTGAGTGTGAATGAATTTAAGAAAAAGTGACAGCTGATGTGGGTGACATGTAGCCTTCCTTGGTGAGTCCCTGACTCTTTGGAGATCTCTGCTGATAATAGTATATTTCTCCATGACTTTTACATCAAGTTCACTGTCTGTTAATGGGATGGTAGATCCATTATATATACTTTTGCTTAGAAGATATTTATTGAATGTAATTTGAAACCATGTATTTGCAATATATTGTTTTTCACTGCATGATTAGTTTTATTTTTAAAGAGAAAGTTCTCCAAAGTGATAAAGCTACTATTATGTGCCCTTTTCAAGGATTCGTCATGGAACAACTTGTCTCTCCTACTTTAATCTTCCAACTATTTGACGTTACTTCTACCATCGATACGCAATGTCATCTTCCATCCAACACCACCAAATAGTATTTTTTTGTCTGTTAGCTTGGGATGTATACTAGGACTGATTTGCTTGTATGCTGGGATGAACAACCTGAGTTTCTGTTAAAAAGACAATATAATCCTTCTAATTTGACTTTTAATTTTGATCCCTTCTCTCAACACCCAGATACCAAAACTTGCCATTAAATTTCTGATTATGATAGTACTACATCAATAATTTTCCTCCAAATGAATCTGTTATCTGTCATGACTCCAATATTATCAGATCTTATATTTGTCTTTTTAAGATGCTTTTTACTGTATCAGTCCATCGATATCTTGGTCTTCCTCTGAGTCTTTTCCCTGCCAACCTGGCAATGAACACTTGTTTTTCTAATTTTTCTTCTCCATTCTGTTTAAGTGACCATACCAGCTGAGATTAGCTCTACTAACACATTTCTGAATGCAAATTAGAACTTTTTATAGTGTCAGTTTTGTTATGAGCAGAGAACCGTTTGTGTATCTTCCAACCTTCTAAACCTTCAAGACAGATTTGTAAATCTGTCTTGAAGGTTTAGCTCATTAATTTTTATAAATATAACATGCTTAGCATGTTGCCTACCATAGCCAGATAATGTCTCAGAAAAATAAGTTTCCTTGTTATTCACTCAATGGGTTCAGATCTATCAGCCTTCTTTTCCTTATTTTTGACTTCTAATTAAATAAGTGTTTTATTAATATCTGCACATGAGACATGCAACTATAAATAAAACATCTTTATTTTATTTATTTTTTATTTATACCTTTGGCTGCAAATTGATTCACAGCATGTGCAAGTTTATGATTGCTAGTAGGTGGTGCTTTATCCTTTAATGAATTTTATTAATGAAGTGGTTGTGCCCTAATTCTGCATTCCAGTTCATTTTGAAGTACCATAAAATCTCCACACTAGGTAGTGTCCAGAACACCCACTTGTAATGTCTAAGTAGTTATGATTCCTTGCACTGTAACTAGCAGATGTAATCTATACCATGAAAAGCAACCTTCCTTTATCGTTGTACTGCTGCCTCTGAACTTCAGTTTTAATGTGCTCAGGTAAAAAAACATCTTTAGGTGTCTTCTATAACCAAACACATCCATCAGACTGTAAAAGCATGTAGCATGACTTGTAATTCTGTAGGATCAATTTTCATTCCTCCACAGTCCGGGTACTATTTAGTCCATGACAGTGATGTGTATTCCTTTTTAAGTCTTATGTGCTGCAACTCTTCCATAAAATTCACGATGTGCAGTTCTCTATATGTCATAAGGTCGCTTGTAGCTGCTTTCATTTTCAGGTACAAGATTTCTCAAGTGTGAGCAACATGAGTAACAAACACATCTCAAGAAGTGTTTGGCTCCTTGTAATCAGTATTTTATATCCTGATTGTATCTTGAGCTCATTGTTACTGACTTCCGTTTATTCAGCACATTACGAATGGTGGACTCTGAAGTACATTATTGCTACACAGAAGCATAATAGACATTTGATCAGTATGACATCCAACTTTTGTTATTGTCATTATCACATGGGCATCTCCATGGAGTCAGGACTCATTGCAGAATGTTACCCTCTCTTCATGCAATATCTATGCAAGTTCTCCCTGAACTCGTTCACTGACAGTGCACTCACAACATGCTGTGACCACCCATTCATCATTCTCCAAGTGAAAGTCATGGCATCCCCTTCTGAACCACTTGCTCTTCAAGAATGACTCGTTACTTTCTCCCTTTTCTTGTACTGAAAAATTTCCACTCTGTTAATTCTAAAAACCCTTTTAGTAACATTAATTTTTCACATCACCTCTTTTCTGTCTATTAATTAACTTCTGCAACCCACAATCCTTCAGTCTATTCTCATAAGAAACATTCTGCAGACCACTGGAGATGACATCGTCGTCATCCCTGATGTGTGAAAAGGAAGTGGCAAGTGACATCCAGAGGCAAGCAACCAAGATCTTAGTCACTATTTCCACAGTTTAACAAGTATAGTTTAGATTTATCATGAAATCTGCTCAACCTTTAATTTTGCATAGTGCTGGAATTCCTAGCTCTTCCTGGAAAGATATTAGATCTCTCAAGAAAGTTATTATGAAATGCACCTTTTTCTGTAATTATCTGCATTCAGTTTTTAACTTTAAATATAATCTCCTAAATCTGCTTGCTGCTTCCACATTTTTGGCTGTTTTAGTTAATTCATGTCTAAGAACTCATTAGTGATTCAGAAATATCATGTTGAAAATAAGAATACTAATGTCCATTTTGCTGAAATAAAAAATAGATTTATACTTCTCAGCTGATGTGACCACTTGTTCTTGTTCATATAGATGTTACATGAAAATTACACAAATAAATAATATGAAATGTTTATTACTAATGAAACAGCATGAGTCATCTAGATTTCATTATGTTAATTATCAACATCTGATTGAATCTTGTGATATGAAAGCTAAAGAGAGCTTGTTGCAGTTGCATTTTTTTTTACATCTAGTTTGGACATACTGTTACTTGGCAAATAACATTTCATTTCCAAATAGTCTCCAAATAATTATTTTCAGTGACTGATTAATTAAACTACCTGTGCTTGTAATAAAGTGTTAGTTATTAGCAGGGTTTTTTCTCCTGGAAACTTAGATTTTTCATCCTGCATACAGACAAAACAAATTGGCCTTCAGAACATATTGCAATTTACAGACAAAAAAAAAATACTGTTGTTGATGATGGATGGTAGATAGCATTGATTAGTGGTGTTGTTAGTAGGAGAATTAAGTAGTAGTGGAGAGGGTGAGATGTATTTAGTGAAGTGGAGTAGATTGCCCTCCCACCATGAGTCCTTGGACTCCCTGGAGGTGTCATGTAATAATAATAATTATGGTCCAATTTTAATATCAATTAAAAATTTGCTTAAATTTTTGCTCAATTTAAATATTAAGTAGACTGAGCAAAAAATCACCCATTCTTGTTACATCATGGATATGAAGTTTTTAAATACATATTTTACTATTATCCTTCAGAAACGAAACAACCTTTAGCTAAATGAATTAGATTCATGTTATGAAAAGGTAATGAAATAGCAACAAAACAATTTGACTTTAAATTTCAAAAGCTGAATAGAAAGCAAACAGTCATTTATTATGAAATCAGTCAGTATAGAGCCATATGTTTTAGTTTCCATGATTTAAAACTCTTGCATATTTCAAGGGTACTTTTTTGTAATCACATAAGGCACGCAGCCAGGAGAAGGTTGTGGTGGGGGGGGGGGAGAGCAGGATGCTGTTGGTCAGTCCTTAAATTCTGTGGAAACATGAAATATTTTTTTCAAACATGTTCTTCTTAGACTTTGGGCTACTTACTCGACTCTGAAATTCTTCCTTTCTTTTCACCAACAATAACAAAAAAAAACTAATTGTCATGTGGTTAAACCATATTTTTTTTTTTTTACACAGAAAATAAAACAGTACTGACTCATTGTAAATCGCTTGCTTTTTTTATGAGGTTTGTATTGAAATTTTACTAGAGAGCATCTTGTATATTTTGTAATTAGTTTTAAAAAGAAGATTGCAATATTGATTTCTCACATACTAGCAAACTGAATTTTTTTTTTTTAATGAAATTTTTGAAGAAGTTTTTGAAAGGATTAATTGCTTAGGAAGTGTATAATGATCTATGAGTATGCTTAGTATTATGTTACTCTCAATTCTGAACAAAATACCATTTTTTAGGTTTTCATTTATCAGACTGCTGTCACAAAATTTTTGGTTCTCTTTAGAAGTAACAATTTTGAAATCACATAGAAATCCAGAATATGTAACAGCTGATATCAGTGGTTACTTAAAGGTCAAAGCTAGATAACTAGGAGGAAACTTCCCCATAACCTTTACAGAATGCAGAGAATTAACTGGGACATCTGACTTAATGCTCAGTTATCACTTTCACATGGAGCACCCTGTAGATATTTACTGGATACTGACCAAATGAGGACAGGCCTAAAGATACATGTGGTTAAACTATTATTCCAGTTTCAATTTATAAAAATAATGGCAGGTAAAAACATTTTGAATTTTTGTTGTTGTTTTTCGCTTATGTTAAAATTTATGTTATTACTCTCTGAAGGTGTCACCCATATAGATAGTGTTGCAGAAATACATGTAGTTTTATTTAAAAAAAAAAAAGTCTGAGTTAAAACCTGGTTATTTATTAAGTTAATGATTTCTCTCTTATCCCCTATAAACTTATTTCAGCTGACTTCCTACTTGGCTAGAGCTATACCAGCCTTGCTAATTCTGTAGATGGTGTAAGATGAAAAATTAAATGTTATTATTATCTGAGACCTCCAGGATGTCGAGGACTCATAGACTATAAATTGCCCAAACCAGCTGTCATACCTTCCCTTAAATTCATTCACACTAGATGCACTCACTACCCTTAAAGGCAAACTATTTACTTACTCGCTGCTCTGTGAGAGAAAAACCTAACTGTTACTCTTTTCATGACTCCCCACCTTCCATATAACAAAAAATTTCATCAGACGATATCCTGTGACACCCATTCAAAAGTTTATAGATCTCAGTCATATCACCCCTCCTTCTCCTGTTAACCAGAGTCTGTAATTCACATACTCAATCTGTTCCTCATAATCTAAATCCCATAATCCAGATATAATCTTTGTAACTCTTCTTTGCATTCTTTCCACATCTCTTTATTTCCTTGGAACCAAATTTGCACATAATAATCTAGGTGTGGTCTTATCAAAGCTTTATAAAGAAACAAAATGACTTCCTTATCCTTAGATGTCAAAGTTCACTTCAACATCACAATTATCCCCTGAGTTGTATTTGCAACTTTTACCTTGTCATCTTTGAACTTCAAATTCCTATCTGTCAAGATCCCTTGCCTTCTCAATTTCTTGTAGCACAAACCTGCTAAAATAATATGCTGCTGGAACTCTAATCATGCCAAAGTGCATAACTTTATACTTACTAACATTAAACTGACAGCCATTTCTGTTTGCCCAAATTTTCAGCCTATTCAAATCATGTTGTAAGTGCTGGATATCAGTAGCATCCCTGTTTGCTCTGCCTATCTTCACATCATCGACAAACAGCAGTGCATCTGATGTTAGACCCCGCCCGATGTCATTAATGTATAGATTGAACAATAATGGCCCAAGGAATGAACAACCCTGAGGCACATCACTGTTCAACTTAAATCTGACAGATTCACACCCACTGAATACCACTTTTTGATGTGTCTGTCAATTATTCCCTGACCCAACATTATTATAGTGTATCCATTCCCTTTATCCAACTTGGCCATAACATTGTTATAAAATACAAGCAAATTGCTAAAACATGACCTTCCTTTAGCAAACCCATCCTTGCAGAGTATAGCTTGTTGGTCTACCCACTTCTGTATGCAAGTTCTTACCAACTTCTCTGAAGTCTTCACTACCACACCAGAGATACTGATAGGTCAGTAGTTAGGCACATCATTTTTTGCACTGCCCTTGTACAATGGAACTATCATACATTCCTTCCATTCCTGTGGTATAATTAGCCTAACTAATTCATCTAAAAATATGGAAATAGACAAGGGAATATGCAAAGCTGTGGCATAGTGGGGAGCCAGTTGAATAAATTTGTATGGAATAAGAGAAATTAGTCAAAACACTCAAGTAGCAGTACTGGGTACTGTTACTTTAGTGTTTGAAACCAATTTTAAATTTCTTCTGAGTTTGATTTAGAAATATTTGACTGAAGATTAGAGACCACTGATAAGGATTCAAAGAAAAATTAGGGGAAGTAACAGATGATGTTACTTCCCCTAATGCCATTAATGACAGAACCATATTAAAATTGACATTGTTGGCATTCAGGAATGTGTGAGCAGATCTAATTTAAGGTGGTATAGCTACTTAATGGGGGAGAAAAGGTTAACCAGAACAGATGTTTGGCATGATAGCAGGGAAATGATCCAGAGATCCACCAAGATCTGAGTGGGTTAATGCAGTTAGAGAAGTTCTCTAGAAGATAAAATATATGATATGGAAATATTGGAGTGCTGAAAAGTGATAGGCTAATTTGGAGGAAAATAGTTCACAATTTTTCTCCAAATTAGCCTATTAATAATAAGGAGATTAGTAATATAAATTTAATCATGTAATACTTGATGATATCCAGTACATTTCTACCCCCCCCCCCCCCTATTTACATATTAGGAAGATGATTTTGTTGATTAAACTCTTCAGGAGGATGAACATTTATTTTATCATGTCATTAGGCAGACTGAATCAGCATATTAAATTGGAATTTGTCAAAGTCAATAGTGTCTCTGCTCTCCATTCTGCAGATATGGCCTAAATTCCATTGTTGCATGGAGGTTTTTGATATCTTTGGTTAATAAATGAGCTAACCACTCTATTAGTCCTGAAATTTTTTGGAAAAAAAAATGGGATTTTTTTTCCAAGAATAGGGCTTCTGGATTATTTGACGATTATTTCATCCTCAATGTTAGTGTTGGATGAACTGGTATTTTTTTTGTGAGAACTTCTTTCAAAGCATCTTACTACAAACAAGTCTTGTTTTTCAGAATAATTCTTTCAATATAACTTAGATGCCAAGAAATTATATTCTTGGTTTAATCCTTTATCCAAGTGTAAACAAATAAAAATTTGCACGTGAAGTAACATTGCGACTGGGCTACTTGTATATAAAGGCTAATGACTTCAGTCATGATGTTACTTCACATGCAAATTTTTATTTGTTTACACTTGGATAAAGGATTAAACCAAGAATATAATTTCTTGGCATCTTTAATTTATAGTATAACCAAGTGAAAAAACTTACAAATGCGTAAAGTTGTTGTTTAATACTGCGTTTAAAAATATTCATTGGACGAACAGTTGTAAGCGTATTTTATTACAGCAAATATTAGCATCACTTTTTGTTAGTTGCACCAAGTCAGTGCAACTTTGTCCAGGTTGAAAGGGCTGCAAGAAGAGAACTGATGGAGTTTGAAAAAGGCATTGTGATATAAGATGCCATGTTGCAGGCCTATCTGTTCTGCAAATTGTTGAATTGGGCCATTCCCAGGTCAACAATCAGTGATACCATATTGAGATGGAAGCACTGGGAGTCAACTACAAGTGCTATCACAGTGGATAACCCACCATAGTCACTGAATGTGACTGTAGATGTAAGGTGCTACGAAGGATATATAAAAAATGCCATTCATTGGCCGACACATTGAATGTGGAGTTCTGGGCATCGCTGGAACACAAATCAGCACAAAAACATTCAGAACTGAGACTCACAACATGGATTTCCATAGTAGTGGTAGGACTGCAATATGCAAGCCAAACATTACCCAAACCAACATATAGCATTGTCTTCAGTGGTGCAAAGAGCATGCAGTGGAGTGTGGAAAGCTATGTTATGGGGTGACATTCCATTATGCTAATTTCTAAATCAAAAAGTTTCTTCCATTTTCTACATGTTACACAGACATGCACTCCCTTGTCTCTCTTGCTTGCCATATTTCTAACTTCTGGGATGCTTGCATGCTTCAGGCACTGCATATCACAAAATCCCATAGTATGCTGTGTCTAATGTAATCCTTAAATGGCAGAGGACTCGGTGATAAGCCATTGGCAAACTGAATTGAGGCTGCTGCAATTAAACGCTGCACAAATAATACTAACAAACTATACTAAAATATTACTTTAAAGTACAAATTCCCCAAGTGCAAACTACTCACAGACTATACATTCTATCTAGTTTAGATTCCCTGTAAATTTCAAGTAAAACTCTAATAAATTATAACAAACGTATCTTTTTTAGATTAATTTATTATTTAAATAGTAAATTTTTTTTCTGATGTGATTTGCATGTAGTATGCATTCAAATTATGTGAAATTTTTAACACTGTTTTGATATTTTGTTGCAGGCATTATAATGTCATTTATGTAGCTATCATCATATCATGGTCACTTCTTTGGTCACAAATGTAAATTAGAATATTTCAGCTATGTCTCATATATGCACCTCAACTCTGGTAAGCTTTTAGGAAATTTTAAGCATATAGCAGAATATACTTTGATGTATGATAAGTTTGGTTTTTTAGTTATGCTCTAGATTCTTGAATTAATTTAATCTAGTCAGATATGGTTTTATTACTTGCATACTCATTCGTTGTTAATTGTATAAATTCATTTATTTTTTGCTCTTTCCTTATTTCATAATAATAAAAATAACATATTCTAGGAATGTGATTTTATAGTGATATTAATAAGCATATCATTATGCTTTTAGTTTAGGAACTTTTGAGATGGTATAATAAATCAATCCTCCAGTGCTTCTTATTGCCTAAAGGGCATAGTCAAGGTATTTATCCCTAACTTTTTTTTTTTTTTTGATGATCAGTGGGCATCCATTCTCCACTTTGGCCATCAATGATTTCATAGTTATCTGGAATAATAAATTTAGTTTAATCCTTTATCCAAGTGTGAGCAAACAAAGTTTGCGTTTGAAAGTATCTTCAGGACTGGGGTAAGGTGGTACAACACCAGGCAACTCGTTGCAAAGGTGGAACAAGCTACTAACACTCCTGTCTCAGTATCTCCTATAATGCAAAACACATCTCCTTGCGGATATGTCTAATGTTATGCATTAAGGGAAGTCATTGAGGTCTCTTCAGTGGGAGCCAGGCCCAAGCTGAGATACCAGGCAGAAGCATTCGCAGGTCATCTCTACCTATAGGAGTTGCCAAATGGTGTGCCACCCTTTTTTTAATAAATTACTCTGGATTTAGAGAAAGATGTTGAAAGTTTATTTTTCACTTGGTTAGAGTATAATAAATTTAGTTTAATCCTTTATCCAAGTGTGAGCAAACAAAGTTTGCGCCTGAAAGTATCTTCAGGACTGGGGTAAGGTGGTACAATACCTTACCCACTGAAGAGACTCTGAAAGGTTCCTACTGAACCTGAAAAGGCTCCCACTGAAGAGACCTCAATAAAGGTCGAAACTAGTCTGGGTAGTGGCCCTTTCCTTAATGCATAACATTAGACATATCCGCAAGGAGATGTGTTTTGCATTATAGGAGATACTGAGATAGGAGTATTGGTAGCTTGCTCCACCTTTGCAACGAGTTTCCCTGGTGTTGTACCACCTTACCCCAGTCCTGAAGATACTTTCAGGCACAAACTTTGTTTGCTCACACTTGGATAAAGGATGAAACTAAATTTATTATACTCTAACCAAGTGAAAAATAAACTTTCAATAGTTATCTGGAAGTGGAGTACAGCGGACTACTGCAATCTCATGGTCCCTAATATATATTATTG
Source organism: Typopeltis vanoorti (assembly GCF_054136105.1). Classification (NCBI taxonomy): domain Eukaryota; kingdom Metazoa; phylum Arthropoda; class Arachnida; order Uropygi; family Thelyphonidae; genus Typopeltis; species Typopeltis vanoorti. The sequence goes on from NC_143552.1 coordinate 107,294,955, forward strand.
TCTAAATAGTGCCTTTTGTTGTAAATTTGTTTATTTAGGAGTGTAATACCTGAACTTCTGTGAGGAAAAATAAAGTTCTATTTGCTTGTTCCAGAGATCGACTAACTTAGAAACCGACTAAAAAAAAAAATGAAATCTAGAAAATGTTTCTCTAGTTGACAACTAGAATCCAAATTATAAACAATCTCACTTCTGGAGTCTAGCACTATAGAAGCTATACAGGCAGTCTAAACTGGCCTTGTGAAAATGCCATTTCCAGAGCTACACAGGGAACCTCTTTGATGTGGTTATAATGAGGGTTGATGAAATGATGATAATTCAGTTATAATTTTTAAAAGCCATTTCTTTGAATTAAGAGCTTGACTTGCACACAATTTGTGCAACATCAGAGCAATTCCGTGCCTTGCTCAGTAGCCAATGAATTTGATTGATGAAAAGACATATATATATATATATATATATATATATATATATATATATATATACATATATACAGGGTGTTCGGGATAAATTTGACATATTTATAATTAATTATATTTTTCCGTAAGTTACATGTATTAACACACACTTCTCTTCATTTAAAAGTTTGGACCCTTCTTCATTCATATACAAGATGTCAGAAAGGATGGATAGCTGGAACCCACCTGAATCATGGAAGAGAATAACTTGTATCATGATGATTCGTGCCCGCCATCAAAATAAGGATATTACGACTGCTGCCCAATGCTCCCTGAATACAGTAAAAACAATCAGGCATGAACTAGAGACTTGCAATGGTGACTACGAGGATGTAGCAAGAAGAAAGATCCCTAGCAGACGATCTGATTGCGTTCGTACAGCAGAATTCCTCGCAAATCTGCAGGAACAGGTGTTGAAGAACCCTGGCATTGGAATTCGGGCTTTGTTCGTGGAGTTGCTAACTGTAGTCAAGCCCTGGATAACAAGGGTAGCCAATGGTAGGCCGTATGTATGGCAGCAGGATTCGGCCCCTTGCCACACCTCTGGGAAAAGTCAAAAATGGTTGTCTGAAAATTTCTACGACTTCACCAGTCCAAATGTTTGGCCTCCAAACTCCCCAGACCTTAACCCCATGGATTATTTTGTATGGGGCGCAGTTGAAAAAGACACCAATCGCACTTCCAGTAATACAAAAGCCCAGTTAATGGATAAAATTAAAACAGTTTTTGCGGCCCTTCCCAGGGAGACTGTAGCATCAGCTTGTTCGAGGTTCCGAAGCAAAGTTGAAGCTGTGATCGATGCTAATGGTGGTTATTTTGAGTAAATCTTGTTGATAGTATTGTAATTAACTCTGCCTGTAATGTTTTTTTGTCAATTCATTAAATTTAATAGATACAAAGAAGATTTTCTTTTTCCTTACGAAACTGTCAAATTTATCCCGAACACCCTGTATATATATACTTGATAGACTGCATTTGAGTTGTTTTGCAGTTACCATTTTTAGAAAGTGTTGTTCAGTGAGAGTTCAGAAGAGCAAAATCAGGAAAACTAGAGATTGGGAGCGGAGAGAGCAATCAGGCATGTGTCTAGCCATCCCAGGACAAATGAGTGTGAGTGCATAAATGACTGTGCAGAAGTAGCCATACCTTGAGATAAATGAGTGCAAGTGCAGGGGTGTTGTGAGTAGTTGGGTGCGGTTTACCAAGTTTTGAATCTAAATGGGCTGGTAATGACATTATGCAATGGTAACTGTGGGTGCAGGGGATATTGAAATTCATGTATATGAATGGGGTAATATGGGGTGCTTAAGGGTCAAAGCTGTATAATGGAGAGAACTCCACATGGCCTTTAAAGGAATGGCGAGAACTGACCTAATGTCCAATCCTCACTTTATCGTGGTGCACCCTGTTAGGTATCTACCTGGATACTGAACAAACAAGGATGGGCTGGCAATTTGGGATTTAGCCGACCAAATTGTATTCTTATTGGCTTAAACCAAAATATATAATGATGGTACAACATGAGATAATTTCATGCCTGCTGGGGTGTTGCCCAGTTAAACAAGGTCCCCCCCCCCGTTGTTTTTCGGCAGGGAACCAGGGTGAATAGCGAAAAGTCAGCTACTGGAACAAATCCTAAAACTTACCCCAACCCAACATCACCAGAGTTCAAGATTGGTGTTATCAACATAAGAAGCCTGAATGGCAAAGAAATGGAACTAGCTGAAGAATTGGATAAGTACCAGATCGACATAATAGGGGTGACTGAAACAAAAAAGACAAAAACTGGTGAGATTTTTCTGAGCAATAAATACAAAATGTTATATTCAGGCAATGGTAATCAAGGAAAAGAAGTTGTAGCCATAGTATTCAACACTAAATACAAGGCTAATCTTCTTGAATGGTAGGCAGTCTCAAGTAGAGTGATGTAGGCAAATATCAGAATGGGGAACTGGACAATGAGACTTATTTGTGCCTGTGGTCCCACAGAAGGTTCTACAAAGTTAGAACTGGAGGAATTTTTTGAGGCTTTAGAGAACGCAACTAACACAATGAAAAAGGAAAAGTTAGTCCTTGTTGGGGACCTAAATAGCAGAGTAGGAAATGATTGTGAGACATACAAAAATATTTTGGGAAAATTTAAACTAAAGAGCAAAGCATAATAATGGCAAATACCTGTTGGATTTCTGCTCAGAACATGGACTGGTTATTACTAACACCATGTTTCAACGTAAAAATGCACACAAATTCTCATGGAGAGAAGAGGCAAGGGATAAGAAAAGTCTTACTGACTATATTATTGTCGATAGTGATGTTTTCTCCCTTGTGTAAGACACCAGAGTGTACAGAGGATTTGAAATTGGAAGTGATCACTATTTAGTCTTGAGCAGAATAAAATTGAATTTCATATTGAAGAGAAGAATATGTAAGAAAGTTTTAAAGCGAATAAAAGTCAAGCAGCTCTCAGATGTGAACTGTAGACACAAATATTATTGAAGAAAAAATGAAAGAGTTTGAGAACAGGAACCAAACCTTGGAGATTCATTGGCAAGCTCTGCAGAAAACACTGATTGATTCAGCCAGAGAGGCATGTGGTCAGGTTGTCTGCAAGGATAGAAAAATCAGAACTCCATGGTGGACACAGGAAGTTAAAGAGGCAGTGAAGGAAAAGAAGAAAACATATCAAAAGTTACTGGCAAATAAGTCAGCTTGTGCTCTTAGAGAATACAGAGACAAATATAAGAAAGCGAAACACTGTGTAAAACTGACTAAACGAAAGTCATTTGAAGACTTTAAATGACTTCAAAAAACATAGAAAATAAATATCAAGAAGTGGCAAGATATTCTGAAAGTTGTTGAAGAAGCTCAGAAATGGAAGAAAGAGTGCTGTGAAAGGAATTAGAGATGATAAAGGTGACATAAAAACTGGTGAAAAGATATCCTTGAAGTATGGAGTAATTACTTTGAAAAATTGCTAAATGAAACAAGCAGTGATGACAGCACAGTGGTAAAAAAACACTGATGAGGCAATCATTCAGGAATATATATCCATACTTGAAGTAGAAAAAGCCATCAATGGCTTGAAATGTAGAAAGGCAGCAGGAGTAGATGATATTCGACCAGAAATGCTCAAGTATAGACTGTATATTATAGTTTCTCAGTATAATAAGAATGCTAGGCAAATTGAGACTGACTACACATGAAAAGTTTCCATTCCCCATGCACTTATTGTTTTTGAATTTTCCATTATTCATTAATACTAATGATGGTTTATGAGACATAAACTGAAATGTTTGTATCTAATTTGTACTTTTAATTAGACTTCTTTACTGTATATGTGTGTTCTTTTATCTTATTCTAATGGATCTTGTGCAGTTATTACTTCATCAAAGAATGATAGGGTTATTTTGTTTTATCCTCAAAACTTGTCATCCTGTAATGTATCAAATTTAGACCATGCTTACTGGAAATAAACTTAGCATGACTTAAATTCCAGTATTTAACTATTTGCTAATTAGATTTGAAAAGCTATTTACCATCCCATTTAAATGTGGTTCACTGTTGTAAACCACATTCAAATCAGTTACAGTTAATTCAGTATTATAATTCAATTAACTGCAACTGATTCTGTCATGTTTCACCCTTCTTTTGAATAGTAATTAAGCTAATATCAGATTAAAAATAGAAAATAGTTGCCATAAGATAATTTTTTTTTCATTTTCTATCTCTCTCATAAATTCTCTAAGTTACGAGAATGAAACTATGAAAAGTAAACGAGATTTACTTTTCGTAGTTTATTATAGCATTTCATGCTTAGGGAACACCAAATGTGCCCAAATTGCTTTTTTTTATATTTATTATGATCTTTGTAGTTGAGAAACTTTCTGAAGAGTATTTTGGATTATTTTTAGCAATATTTATAAATCTGAGTGGCGGAAGCAACTAATGAGTTACTTCCGTGTGTTAAAATAGTAAACAAATTAATGTATTATTTTTTTTTTGGGGGGGGGATGTGCTTCACTGTTGCACTAGGTCAGAAAGCCTTTGGAGCTGTAATGCTTTAAACTAAATGGTTAGATTTTACTATCATGTGTGATTGGTAGTAGGAAATTTAGTAGAACTGATATATAAAGGATTAGCAAACATTCTGCACTTTAAAAAAAGAAATAGGATAAAGAAATACTGAAAATGAGACACATTAAAAATAGAATAATTCGTATTATAATTATTTTATATAAGAATGGAGTGTCATATTTCCCAGTAAAGTGAGCTTTCACAGAGTGAATTAGAACATAATCTGAATGTAATACAAGTTTTTAAGACAAGTTTTTTTATCATTTGCAGTCATTTTGATTAGTGCAGTCAAGCACTGCCACCTGAAAAGACTAAATTCTAACTTTTTATGCTAGATAGTTTGGACATCTGTGATCCTAATTCTCAAAAGGCAGAGGGGAAGAAATTATTATTACAGAACTTTCATGGAATCAGAAGTCTTATTGTGGTGGATCTGGTCTAGGAGCAACATTCTATTGTACCACTGTTAAAATTCATTCATTGTGTGCACTTTCACTTCCCTCTCAGGGATAAACACTTGAAAGAAGAGTGCATTCTGTGCCCATCTTTCTCCATGCACAACTTCTGGGGAGGAATCCCCCCCATTCCTGTACTTTGGTTTATAAGTTTTCCTCAGCATATTCTCAAAGCTGATACTTCACTGCATTAGTATCTATCATCTTGATTTTCTTACTCCCTCCTCTCGTAATTCAGAATAATCAGATTTATGCAAGGTTGTCTGGGTATGGTCGGATCATGATCTTATACAGAATCACCGCATCCATTCAGTGTCCTTCTTGCTATTGTAGCTATTATTTTTATTCACCAAGTTTTCATGTTGTAATAGATATGGTATGAAGGTCAGCAATAAAAAGACAAAGACAATGAAAATAGGCAGAATCATTGAAAATGTCAACTGTGTTGTGAATGGAGAACCTGTGGAACAAGTAAAACATTTCAGCTACTTAGGCACAATTTTTACTGAAGAATGTAAATTAAATATAGAAATAGACAACAGAATCAGCAAAGCTGGTATGGTGGAAGTCAATTGAATAAATTCATATGGAATAAGAGAGATATTAGTCGGAACACTAAATTAGCTGTATATAAGACAGTGTTCAAACCAATTTTAACTTATGGATCTGAGAGCTGGGTCAGAAGTAAAACACTTGACCAAAGACTAGAGACAGCAGATATGAGAGTCCTGAGAAAGATTAGAGGCGTGAACAGATGGCATCAATGGCAATATCATATTAAAAATGAGGATATTAGGAAAGAACCTGACATTGTCAGCATCCAGGAATGCGTTAGCAGAGCTAATCTCAGATGGTATGGTCACTTAAATAGAATGGGAGAGGAAAGATTAGCAAAACAAGTGTTCTCTGCCAGGTTGGCAGCAAAACGACCCAGAGGAAGACCAAGATATAGGTGGATTGATACTGTACAAAGTGCCTTAGACGATAGAAATATAAGATCTGATAATGTTGGAGTCTTGACAAGTAACAGACTGATTTGGAGGAAAATTGTAGATAGGAAGTTAGTAATGATGTAATTTTTTCATGTAGTACTGTCATATCCTGTACACCCCTTGAGGGTACATGGCAGGAATTTGATGATGATGATGAAGTTTTCATTTCCCTAAATTTCATATCTATCTGTGATACCATAATCCAAGATCCTTTCTTCTCCTGCATATCCTTACCAATATGGATAAAAGGATATGTTTTTCACCTTTCCTCCCATCCATTGATCCCTGAGTATACTTTATAGCTAATTACACCAAACTTGCATTCCATTTATTTGCTACCTTTTCCAGCCTATTTCAAATCCTTATGAAGAACACCACAGCATTATTTCTAATAGCCTTTCCATCTTATCTGTAAATAGTTGAATATTTGCTGGCAATCCATTTACAGTACATTGGCATACAAGTTGAAGAAATAATCAAATTCCTGATATGTATATTTGAAGGGTGTACAGGATACCATGGTAATATTACATGATTGTTTACATTATTACTAGATCACATAGTACAAATATTTTAAAATTGTTTGTACAATTTTTTTGTACAAACAGTTTTCTTTTCCAAATTAATCTTTTACTTGTCAGGAATTTTATACTGTTAGATCTTACATTTCTTTCTTCTAAGACAACAGCTGCATTAATATATCAAATGCCTGTTTTGCTAACCTTTTCATCTTCTGTTTACATGACCATACTGCTTTGTTCTTGAATGTTAACAATATATTAAGTTCCATTCTAATATTTTCATCATGGATAATATTTCTGGGAAAGCTCCCATGTTAATCCTCTTAACAAACTATTATGTTTACAGCTATTTTGCCTGCTTCTGTTTAGGAGTGCCCCTGTTTAAATGTCATTGGCTTTTTACTCACGGATTCTTAGGGCATTGTAGATGTATATTTACCAATAAATATACGTAGCATAAAGGAAGAGAAATTTACACATACTTTTTCCTGGGTGTTATGGCTTGTTTTCTTTTTTCTGCGATGTGCAAACTACTGCAGTTATGGTGTTTTGGAAGGAAGTGTGTGTGTGTGTGGGGGGGGGGTTATAGGCAATGTAGGAGAATTAAAATAGAAAATAGAAAAAACCTGGGTTTTTTGTATAATATATACATATATATTATATTATTAGGGATGAGAGGAGTGTTTTTTTATATAGGGTGGGAAAGGGTGAAAGGGGTTGAAAACAGCAACTGATTTTTTGAGGGGGGGGGAATGGGGTTGACAGGGTGCGGTCCGTTTCGACTATGCTTGGTCGTCGCCTAAACTCATGGAGGAAGTGGATGCTATGTCAGGTCAGTTAGGTGTTTCTGCTTTTGATGTGTTTGTATTATCACCTATTGTCGGGGTTGTGACCTCAATTTTACGTTGTGAAGCTTCCAAACCTCAGAGATTATGTAGGACCAGTGGACGTTGACAGAGTTCACGTCACATTTTATGGCTATTGTTTCTGATATTCTAACCTTTTGTTTCATTGTCTTGTCTGTCTAATATTTTCATTTTTAACTTGATTTTACCATTTGAAGATATACAGGGTGTTCGGGATAAATTTGACATATTTATAATTAATTATATTTTTCCGTAAGTTACATGTATTAACACACACTTCTCTTCATTTAAAAGTTTGGACCCTTCTTCATTCATATACAAGATGTCAGAAAGGATGGATAGCTGGAACCCACCTGAATCATGGAAGAGAATAACTTGTATCATGATGATTCGTGCCCGCCATCAAAATAAGGATATTACGACTGCTGCCCAATGCTCCCTGAATACAGTAAAAACAATCAGGCATGAACTAGAGACTTGCAATGGTGACTACGAGGATGTAGCAAGAAGAAAGATCCCTAGCAGACGATCTGATTGCGTTCGTACAGCAGAATTCCTCGCAAATCTGCAGGAACAGGTGTTGAAGAACCCTGGCATTGGAATTCGGGCTTTGTTCGTGGAGTTGCTAACTGTAGTCAAGCCCTGGATAACAAGGGTAGCCAATGGTAGGCCGTATGTATGGCAGCAGGATTCGGCCCCTTGCCACACCTCTGGGAAAAGTCAAAAATGGTTGTCTGAAAATTTCTACGACTTCACCAGTCCAAATGTTTGGCCTCCAAACTCCCCAGACCTTAACCCCATGGATTATTTTGTATGGGGCGCAGTTGAAAAAGACACCAATCGCACTTCCAGTAATACAAAAGCCCAGTTAATGGATAAAATTAAAACAGTTTTTGCGGCCCTTCCCAGGGAGACTGTAGCATCAGCTTGTTCGAGGTTCCGAAGCAGAATTGAAGCTGTGATCGATGCTAATGGTGGTTATTTTGAGTAAATCTTGTTGATAGTATTGTAATTAACTCTGCCTGTAATGTTTTTTTGTCAATTCATGAAATTTAATAGATACAAAGAAGATTTTCTTTTTCCTTACGAAACTGTCAAATTTATCCCGAACACCCTGTATATACCTAATTTTTTCTGAGGACTCTTATAGCTATGATCTCTAGTCCATTTGAGCTGTTATTTCTAAACCAATTCTCATAATTCGTGAGTTCAAATTCATTATGTTTTGGTAATTTTTTTTTTCTCCTACCCACAAAACATTTTTCTTAGCCTATGGTACATTTGTACTGCTGGTAGACTAAGAATATTTTCCTATTTTTGTTAATTTTATATATTTTTGTATTCATATTTAATTTTTACATGGATTGGAAATCTTGTTCTAGAGATCAAACATGAAACTTTTCAAGCCACTTCAGGCCCCTAATAAGCCAGGCGGTGGTGTCGCACTAGACAATGAAATTCATCTCCCACCTCAAGACAATCGCAAACATCCATACCTCAGGATTTGAATCTGCAGCTTGTGATAGCAGATATGTTAACCACTTAGCCAACCAAGCTGACTAATTATTCTTATTCCATGTACACTTATTCAACAGGCTCCCTCCTGTCAGCTTATTCCATTATCTATTTCCAAATTTATTTTGCCATTTTACTAAGAAATTGTGCTTAAATAGCTGAAATATTTTTACTAGTTCTATGCATTCTCTATCAGGAATGCAGTTGTTTTGTATATTTCTGCCTGTTTCTTACATTTCTTTATTGTTGATATAAAATCAACAATAAAGAAATCTAAGGAACAGGCAGGAATATATAAAACAACTGCATTCTTTATAGCGCTACATATTGCAGTGTGTAATGTCCTTTTTACATTGTAATATAATTGTAGTGTTTTCAAGAGCATTTATCTTGACCCCTTAATGCCTTTTCCAGATCTATAAAGCCTAAATACAATCCTTGTTATATTTCCATTATTTCTTAACTATTTGTCTTAAATTAAAAACAAGACAACTCTTATTTCATCTGAATTCAGCTTGTTCTTCCCACAGTTCACTAGAATTTCACAGGCTTCTTTAAACTTGCATTTATGCCAAATTTTTGGTATGATGTAAAGAATAGGCACCTTTCTGATCATTTTGGTGTAGAATGTCCAGAACATGTGAAAGGCCTGATTTTTCATGATGATTTAATTTTTCCACTGTGTTCCTTTTTCCAGATTGGAATCATAGGTCCGATTTCACCTTTATATGGCAAGTTAAAAGTGTATTGGATCCTGTTCACTCCAGGCTAGGCTGAGGGGGGGAGAAAGAAGGTTGAAAGATGTAAATGTTATTATTTTTTTTAAATTTTGCATTAGGAGTGTGGGGTGTGCATTGTTATATTTCCATTATTTCTTAACTATTTGTCTTAAATTAAAAACAAGACAACTCTTATTTCATCTGAATTCAGCTTGTTCTTCCCACAGTTCACTAGAATTTCACAGGCTTCTTTAAACTTGCATTTATGCCAAATTTTTGGTATGATGTAAAGAATAGGCACCTTTCTGATCATTTTGGTGTAGAATGTCCAGAACATGTGAAAGGCCTGATTTTTCATGATGATTTAATTTTTCCACTGTGTTCCTTTTTCCAGATTGGAATCATAGGTCCGATTTCACCTTTATATGGCAAGTTAAAAGTGTATTGGATCCTGTTCACTCCAGGCTAGGCTGAGGGGGGGAGAAAGAAGGTTGAAAGATGTAAATGTTATTATTTTTTTTAAATTTTGCATTAGGAGTGTGGGGTGTGCATTTTGTAGTTTAGAATCGCTTAAGCAGCAAGTAACGGATATGGATCCAGATGTTAATCAAAGAATGCTTGTTTTTGCCAAGGTCTAGAGAGTCATTTTGCATGTTATCGTAGAATTTAATAACTTAATACTTTTTTTTTTATAAAAAAAATCGCAGTAACTAACATAGGTACAAGCATTTATTAAACATTTATTTTGCATTCATTTTTTATCTTTCCCAAAAGAGTTTTATTTTACCATATAAAACGAATTATTAATACAGTAATCGATCATGGATGAATTGTAATTTTTACCATTGATTATTATATTGGATTAACGTGATTTTAGTATATGCAGTAACATCGAGGGATTAATTAATCGCATTAATCAAGGAATACCTGTACACCTTTTCTTTAAGTTTAGGGTAGAAGATTTTCATTTTCTAAATGTGAAACCACCACCAGGTTTTATCAGCCTTGTGAAGAGTGCATGTTTGTTCTCTAGAACATCCTCCCTTGATTATCTTACTCTTAGCTCATCCATTGTAGTACCGAAGTCTTATGTTTCCTACTTTAGTGGCTAGATCTCATTATAAAAAATAAAGTTTGGTTTCTAAGATAAAGATTCCTACTTTTCTTTTCTTTTCTATAAATGCATTCCTACTTTTCACTGGGAGTTTGGAGTAGAATTGTCATTAAATTTTCATAAACCTTGTCAGTCAGTTCTAGAGTGAAGGTTAAAATTCTGACTGAATTTATCCTTAGTGCTTTCTTCCTATTTGTTAAAATTATAATATCTACAGACAGTCAGATTTAACCCCTTGGCCATTAATCATGCCCTATTGCTTACATGTTTACAGTATATGTATGTGGTAATGCATTAACATGTTTTAAAGGTTATCACAAAATAATTTCACAATGTATTTATTATACTACTTTGTATTGATAAAGTAGAAATATTATGAGAAAATAGAAAAAAATGTTTAATATGGCCGTTCAACTTCCATAAAATTATCAAGAGATGATTAAACAGTGGTTTCTCTTTTCATAAAGCTCTCAAATGACTGGTTTCAAGCATCATCTATTTCTCTTTGAACTTTTTAAGATCACAAGGCATTAGGAAATCCTTTCTTTTAATGTTACATAGTGATCAGCATTCATTTTGATAAAATTACAGAGATTGCTATCGAGTTAAGATAATTACTTTAATTTCCTGATGTTTTGACTTTCATATTAAGGTCATCATCTGGAGTATACATGCACACACGACTTTCTGTTTCTCGCTATTGACTCCACTCCTGAGGGTGACATAACAGGAACAGGTGATAGGCAATGTTTAACTTCTTGAGTATGATCCGTGGTTTCTTATGACTTGGTCAAAGGCTTTCTGGTAACCTACATATGCAGTGTGGGTTTCTATTGAATTCACAATTCTCTTACATTAGGATTTTTAATGTAAAAGCTAGTTCACACAACTCTTTTTTTTTTTTTTTTGGAAGTAATTTTGTTCTTCACACAGTTTATTTTCTTCATTGAAATTTTTAAGTTAATATTTGTGCATATAACTGGTATTTAGGAGACTTAAACCTTGATAGTTTCACATTTATACTGATTCCATTTTTTATATATTGGAATGATAATGACCTTTTCCAGCTTTCCAGCATTTTTTCCTTGTAGCTAGATATTGTCAAATAATTTTAACACGTTTATGATTAATGTCCTGCAAGTAAAAGAAAGAATGTATATGATAGAATAATTTTAATGAATGCTGATGGTAGGGAGGTAGCTAAATCAGTCGAAATAGTAGAATTACTAAGTGAACACTATGCAAGAGTATATCATCCAGGTGGCGATATTGCAGGAATGAGAGAGCCAAAGGCTTATATGGGAACTGAGGTAAATGATATGGAGGTGCATAGCACATTACAGAACCTTAATATGAATACAGCTGTGGGATTGGATGTTATACCAGCTCAGGTTTTATGTGAAGCAGCGAGGGAATTGTCAGTGCACTTGACCATATTGTTTAATCTAAGTCTCAGCTCTGGGTTAGTCCTGAGGGTGTGGAAAGAGGGGAAAATAGTTCATTTGCATAAAGGAGGCTTCAAAACTGATGTAGCAAATTACTGACCAAACAGCATATTAGGAGTTGTCAAAGTATTGAAGTTGGTGAAGAGCAAAATAGGGGAATGGATAGATGGAAATGGAATACTTACTTGGGGGAGCATGGTTTTGTGAAGGGTAGGTCATGCCTTGGTAACTTGCTCACTTTTTATAATACAGTGACAGCTGGGAATGGATAGAGGTAGTATGTTTGCAGTGATACTGCTGGACTTTGCAAAGGCCTTTGACAGGATACCACATGAAATTCTAATCAGTAAACTGCAGCACATGGGGATGGATATAGGGTTGGTGAGATCGATGGGAGGGTGTTTGATGAAGAGATATCAGAAGGTAGTTTATTCAGGAGTATGGTCTAGAAGGAGGCCTGTGACTAGTGGCTTGTCAAAGGGCTCTGTTCTTGGGCCACTGCTATTTAATTTGACCATTAATGATATAGGAAAGGATCTGAGAGGAACTGTTCAATTGTTTGCTGATGACGCAATTATGTAGAGCAATAGTTAATACAGATGATGTTAAAATTTTGCAGGATGATTTGGATAGACTGGCAAAGGAGAATGGATGTCAGTTTGGTGTGGCAAAGTGTGAGGTTATGTAGTTTGGGGTGAGAAAATTACCAGCTGTATACATACCACATTGGTGGAACTGTACTCCAGGGAATTGATGAAGCCTGAGACTTGGGAGAGTGTTAGTGGATAGGGAGTTAAAGTTCAGGGGGGGGCCATATAGCAAAAGCGGCTAAAGCAGCTCATCAGATTACTTGGTTACCGAAGAATACTTTGACAACCAGTTATTATTTCTCTTTATTGAGCCTTGATGAGACCCCATCTTGACTACTGTGCACAGATCTGGGTGCCAGGATTTCTTGATGATGATGAGGAGGAGAAGGTGGAGAGAATCCAGAAGCGAGTGACCAAGGTGGTGGCAGATCTATGGAATGAACCATATAAGAACAGGTTGAAGATTTGTGGGTTGCAGAGACTGGTAGATAAGTAGAAAGTGGGTGATGTGGTTGAGATGTACAGATTACTGAGGGGTTTTTACAGGATTAATTCAGATGGAATTTTTCAAAACAGGTCTGACAATGGGAGAACTGGAGTCCATCCATGGAGATTGAGTAGGAGTATAGTTGGCAAGGGTATTAGAACTGGTTTTTTTGCTTGGAGAGTGGTGAGTGGGTGGAATAGGTTGTCAGTCTGTTCTGGGTGCCATGACTATGAATGAGTTCAAATCAAAGTATGATAGATACTATGCAAATATTAAATAGTTGATGTTTAGGATCTCCCTCGATAAGTCTAAGGACTCCTTGGAGTAGCTAATAATAATAATAATAATAATAATTATCTTCTTTTTGTTTTAGGAAGAGAATACAATGCTGAGAGAAGAAGTAGGAAGAATGGAAGAACTTGTAGCAACAAGTAAAGCAGAATGTGAGGACATTGCATCTAAATATCAAGACCTTGGTGAAAGAGTAAGTTTTGTTTATTATTTAACAGTGAAATCTGCTTGTCATAATTTGCATTTAAATGGAATAAATGATGTGTGTGTTGGGGAGGGGGGGGGAACAAAAAAGAGTAAGTCATTTGTTTTCTCATTATTGGGATAAGAAGATTTGTATAGTTTGAAAATACTTATCATATACTGTTCTTTGAAATGGTACTATTGTTATATCCAGTTTCATTTGCACTTGTAAAAATCAGTAATGCACATTGGAGATAGTTTTTTTAAAAAAAAAAAGCTCTCTCATACAAGAATTCTTGTATACCTGCATTTTCATTATCCCAACATAATCTTATTTTGCCATCTAAACATGGTCCATTTGAAACTAAAATTGAAGTAACTAGAAGAACTTGATTCTAAATGCCAAATTTTATTAAATTCCAGACAGCTAGATCAGAATTATTAGATTAGATCATCATGTCATATAAAAATGTGATTGAAGACCAGTTAATTGCTTTACATAATTTCAAAGTATTTGCCAACTTTCAATATGACCATTTGCAGAGGCAAATGGTCTTATTGAAATGGCTCAGCACATTTTATAGTTCTTCTTCCTCTCATGGTTACACTGTAGTCAGCATTAATTGCATAGAAATTGAGACAAAAACACACCTTAGTGCAATTGCTTTACTTATAACTAAGAAAAAAAAGCACTCAATATTTCCATCTCTGTATTAGGATTATCATCATCAGGAATACATATATTTGAATAACTTTCATCTCTTTCACATGTAAACTGTGAAACAAAAATATAATTTTATTCAAAAATGTCCAATATATTTCATCCAACATTGTGGACAGGCATCATCAGGGAGACAGACCATTAAATATATTCAAATCATGAATCACAATAATGAGTCATAAATCATGCGTATATTAGCTTGGGTCTCGTTCATAGGTGAAGTACATGATTACACTATTAAATTGCTATATGATTATTTCCTATATGATTACACTATTAAAGTTCAAAGAAACAATTGTAAAAAGTTGCATAGATTAAAAAAAAAAAAAGTAAATATTAATTTAAAAAAAAACTTATGAACAATTAAGTGATCACTCCCATAACTCGGAGATTGGCATGCAACCTGATCGGTTGATATTCATATGATTTCATAGCATTTCACATCATCAAGAAAAAGATGATCAAATTTGAATTTGCTGGAATGAAGTTTTGTCTGGTTCCAGAAAACTACCTAGTATGAGAAGCATGGGCAGACTTGTTGGATTCCAAAAATGTAATATAGTCTTGATGTTCTTCAATTCTAATCAAGGAAGAATGATGATCAGTCTGTCCAAAATAACAAAGATGACATGAGCAAGGTACTTGATAGATGCCTGTTAAGGAAAGAGGTGATAATGCATCCTTCATAGATGCTAGAAAGGAAGACAGTTCCTGAGTTGGTTTCAAGGAAGCATATGGATTGAATTTATGAAGAATCTGTGCTATTTGTTCTAAGGCTCCTTTAAGGTAAAGTATTAAAATTCTTTTCACATTGTAATCTGGTAGGAGGATAATAATTATCAATAATTTTTTGAATGATAGTTTTGTTGTATTCCATTACATATTGGATTGCATTTAATTTTATTCAGTTCATCTAATAAGCAAATCATATGAGCTCTATGTATAAGATTCTTGATAATACTCTCTGTGATGAATGATGGTGAGAAAGGATGAGTGAATGTATCTATTAGTAAAGGTTGGCTTCCAATAAATTGAAAATTCATGTTGGAGGCTTAATGGATTTTTTACAACACTCAAAAAGAATTAAAATAGAATTTAATACTTCCTATATTTCGTCCTAGTCACTAGGACATCTACGGGGATTACAAAAACAATTAATGTAACATATGCACAAATAACAAACAATACTAAGCCCAACCACGTGGGTGACACTAAAGTCCTATCTAGGTAGAGCGCCCTCTAAGGGCAGTAGTAGGTGGCCTGGAATGTAAGGTGGGAACTCTGGTGATGAGTGTTTCCCAAATCTTCGGAAGCTTAATGCAACCATATTTATTGAGGTTTGGTTGGTTTTTGAGAGCTGCTGCTAGCTTCTAAGAAAAGTCTCTCTTTCTTGAATTTGCTGTGGTGGAGCATGGTGGTTTTCTTCCATGATACTCTGTGGGTGGTGTCCAAAACATGGTCAGCCAAGCCTGAATGGCCATAGTTGTGTTTGAAGATGTAAGACTTGTGTTCCTCTAGACGGATGGATGCTGATCTGCCTGTCTGTCCAAAGTACGCCAGCTTACAGGAACAGGGTACTTTGTAAACTCCAGGCAGAGAGAGAGGAGGGAGCTGATCTTTCGTAGAACGGATAAGGGTAGCCAGTTTGCGGTGGGGCTTATATGCTGTGTGTAGATTGTACTGTTTTAGTATCTTGGTTATTTTTTCAGATGTGCCACGGATGTAGGGTATGGTGATGGCATTTTTAAAATCTTGTTGACGAGAAGGAAGGGGAATGGGGGAGGAGTTGATTATTTTTTTGATACTGTGATCGCTGTAGCCATTGGAGAGGAAAGTGCTGTGTATGTGGTTAAGCTCATTAGTGAGGGCGGTTCCACTGGAACAAAGATTGTGGGCTCTCTTGGTAAGAGTTTTAATAATGCCATGTTATTGAGAGGGGTGGTGGTGGGAGAGTTTGTGAATATATCTGCCTGTGTGTGTGGGTTTTCTGTATACGGTAAAGGTAAGTGTATCATTAGGCAGGCGTGTGACTAAGGTGTCTAGGAAGGGTAAACAATTGTTCTTTTCCTTTTCCATAGTGAACTGGATTCTTGGATGTAGACTATTGAGATGACTGAGGAAGGAGTCTAAGGTGTCTGGGCCATGAGGCCAAATAGAGAACACATCATGTACATATCTTAGCCAGATAGAAGGTTTGAGTGGGGCTGAGTCTATGGCTCGTTTTTCAAAATCTTCCATATAGAAATTGGCAAGGAGGGGGTGAGATGGGGGAACCCATGGCAGTTCCCTCTATCTGCTTGTAGATTTTGTTGTTCCAAGAGAAATACCCAGAGTTAATGGCAAAGGAAAAGAGATCTAAGATGTCAGAGGGAAAAACGTTTTCTAAGAGAGATAAGGTGTCAATTAAGGGAATATTGGTAAACAAAGAGGAGATATCAAAGCTTACCAATATGTCTGTCTTCTTCAAGGTTAAATTTTCTGTGAGGGCTTTAAAGTGGGTAGAGTTTTTTATATAGGCTGGCCTTTTTAAAACGATGTCGGGACACAAGAGTGATACCAAACTGCGTCAAAATGAAGATCAATTTCCATTCTAAAAAAGCACTTCGTATATATAACCGTGCCAGCCAGGCATTACTCCGCGAGCAAATCGCCTCTACACGTGCTACCCTCGCAGTGACGAACGCCGCCATTGGCTCCTTACATTCAGAGCTCTCCACCGTTCTTAACCCTGAACTTTGGTCGATTCTTTCTGGCATTTCGGAAACTTCCGCACAGAGAGAATTCCAAAAAATAAAAAATAAACACATCAAGAAATTTAGCAACCTTGTGAAAAACAAACCACAATCACAAATTCAACCGCTCCAGACAGTAATAAACCTCTCTTCCAAAAGGCTCAACGACGATGCCGTCAGCGCCCTTTGCCTCGGCCATAATTTTGCCGTCGCTCCGAAGGAAGTGCCGGTGCTTGACGTAATGGTGAACATCGAACATGGAATCGGTCGCTTACCGTCGGAGATAGCTAACAACATCAGACTTGACGTAGCCAACATCCTCGCGCATTCTTCTCCGCCAAAAAGTAATTTATCATATGGCCAGCGCACGGCTCTCCTGAAACTACGTAAAGAAAAAAGTATCGTCATCACCAGAGCGGATAAGGGTAATGCCATAGTCGTTCTTAATACCAGTGAATATAAGCGTAAAATGAACATTATCCTCCGCGATCACGCTACCTACATCCCGCTAGAACACGACCCCACAAAAACACAAGTTAAGAAACTTAAAATTTTACTCAAAAAAGTATCTTCCTGGCCCCCTGATGTCACGAAAAAACTTAAACCTTTCCGCTCCCGTCCCCCCCGAATATACGGTTTACCAAAAATCCACAAACCCAATTCCCCACTCAGGCCTATAGTAGATGCTACCAATGCACCTTGCTATAGACTATCTAAACAGCTGGCCAACTCTCTGATCCCCCTCACCGGAAGGTCCCCTTCCTATATAAAAAACTCGACCCACTTTAAAGCCCTCACAGAAAATTTAACCTTGAAGAAGACAGACATATTGGTAAGCTTTGATATCTCCTCTTTGTTTACCAATATTCCCTTAATTGACACCTTATCTCTCTTAGAAAACGTTTTTTCCTCTGACATCTTAGATCTCTTTTCCTTTGCCATTAACTCTGGATATTTCTCTTGGAACAACAAAATCTACAAGCAGATAGAGGGAACTGCCATGGGTTCCCGCCTCTCACCCCCCCTTGCCAATTTCTATATGGAAGATTTCGAAAAACGAGCCATAGACTCAGCCCCACTCAAACCTTCTATCTGGCTAAGATATGTACATGATGTGTTCTCTATTTGGCCTCATGGCCCAGACACGTTAGACTCCTTCCTCAGTCATCTCAATAGTCTACATCCAAGAATCCAGTTCACTATGGAAAAGGAAAAGAACAATTGTTTACCCTTCCTAGACACCTTAGTCACACGCCTGCCTAATGATACACTTACCTTTACCGTATACAGAAAACCCACACACACAGGCAGATACATTCACAAACTCTCCCACCATCACCCCTCTCAACAATATGGCATTATTAAAACTCTTACCAAGAGAGCCCACAATCTCTGTTCCAGTGGAACCGCCCTCACTAATGAGCTTAACCACATACACAGCACTTTCCTCTCCAATGGCTACAGCGATCACAGTATCAAAAAAATAATCAACTCCTCCCCCATTCCCCTTCCTTCTCGTCAACAAGATTTTAAAAATGCCATCACCATACCTTACATCCGTGGCACATCTGAAAAAATAGCCAAGATACTAAAACAGTACAATCTACACACAGCATATAAGCCCCACCGCAAACTGGCTACCCTTATCCGTTCTACGAAAGATCAGCTCCCTCCTCTCTCTCTGCCTGGAGTTTACAAAGTACCCTGTTCCTGTAAGCTGGCGTACTTTGGACAGACAGGCAGATCAGCATCCATCCGTCTAGAGGAACACAAGTCTTACATCTTCAAACACAACTATGGCCATTCAGGCTTGGCTGACCATGTTTTGGACACCACCCACAGAGTATCATGGAAGAAAACCACCATGCTCCACCACAGCAAATTCAAGAAAGAGAGACTTTTCTTAGAAGCTAGCAACAGCTCTCAAAAACCAACCAAATCTCAATAAATATGGTTGCATTAAGCTTCCGAAGATTTGGGAAACACTCATCACCAGAGTTCCCACCTTACATTCCAGGCCACCTACTACTGCCCTTAGAGGGCGCTCTACCTAGATAGGACTTTAGTGTCACCCACGTGGTTGGGCTTAGTATTGTTTGTTATTTGTGCATATGTTACATTAATTGTTTTTGTAATCCCCGTAGATGTCCTAGTGACTAGGACGAAATATAGGAAGTATTAAATTCTATTTTAATTCTTTTTGAGTGTTGTAAAAAATCCATTAAGCCTCCAACATGATGTCCTCACAGCACTTAAGCCTCTACACACGTAAATTGAAAATTCAGTGTGACCTGTGGGATTAAGAATCATCAAGGTATTCAAAAAAAAGACTAGTTGGTTATTGGATTTACGTTCAATAGTGAACTTGATATGGGAGTACAAGGAGTTTATTTTTTCTAGAAACTAAAGTAATTTTGACTCATTGGGACCAGACTTGCAAATATATCAACAGAACATAACCATATACGAGGCTGAGAAAATACAGTGTTAGCATTTTTTTTTTCTAAAGATGCTCCGTAAAATAAGATTGGTGAAATAAGACTATTCATTATTGTTCCTTTGATTCATTTGAACAAATGGGGGGTAGGGTTAAGAAATTTTGACTTTAAAGAAAAAAATATGTGATCTGTATGAAATGTGTGTTTTTAATTTTTTTTTTGTTGTTTTAATTTATGCAACTTTTTACAGTTGTTCCTTTTGAACTCTAGTACTGGAATCATGTAATTCAGCTGTGACCCAAAAATGAGCTAATATATGCATGATTTTTGATGACTTTATCATGATTCATGTTTTGAATATAGTTTGCCTCCCTGATGATGTATGTGACATTAGATGAAATATATTGGATTTTTTTTTTTTTTAATAAAATTTTGTTTTTTGTTACATAAGACATGAAAGTTATTTAAACATGTCTAGTGCACATGTTTCATTAAAACTGTTTATTACAAACCTCTATGGCTAGGTGTGTGTGTGTGTGTGTGTGTGTGTGTGTGTGTGTGTGTGTGTGTGTGTGTGTGTGTGTGTGTGTGTGTGTGTGTGTGTGAACTAAAACATAAGCTACTTCACAGTACACACAAGTAATCTATATTATAACTGCTTGGCTAAACATTTATTAGCCTGACTTTTGGTGAGAGAAAGAAAGAGGGGAAAAGTAAATTTAAAAAAATTAATTAAAAAATAAAAATGGAAAACTACATCAATTGCTACTCTACAGTCCTGTTATCTTTAGGTTCAGCCCACTAATCAGATTTTTCTGTGTTGAGGTTCGGCCATTTTGTTCTTCTGAAGTTCTATACTAGCATGTAGGTATAGAGCATCAGAAGAACAAGATGGCAGAACTCCAACACAAAAACCTGATCAGTGCACAGAACCTAAAGATAACAGGACTGTAGAGTAGCAGCTGATGTAATTCTACTAGGGGGTGGATAACAATACTATACGCTGAGCATGGCTTTGTGAAGGGTAGGCCATGCCTTAGTAATTTACTATTTTTTTTTATAATAGTGACTGCTGATTGGATAAAGGAAATGATTACACGATGATTCTGCTGAATTTTGCAAAGGGAATTAACAGAATACCATGTGAAATTCTGCTATGCAAATTGGAACAAATGTGATGGATATAACACTGTTATATGGATATAAGGATGGCTGATACCAGAAAGTAGTATATGGAGGAGTAGAATCCATGAAAAAGCCATTAGTGGTTTGCTGCTAGGTTCTGTGCTAGGACCACTACTGTGTAATTTGTATATAAATGATATAGGAGATAATCTGAAAGGAAGTATTCAGTTGTTGGCTGATGACACAAAATTAGGTAGAGAAATAATTAATCAAGGCAATGTAGATATAAGAGTATTGCAGGATGATTTAAATAGGCTGTCAACATGGGCAAAAGATAATGGGTGTCAGTTTAATGTGCAGAAATGTAATTATGCATTTTGGGATAAATAGATTACAAGCTGTATACCACATTGATAGAGCTGTACGTCAGGAAATAGATGAAGCTAGGGATTTGAGGGTGGTAGTAGATAGAGTTGAAGTTTAGAGGACCTCATGGGATTACTTGGCTATTGAACATGTATACTGACAAGTAGAGATAAAATTAGTTATTCTTCTTTATAAGATATTGCTATGTCCACATTTGGATTAGGCTCAGTTCACCTGGATTTCTTGGGAACGAAGAAGTAGTGGAGAATTCAGAGGTGAGTGACTATGGTGGTGTGTAGTCTGTGGAATGCTTCCTATGAAGATAGGTTGAGAGCTTGTGGGTGGCAGAATGTGGTTTTTAAGTAAAAAAGAAGGAATATGATGGCAACATTTAAGTTAATTAAAAGATTTTATAAGATTGATGCAAGGGAAATGTATCAGCACTTAGCTTGAGGAGGCAGAACAAGAGGTCATCCATTGAAATTGCATATGAGTGTGCTTAGTAGGTTCCTTTCCTTCATGCGTACACGGTGATCAGAATACATATTCAAAAATTAAGGAAACAACTATAGTGTTAGAGTAAAACTTAGTTTAATGTAAACTGAAATAATCGCTCAATATTTCAACCTTCACATTAAGGTCATCTGGAGTATACACATATATACAAAGAAAAAAGCTGCACTACAATCTACATGGTATGCTGAAGTTACATTTATTTAGTCAACCCTTGAAACTACCTGGACTGACCTCTGGTGGGGGAAAAAGCCTTACTACATCAAAGCTAGAGTCCTGTTATTATCTACTAGGTTACAAAATTAAATTAAATTAAGCTGGAGAGCAACATGTTCACACAAAAAGAATTTTTACTTATATAACTTTTATCTCACCATCAGTATGGATGGTGAGATAAAAGCTGAAAAATTGCTTAGTCAGTGTTTGCTAGAAAATTTGAATTAAGTGGGCTGAATGTGTGCCATCCAAATTCTTAAGCCACCATTATTATTATTAAGATTCATAGAAGCCTGTGAAATTTTTAACTGACCTAATCTTAATAATAATGGTGGCTTAAAAATCCTAAGAATTTGAATGGCACACATTCAGCCCACTTAATTCATGTTTTCAGCAAACCATGACTCTAAGCAATTTTCGGCTTTTATTGTCTACCATCCATACTGGTTTGTTCTAATTTATATGTGTAGTTATATAAGTAAAAATTATTTTGTGTGAACATGTTGCTCTCTAAGCTTAATTTAATTTAATTTTGTAACCTAATAGATAATAACATAACAGGACTCTAGCTTTGATGTAGCAAGTTTTTTTTTTTTTTTCACCAGAGGTCAGACCAGTGGTTTTAACAGTTGACTAAATCATTGTAACTTCAGCATATCATGTAGATTGTAGCAGCTTGTTTCTTTTTGTGTGTGCGCGCGCGCACGTATGCATCAGATGATGACCTTAATGTGAAGGTCGAAACATTGATTGATTATTTTGGTTTATATTAAATTGAAGTTTTACCCTAACATGGTGGTAGTTTCCATAATTTTTGAAGATAAGTGCTTAGTAGGGGTGTGAGGTTTAGATTTTTGCACTTGAAAGTGTTGAATGAATGGAATGAGTTGCTGGAGTTGGTTTTGAGTGCTTTGTCTTTTAATGGTTTCAAGGAGAAGTATAGAAAATTGCGTGGATATTTTAGATCTCCTATAATGAGTTTTTGGACTCCATGGAGATGCCTATACAATAATAATAATCCAACATAAACCCTTTTTTCACAGGGAATTTCACATATTTAGCAACCTTCCAGAACATATGTAGTAACGTTGCGGTGCAGTGAGAGCACATTTAATGGGCATATAGCTAAGCACTCTTGACAAAATATTGTTGGTATTTATGATAGTGAGATATTTGAGCAAAAAAACTGCTTTGTGATAAGGTTAAAAAAATTGTCAGTTCTATATTGTAGTGCCAGGAAAGAAAAACATTACATTTCACATCAGTCTGTGAAGGTGAATGTTCTCTTGCCACTGTGCCATTAAACTTAGTTTCATGAAAGCTTTTTATTAAGACTTTTAATAAGAAGGCAAGGCAAAAGTTTCTGGTAGTTGGACTATTCCCAAAGAAAACTATGTGGATATTTAAAAAAATAAAAAATAACCATTATCAATCTGAACATTTGTATACACTTGTGAAGGACACTTCCATTTCTTCCATCACATCTTAAAGGATATTGAAACAGCATGGTGGATCTTCAAAGCTCTTACTACTGCTATTTTGTAGGATCTATTAAAAGTGGCATTTACAAATATATTGTACAACACAGTGCGAGTTACAGAATAGCATCAAGCAGTGAAACATGCCATTAAAGATTATTCTCACTTAAATTTATTTTCTCCTAACTAGGTTACTGTCAGTGATGAATGTTGTGAACAATCCCATCAGGCATTTTCATATGAAACAACAGTATTTACCTCAGGTGACAGAAAACCTGTCTGATTACTGTTAGTCTTAATTAAAAAAAAAAAAAAAAAATTCATGTACATGTGTAGGTTCATGTTAAATGTAATTAAGATCTTATTTAAATTTATTATGTTCAAATTAACTGCTTCGACACTTCTTAAAATGCTGCTTAAAGGCCAACTAGGTAACTGGAAGAAAGACATCCACATAGCCACTTAAGGAATACAGAGAATGATTGGTCCTCTTTCTAATATGTTTAGTCCTCTTTCTCATGGTACTCCCCATTGGTAGATATTGATCTTGATACTGAAACAGACAAGGATGGGCTGGCAATTTGAGATTTAGCTATCCAAATTGTATTCTGTATTAGCTAGAACCCAAAACACCATAACATGTAGGCTGGATCATTGGCCAGTTAAACAAGGCTGTGCTGTTTTTCTCATGGAGCCAGGACAAACAGTGAAGTTGGCTATTGTAACAAACTCAAATTCAGTATCAGAATTTAGGATGTGCACCATCATTCTAAGAAGTATCAGTAGAAAAGAAGAAAATATTGATTAGTTCATCTTAGGAGGCATATGGTGAGATTGCAAGGATAGAGAAGTCTGAACTCCATGGTGGACTTTTATAGGCAATCATGGAAAAGAAGAAATATATTGCAAGTTTCTAGCAATTAAGTAAGCATGTGCTCTGATAGAATACGGAAAGAAATATAAATGTAAAGCAGTGTGAAAAGCAGTTAAACAAAAGTTATTGGATGATTTTGGTAAGAATACTGGTGACAAACATTAGGAAGGTGATAAAATGCTTTGAAGGCTAAATATAGGGAAAAAAATTAGGAAAGGAAAGAATATACTCTAAAATGAGTCATATGATAAAGATGAAAACTAAAATATTCTAGATATCTGGAGTAATTGGTTTGAAAGACTGGTAAATGAAACAAGCAGTGACAGAACAGTGGTAGAAAATATTAAAGAGGAATGCAATCAGAAGTGTGTGTATGTCAACATTTTAGGTCATCATTGTCATTTATTCATGTGTAGGACATCTGTATTAAAATCGTTATCCCACAAATTAAAAATATAAAAATGAATTTAAAGTTCAAAATCTAATAATGCAGTATTTGTTAAGTTAGTTATACGAGGGTGGTCTGAAATGTTCTCCGCCTCGACCATAGATGGCAACGCTATTGGCAGATTTTTTTTTTTTTTTTTTTCTAAATTGGTACATCTCTCATAAGCATCCATGTGAAATTGCAAGTATTCTATCAAGTACTTTGTTTTATACAGCTGTCTGAAGCAAAAGTGCTGTCTGTATCCATCCCTTGAAATGGATAAAATTGAGTATAGTGCAGTTATAAAATTCTTTGTAAAAGAATTTAATGCCAAAAGAAATTCATTCGAAGCTCATAAAAGTTTATGGGAACTCTTCTCTTTCATTTTCGACAATTAAGAAATGGGTTACCGAGTTTAAACGTGGCCATACCAGCTTGAAGATGATCCACGTGAAGGATGTTCAAAAAGTGTAACAACACAGAAATCATTGATCAAGTGCACGATATGGTATTGGATGACCAGCGAATCAAAGTGTGCGAAATTGCTGAGAATATAGGCATTTCAAAAGAACGTGTAGGATATATTTTGCATGGAGAATTGCATATGAAAAAGCTTTGCGCAAGATGGGTGCTGCACTTGCTCACAGTAGATCAAAAACATACTCGCATGAAAATCTCTGAACAGTGCTTGGAGCGTTTTAACAAGAATAAAACTGATTTTGTGCATCAATTTATTACTGTGGATGAGACTTGGATTCGCCATTGGACCAGAATCCAAACAGCAGTCAAAACAGTGGACAAAAGCCGGTTAGTCAGTGAAGACAAAGTCAGTTCCATCAGCAGGAAAAGTCATGGCATCAGTGTTTTGGGATGCCTAAGGCATTTTGTTTATTAATTATCTTGAAAAGGGTAAAACAATAACCGGGAAATATTATTCCGATCTTTTAACCAGACTAGACGAAAAAATTCGTGAGAAAAGACCCGGTTTGCAGAAGAAAAAAAAATCATCTTTTATCAGGACTATGCACCTGCCCACAAAAGTGTTTTGGCAATGGGAAAATTAAGGGATCTGCACTATGAATTGTTGGCACATCAACCCTATTACTCAGATTTGGTTTCCTCTGATTTCTATCTCTTTCCAAAACTCTTCCTCGCTAGTCAGTTTTTCTTTGAATCAAGAGGTGACTGCAGCTGTAGAGGGGTATTTTGCAGATCTTACTGAGAACCGCTACAGGGACGGGATAATGGTGCTGGAACATCACTGGAATAAATGTATTAGTCTTAAGGGAGGTTATGTTGAAAAATAAAAATAATTTTGGAATTATAAATTCTTTTTTTCATTGCTAGGCCAACAACTTTTCAGACCACCCTCGTAAAGCATTTATTTATTTTTGTATGTTGTGAGCAGCACGTTTTAAAATGGTATTTTAATCTTGGACTACTGAAGTCTTGCTTATGTGTGAAATAAATTTATTAAAATTAGAGTTAAATTACGATTTTGTATGAGCTGTCAGCATCTGAAATGTTTATGCTATTTTTGCTATGAGAGATGTTGCTTACAAGATATGTTCTCACTTAGAAGTGAAAGTTGCCTGTATTATCAGAAGTGATTAAATGAATTTTTCTCACTGTGTGAGAAGATTGTAAAATAATGAAATGTTATAAATTCTACTACGTTTATAATGAACTTTAGAGTTAAATCACTCAGTGTGGGGAGTAAGTAAAAATACAGCTTCTACCTCCCACACACCAGGATATTTAAATAGTGTAGCTTACAGGAGAGGAAGCTATTCCATTGTATTTCCGAGCATGCATGGAAGTAAAAAGAATGTTATTGAATGTTGGTGAGCATTCAGCTGCTCAGGGAATTGTGTAGAAACAGCTGGAGAAAAATTGTGAAGTTTGTCTTTGATATACACCCTCTGTCCAAAAAGAAACCGAACTTTTCAAAAATAGAAGAAACTAGTGGTGCAACCAGTTGTATCTTTTTGTTGTTGAAAGTGGCAACCTTCATTAGTGTTGTGTCAACTGTTTATGACATTTTGTTTTATTAGAAACAGAGTTATAGTGCCAAGAGTGACAGTGTGTTTTAACGAACGGTCGGTCATCACGATATTCATGCCGTATGCAATGAATTCTCGCTATCAATCAGTTCAAAACTTTGAGATAAAACTCACTATTGACCATTTGGCCAGGCGGAATGAATTCTTTGTGGATAATGCCCTTGGAATCATAGAAACAAATCAGCATTGTCTTTACTTTTCACTTCTCCAAGCGACTTTTTATTCGGATGCCCCTCTTCTAATGGTCTCCACTCAGCACTCTGCCACTTTTGTTTCATGCTCGTACTCAAAACACCATGTTTCGTCACCAGTAACAATCATTTCGAAGAAGTTAGAGTCTTTACGAGCGGTTTTAACGAGGTCCTTGCAGTGTTCAATTCGATACTTTTTTGGTTGTAACTTTTGGGGAACAAATTGCGAATTCAATTTATGAAGGCCCCAAACTCTCGGTCAAAATGTTGTGCACAGTTGATTTTGGAAACCCCAATTCATCTTCAATCAATCTCACGGACAATTTTGGGTTTTCTTTGATGAAGTCGCACACTTTTTGGATGTTAACTTCGCTCAGTCCAGTTTTTGGACGGCCCAGCTTTTTGTCATCGTCAAGCATCTCACGATCACTTTGAAATTTGAAATTGCTTAAACCACTCGTAAACTTGAATACAGGATAAGCATTCATCATCATATGCTTTTTGAAGCATATGCTGTGTTTCGGTAAAGCATTTACCAAGTTTAACACAAAAGTCAATTGCAACTCTCTATTTGAAACTCATTTTCTGACTGTTCGTCAAAACACGCTATAACTTGGTTTCTAATGAAACAGATGTCATAAACAGTTGACACAACACTAAGGAAGGTTATTGCTTTCAACAACTAAAAGATACAACAGATGGCACCACTAATTTCTTCTATTTTCGAAAAGTTCGGTTTTGTACTGCCCACATATTTTTAAATATATGTCAAGGGCTATATTTTTAATTACCCCCTTCCCCAACACACACACTCAGAGTGGTTTAACTCTTAATTTTGTTCTGACAAGTAGAATTTATTACATTTCTTCATTTTACAACCTTTTTACACTGAGGTAAATTCATTTAATCACTTTCAATAATATAGCTGTGATTTTTGCTTCTCTTGTGATAACATATTTTGTAAACAATGTTTGTCTTTATACAAATAGCACAAATATATCAGATTGACAGCTCATACAAAATTGTAATTAATCTCTAACAACTAATTTTAATATTTATTTCACATCTAATCAATATTTCAGTAGCCAAAGATAAAAATGCCATTTTAAAATATCTTGCTTGTAACATACAAATGTTCAACAACTTTACAAATACTACATTATTAACTTTTGAACTTTAAATGAAGTCATTTTTAATTTGTGGGATATCTGAATTTTAATAAAGATATTCTACACATCTATGAATAGAGAAATATTTGGAAATATTCATGAAAACAAAAACTCATGGAGATAGTCTGTCAAATAAAAGTGATCAAAGTTGCTCTGTTTTGTGCAATCCTCATGTCCTTTTTTCCAACAAGAAGTTATGAAGGCCTGTTAGTGAAAGTCTTCAAGGTAGCTTATGAGCTAAAGCATGAAGAGATAAGCATTCAAAATATCAACTCAATTTTAGGTGGGGGAGAACAAAAATCTGAAATGTGAAAAGGCAGAGATAACATTTCAGTACAAAATACTCGCGTTGAAATAACTTTTAGTGGCTGTCAATATTTTATATCTCTGGATGATGAGAGTGGAACTCTCATATTATTCATCTCTCTCTCTCTCTCTCTCTATATATATATATATATATATATATATATTTGAAAAAAATATAGATTTAATGACTATAAGACCGAGATAACATATGAAGATTTTAATGATAAATACTACTAGTTTCGGCATATAGCAGCCTTCTTCAGGTATTTATAAAGGAAAAGAATACTAATAAACATTGAATTATTTAACAAACTGGAAATTACAGGTACAAATTGCCTCACATAATCGATACATAAAAACGTTGTATTTTTTCAAGTTGTTCCAACTGGCGTGCCATTATTTGTTGCAATTGTGCGTGCAGGTTCACGTGAACGCCAATATTGAATAACTGCAGCATGGCTATCTGGGATGTTATAACTTAAATTGTTGTTTAAGTGGACCGGGTTCAGTAGGATTTCCACTTAAACAACAATTTAAGTTATAACATCCCAGATAGCCATGTTGCAGTTATTTAATATTGGCGTTCACGTGAACCTGCACGCACAATTGCAACAAATAATGGCACGCCAGTTGGAACAACTTGAAAAAATACAACGTTTTTATGTATCGATTATGTGAGGCAATTTGTACCTGTAATTTCCAGTTTGTTAAATAATTCAATGTTTATTAGTATTCTTTTCCTTTATAAATACTTGAAGAAGGCTGCTATATGCGAAACTAGTAGTATTTATCATTAAAATCTTTATATGTTATCTCGGTCTTATAGTCATTAAATCTATATTTTTTTCAAATGTATAACAACCGAGTAAAAGCTGGTCATCACACACACACACACACACACACACACACACATATATATATATATATATATCAGCAGTGGCACTTTTCCATTTAGGTTGGGTGTGCTGTCGTGTGGCTTATGCAACCAGCATTACAAAATTCACATCAATTTAACTGCATGATTGCATTTTTATCAATATACAAAAATTTTAAGAGTGCATAGCACATCAGTGCTCATTGTAATTGGTCCAGTGAAATTAATTGTAGGATCATTTTGGATACTTTAATTTATCAATTAATATAATTTTAAATATGGAAAACATAAAGGTCAAATGAATAATATCTGTGCTTCATGTACGCTGTTTTTATGTTACAAGCACAGAGTTTACGCTTTGTGGTGAGATTAGAATATCATTGGCAAATACTAGAGTGAGACACAGATAATTTGAATTTTGATACAATTTTTAAATACAGCCATATAATATGCACAGAAATTGGGAAAAAGTAATTACTTGGGAAATTATTATTTTTTCCAGGTCCAACCAAAGAAAGGCTGAAACACCATATTTACTCGAATATAACTAGCACGGTTTTTCTCGAAATTCAAGTTAATAAATCGTGGTGCGAGATATATATGCGAGGATTTTTGGAAACTAAAATGTTTTCAAAAAAAAAATTGATGTTTATAATTAAATCCTCAGTATTCATTATAATTCATAATTGTTCACATTATTTATAAAATGAATGCATTTAAATTTTAGTTATCAATGTTATTTATGCTATCAGCATGCTCACCTTCGTCACGTGATATATTTTAATTTTTTTGCAACAATGTTTCTGCAATTAAATTAATTATTTCTCGCAAAATCATGTCCCAAGTTCTCAAATCAAATGCAAAATCTAGTTGCACAACAGTTCGAGTGATGGTCTTTTAATTTTAATCCTAATCCACCCATGTACAATCCAAGATCAAGTAGAAGTAAATGCTCTCACTCCCACATTTCCTCTACTGGTTCCTTTCATCTCTCTGCATATGATTGGTATGGTATTAACAAAAGATCATGTGACTCAAAAAAAAAAAAAAAAAAAAAAAAAAAGGCAAATCAGCGATTGTTTAGTTGAAATGCTGATTCTCTTCAACTGAATTTCAAAACATCTGAAACTGCTATAACATTCACTATCTATTTCTTAAAGTTTTAAACTTTTTTTGTGTGCGAAGTATATGCAAAACTTTAATATACTCTGCACACAAAAAAAGTTTAAAACTTCTTTTTTTTGTAAAGTAAAATCAGGGGTGTGAGATATACACAAGGGAGAGTTATATTCAAGTAAATACAGTAAAGTAAATCATTTTACTTTACTTATTTTTACACAAGTTCCAACCTCCTTCAACTATAATCATACAATCCATGAAGGCTCTGGCAGAAAATAGGTCATTCAGTACATGATCAACACTGTTTCCCATTGTAAAGATGGGCAAAAACAAGTTATCAATTATTTATAGGAAATTATAAATATATATTAAAAACTTGTCTATATCAGTGTCATAAACATGTCAGTTCACACTTCACTCATGCAAAAACAGATGAAACTCAAACACAAACAGCAACTCATGACAAATGACAATGTTCAGTTGGATTGCTTCACACAATAACCAATCACAGTCACTAATGACTTTTGTGTACTATTGTCCAAGTGCACATGTTTGTTTTCTGAACTGTTTAAAGCCACTGGAACACTAAGAATTTGATACGCTGCACCATCTGCACATTTGGTTAAAGAGC
Source organism: Typopeltis vanoorti (assembly GCF_054136105.1). Taxonomy (NCBI): domain Eukaryota; kingdom Metazoa; phylum Arthropoda; class Arachnida; order Uropygi; family Thelyphonidae; genus Typopeltis; species Typopeltis vanoorti. The sequence continues at coordinate 107,325,908 of NC_143552.1, forward strand.
TCAAAGGTGTTTGTATTTGACACACCTGGGCAATTAACCCAAATGTGATACAATATTTATGCATCTTCTTCATGTGCATTAGTATATAAATTTTAATTTTAGGACTCACATGAAGCCAGCAAACAATTAGGGGAGTCTTTAACAGGAATAAATGCAAAAATATGATATTGATGAAATTGCTATTCTGTGGATGTGCACAGTACCCCCTGAATATATGCTCCTGATATATACACACGTGCACGCACATACACAACAGAGAGAGAGAGAGAGAGAGAAATAAAACATTAAACATAAAATAAAACAATTATGGAGGAATTTCCTTAGTGAGTGTTTCAAGTAAGATTTATGCTAACATATTTAATTAGGCTAAGAAAAATTGTGGAAGGGAAACTGGAGAAGAACACACTGGATTAGGCCAAATAGTGATAGTCATGATCACATTTTCACTTTAAGATAAATAGTTGAGAAATCATACAAATATAACAAATCTCTATTTAAGTTTTGTTGATTTGGAAAAGGCATATGATAAAGTACAAGAGAAAAGCTGTTCAGAATGCTACAGTTGTATTGTGTAAATGGAACACTATATTGGGCAAACATAGTCTCTACTTGAATTGTAAGGAAACAATCCAAGTAGAGACTTGAATTGTAAGGAAACAGAATTAAAGGAGATGCAGATGTAAAATGAGGTGTGCGAGACAAGGATACACGCTATCTCTATTGTTACTCATCTATGTAGGTCAAAATTATGAAAGACAATGGCATAGTGGTAGTCAGCCTGAAATCAAAATTGATGTTAACCTAAGTTCTTTATGCAAATAAAGTTATATTCTTAAATAAATCCAATACTTGTCTACAGAATTCCTTAGCTATGTTGAGTAAGTGCTATAACAAATTTGGCACTAAAAATATTAGCCAGCTATAAATAGGTAGGTACATCTGAATAAAGAACTATAGAAGAAGTACAGTATTTCAGCTATTTAAGCATAATCTCTAATTAAAATGGCAAATTCAATATGGGAATAGACAACTGAATAAACAAAGCTCTTATGGTGCTAAGTCAGCTGAATAAATTTATATGGAATAAGAGATAAATTAATCAAAAAATAAACCACTTGCACATTGTTCAAGCAAGACATTATTCATACCAATTTTAGCTTATGGATCTGAGAGTTGGATTATAAATAAAATTTGATCATAGACTAGATACCAAAGATAAGAGTTAATATGGAAATTGTGAATACGAACAGATGACATTAATGGAAGAATGGTATTAAAAATGACGATATTAGGAAAGATCCTGATATTATTAGCATTCATGATTGTGTGAGAGAGAGATAATCTTAGGTTAATCTATGGTTAACTTGAGCAGAATGGGAAAAAGTTAGCAAAACAGTTGTTTGATGGAAGGGAGACTAATAGGAACACCAAGATATAGATGGATGGATGCAGTTAGAAGTACCTTAAAAGACTGAAATACAAGTTCTGACAATATTATAAAATTATTACTATTTACATTATTGGTAATGTTTCTGAAGTTGACTCATCAGGAGGTCTCACTGCCATATGCAGTTCATGGCACTTGACTTCAAGTTATTCATTTCTCTCACCACAACAGTGCATTTCACTTACAAACCTCCCTTCATGGAAAGAAGCTGCTCTCTTCCTTGTTCATGTCCTGTTTTTTTTTAGGTGCCTTATCTCTTCCACCTTCAAGATTTTCCCCACCAAATTTCAAAGCTTGCATTTAGCAACATTGAACTGTCATTTCTACTCACTTGCATGCTTACACTGTTTATTCAAATCCTCCTGTAGGGCCATATCTGCTGTACATCCTACAGGTTGGGAAAGAACTATCCTAATTTAACCTCTCCTATTATCATTCACAATATTAGCATTTGATTTATGTTGTTAATGATAATAGGAGAGGTTAAATTGTCCTAAAACAGATCTTCCTGCAGCATGTCATTATTTACTTTCCTCCTAATTCAGGATATCGCTTCTCCATAGTCTAATAATCAACCTATCAAATGAATTTATCTTATCCAACTCCATCTGTGCCAGTTTAGTTATCAATATGTGTGGCAACCTATCAGAGGACTTTGTGAAATCTAAATATGCTACATTATATTTTTCTCTCTTTCCCACAATATTTGTAACATTGTAATATGCAAGTCAATTGCTAAACATGACTGTTACAGAGAATGCTGTTGTCAACTGAGTTCCGTGTTCTGGCACTCTCCGACCATTTTAATCATAACTCCAGACACACAAATTAGCCTGTAATTTGAAACCTCAGTTTTATTACCCCCCTCTTCCCCTTTGTGAAATTAAAGAACAACCTTGTCCTCTTTCCACTCATTTGAGAGTTACCCTTTTGAGAACTCTTGATAAATAATTATCAAGTTTTCAAAAGCACAGACTTGTTAAGAGCAGTTTATGGTGGTTATACCATAAAGGCCAGTATAAGGGTTGCATAAGAGGTTCAAAGTGGGATGGGAAGATATGAGATGACAAAAGAACTGGGCAACCCCACAGACCCCCAAATGCATGACACTTTGCAAAAACTGTCATTAACTTGCTAGAACTGCTCTTAAGATATGTAGTAATATCCAGTCCTGTTGCTTTTTTTTAGCATGTCTTAATTCCTCATATCTCTTGTTAAAACACTATATCAACTATTTTTGAGAGCAAAGTGAAAGTGTTTGACAGTGATGACCAAATTTAACACACTAAACAAACAGTAATTTGGTTTGTATCCAGTTTATTCTTTTCCAAGTTTCTTATAATTTTGTCAGTATTTAGAACACATCATCCTTGCAATTGAAACAGTGATAACAGATCCTGTGGAATAACAAAGTTGCATTATACAGTGCTCATCTATATGTTATTCTGCCATAAACAAACAAAAGTTTAACTGTGAAGCATCTTCATGAGTAAGCTATTTATCTATAAAACACTACTTATTGTGTTATATCGGTCTGCCTTTTTTTTTTTTTAATTCCATAATTGAATACATAGAATATGCATTTTTGCTTTACATTATGCTGAGAATCACTTTTAACCAGTAGTGATCTTTGAGATGGTCTCGTTGGCGATGAGGATGGGATTGAGGAAGTTAGGCCTGTTGAGTCTGCTAGAGAGAGAGCTATCTTGATAGATATATTTCAGGTATTGAAATAGCAAAATTATGCTACTATAATCTGGATTTGTGATAGTAATAAGTTTATTTCAATGAGATAAAGAATGTTTGCTATACTTAAAGAAATTATACTCTTATTTACATCCATATTTTATTCTGGTATAAGGGAAGAAACAGCGTGCACATAAAGAAAAAAAAAATTAAAATAATCTGATTTCTTATGAAGTGTCTACTTGTAATGATATTTAAGGACTAAATATTACATAATCCTATATTTATGGAGTAATAAATAATACATAATTTATGGAGTAATAAATCAGAAATTTTCAGAAATCATGTATGATAGAAAAAAAAAATGGTTCCATGATTAACACAAGAAACAGTTTAATTTTTGTCATTAAGTGAAATCAATATTAGTTTTGGGTTGTATTAGAATTTCTTGGTAGCAGTCTTATTAGAATTTCTCTTGGAAACACTTATATAAATGTTTTATGTTCTTATAGATGGAACAGTTGCTTAAATTGCAAGGTGAAGATTTAGAACAGGATGAGACAGTGTCAACAAAATTATTAGAACATCATTCTGAATTGCGGCAGCACTTAGAAAGTGAACTCCATACTTACCATAAGCGGATTTTAACTTATCAAGAAGCACAAAACCAGCAGGCCCATTTGGTGCAGGAGTTACAGACAAAAGTAAGAATCATAAGAATCCTTGATTTAGTAATTTATATAGGTTACCTTTTAATCAATATGTTTTGAATCTCGATCTTCAGGACTGCTTTCTATGAGCTATTTGATATACAGGTAAGACTGCTCACATTCTTGCTCAGTTTTTAAAACTTGTAAAAATGATAAACTTCAAAATATGTATTTTGTAGCACATTAGAGATATATTCTTGGAGCCCATCAAGAAAATATGTTTTTATTATATAAAAATAGTTAGTGTCATTTCTGCATAGCAAAAGTTGCTCAGATCAGAAAGGAGGCACTGTGCTAACATAATACAAATTGCTTATTATCGTCTTAATTCATATTAATAATCACTGAAACTGAAATCTTGATTGTACATGGATCTATAAATATGGGAAATTAATTAAATCATCATAGTTCATACATGAATTTCAAAGGTTGTGACCTTTTATTTCATTTTTGGTCCTGTGCCTCTATTCTTTTTGGCATTGTATGCTAAGATTATCTTTGATAATCTTTTGTTGGTTATTTTATCAATTTTTTAAAATATTTTTCTGTATTTATAAATTTCATTCACTGTTATGAGTAGTTTACTTCTTTTAAAGTGTTTTCATTGCTTTTTTTAGGTGCATTTGCAAATGCTTAGCAACATTAGGTTCATTTTTCCATCCCTCCGTTACTCCTGACTTGATTAGATAGATATGTATTCAGACTTGGTATCTTTACAAAAAAAATTGTCAAGCCATCACAGAACAATTAGAAATGATAGCTCTGCTCTCAGTAATAGTAGTCACTTTATATTATTTACTGAGAACCTTTTCAGCTTTAGTTTTAACAGCTTCATCTCATTGACTCTTTGCATCTACTCTCAGCATTTAATTACTTTTTTAGTTACTTAATGCCAGATCTTTTGAATGCAAACAAATTTGTTAATATATATCCTTTTTCCCATCAAAATTATTGTCCACATACCAAATACCATTCCTTGTACACAACCCTTTGCATCAAATTGGTTGCAATTACAGCCCTCCTATTCCTTTTGTTTACAAAGTTGTCAAGCAGTTAATAGCAATACAGAAAAAAGTTTCTTCAGTGTTGTTTTTCATATCTCTTCTTACCCCTTCTTTCCCCCCATCTCTCTCATATATATGTGAGAGAGAGAGTCGCAGGATTTTTTTCATTCTGAATGTCACATTTTTCAAACTTGCAAACCAGCCAGAGATATAATAAACAGATATGCATCTCCTTGTGGTCAGTGATTGGTGTAATGTAAATAACCATTTTGTACAAAATTAATTCCCTTTCAAATTATGCCAGCTAGCCTGCTGGTAAGATGGATAGCCTCTGTATTCTATTCTTCAAATTGGGATTTAGAATCTCACTATGTCCTAGATGTTGGTGAATATTATCTTTAGAGGTGGTAAATGATTTCATAATCCACTTTTTTTTTTTTTAATTCCTTTTGCTTATTGGAGGCATGAAATGATTTGAAGTATTTGAAGAGATTCTTAAACTTGAGAGAAGTGGTTCGATATTATCTAACCCACGGTAATTCCCACACACACACAGAGCACTAAATTTTTTCAATAATCTTTCCTTTACAACAATCCTATTATTGTCGTACATAAGATTGCCCTCTATTACATTCACAAAGATTGTTATCTTCTGAAACATTGCACCAGAAAATTGGAACATTTGGAATATTTCTAGGAATGTTTTTGGAATATTAACTTTTTTTCTCTTCCTCAGCTGAGATGAGTTAGACCCTCCCAGACAAGAAAGCATGTAATAAGACATAAATTTGCTGTATAGCTATTGTTATAGGTTACTATATCATTTATTTTTATACCATCTTATGTTTTTATTGACATACCAACATATACCACTTTTTTCAGTCTTCTCCAACCTTTGTTTTGCTTAGTAAATTTCTTGTTTCAATCATTCCAGTTTTTCACACATTCATTCCATATTTCTTTTGTGCTACTTTTTCAGGTGTATTTCAATTATTTCCCTTTTGTCTTCATTCTCACATTTTCCAAGTTACTCATGCCCTTCTTTCACTATTATTGCTTTTTTGGTTATGGAGATGATCATGTTGTATATCTTAAAGGCTGCTGCTGCATGTATGTTATTCTCTCACCATGAACACAAAAAAGCATCCCAAAAATAGGTTTTGATATTCCTTGCCACCTTTCTTACCACATTAAAATATGTAGCTAGCTACAGAGCAAATTTTACTTGTCAGTAAAAATATCAGTTAATTTTATTTGCATTGTAAGATATCAGTGCACTAATATGAAATTAGCTGCAAAATGAACTAAAATTTAACATTTTATATTAGTTACGAGGTAAATTGTGCTAGTATAATAAAAGGTTTTCTTTGCCAACTTTATTCTTGTTCCAAAATCATGATAAATTTAAGTAGGAATCCCCTCTACCACATGCATATATCCCTTGCTACCACTTTCTCATTTTTCGTTTTGTTTAAACTTTCTGTTTTTTTTTTTTTTTTTTTTTCCAGAAGGGGGTGCTTAAGGGTCAAAGCTGTATAACTGAGAGGAGACCTCCACATACCCTTTAAAGGAATGCGAAGAACCGACCAGGGCTTCTGACCTAATGTCCAATCCTCACCTTCTCGTGGTGCACCCTGTTGGGTATCTACTTGGATACTGAACGAACGAGGATGGGCTGGCAATTTGGGATTTAGCCGACCAAATTGTATTCTTATTGGTTAAACCAAAATATAGAATGATGGTACAACATGACAAAATTTCATGCTGGCTGGGGCGTCGCCCGGTTAAACAAGGCCCCCGTTGTTTTCGCCAGGGAACCAGGGCGAACAGCGAAAAGTCAGATACTGGAACAAATCTGAAAATAAACCCCAACTCAACATCACCAGAGTTAAAGATCTGTACTATCAACATAAGAAGCCTAAATGGCAAAGAAATGGAGCTAGCTGAGGAATTAGATAAGTACCAGATCGACATAATAGGGGTGACTGAAACAAAAAAGACCAAAACTGGTGAGATCTTTCTGAGCAATAAATACAAAATGTTATATTCAGGCAAGGACAATCAAGGAAAAGAAGGAGTAGCCATAGTATTCAACACAAAATACAAGGCTAATCTTCTTGAATGGCAGTCAGTCTCAAGTAGAGTAATGTGGGCAAATACGAGAACGGGGAACTGGACAATGAGACTTATTTGTGCCTATGGTCCCATACAAGGTTCTACTAATGTAGAAGTGGAGGAATTTTTTGAGGCTTTAGAAAAAGCAACAGACACAATGAAAAATGAAAAGTTGGTCCTTGTTGGGGATCTAATTAGCAGAGTAGGAAATGATTGTGAGACATACAAAAATATTTTGGGAAAATTTGGAGAAAGGAGCAAAGCTAATAATAATGGCAAATATCTGTTGGATTTCTGCTCAGGACATGGACTGGTTATTACTAACACCATGTTCCAACATAAAAATGTGCACAAATTCACATGGAGAGAAGAGGCTAGGAATAAGAAAAGTCTCATTGACTATGTTATTGTTGATAGTGATGTTTTCTCCCTGGTGCAGGACACCAGAATGTACAGAGGATTTGAAATTGGAAGTGATCACTATTTAGTCTTGAGCAGGATAAAATTGAATTTCATATTGATAAGAATAACATGTAAGAAAGTTTTAAAGTGAATAAAAGTTGAGCAGCTCTCAGATGTGAACTGTAGACTAAAATACACAAAGATTAGTGAAGAAAAAATGAAAGAGTTTGAGAACAGGAATCAAACCTTGGAGATTCAGTGGCAAACTCTGAAGAAAACATTGATTGATTCTACCAGAGAGGCATGTGGTGAGGTTGTCTGTAAGGATAAAAAAATCAGAACTCCCTGGTGGACACAGGAAGTTAAAGAGGCAGTGAAGGAAAAGAAGAAAGCATACCAAAAGTTCCTGTCAAATAAGTCAGCTTGTGCTCTTAGAGAATATAGAGACATATGCAAGAATGCTAAACACTGTGTAAAACTAGCTAAACAAAAGTCATGGGAGGACTTTGGCAAGAATATAGAAAATAAATATCAAGAAGGTGGCAAAATATTCTGGAGGTTGTTGAAGAAGCTTAGGAATGGAGGAAAGAGTGCTGTAAAAGGAGTTAGAGATGATAAAGGTGACATGAAAATGGGAGAAAAAGATATCCTTGAAGTATGGAGTAATTACTTTGAAAAACTGCTAAATGAAACAAGCAGTGATGACAGCACAGTGGTAAAAAAACACTGATCAGGCATGCAGTCAGGAATACATATCCATACTTGAAGTAGAAAAAGCCATCAAATGCTTGATATGTGGAAAAGCAGCAGGGGTAGATGATATTCGACCAGAAATGCTGAAGTATGGTGGTATAAGAGTCTTACAGTGGTTGCACTGCATAGTTCAGAAAGCCTGGACAGAGGGACAAATTCCTAATGATTGGAGTAGAGTTCTCATAGTACCCATATATAAAAAGGGAAATAAAACTTCATGTGAGAATTACAGAGGTATTTCCCTACTGAGTGTTCCTGGCAAGATCTATGCAAGTATACTTGAGAAACGGTTGAGAAGAATTGTGGAAGAAAAGCTAGGTGAAGAACAAGCTGGATTCAGGCCAAATAGAGGCTGTCAGGATCAGATCTTCACTTTACGACAAATAGTCGAGAAAGCATGGGAATATAACAAAGATCTGTATTTAAGTTTTGTCGTTCTGGAAAAGGCATATGACAAGGTGCTAAGAGAGAAGCTATTCAGTACGCTGCAGTTATATGGTGTCAATGGGGCATTATATCAAGCAATATTTAGTCTTTATTTGAGTTGTAAGTCAGCAGTTAGAATTGAAGGAAGTACAGGAAGATGGTTTAATGTTAAATCTGGTGTGAGACAAGGATGTACATTATCCCCTCTGTTGTTCATTATCTATATGGGTCACGTTATGAAGGAAAGTGGTATTAAACATGATATCAAAATTGGAGATGTTAATGTCAGCTCTTTGCTTTATGCGGATGATGTTATACTTCTAAATAAATCTGCTACAAGTCTGCAAGATTCTCTGACTAAATTGAATAGCTGTTGTAATAGATATGGTATGAAGGTCAGCAATAAAAAGACAAAGACAATGAAAATAGGCAGAATCATTGAAAATGTCAACTGTGTTGTGAATGGAGAACCTGTGGAACAAGTAAAACATTTCAGCTATTTAGGCACGATTTTTACTGAAGATGGTAAATTAAATATAGAAATAGACAACAGAATCAGCAAAGCTGGTATGGTGGAAAGTCAATTGAATAAATTCAAATGGAATAAGAGAGAAATTAGTCGGAACACTAAATGAGCTGTATACAAGACAGTGTTCAAACCAATTTTAACTTGTGGATTTGAGAGCTGAGTCAGAAGTAAAACACTTGACCAAAGACTAGAGACCACAGATAAGAGAGTCCTGAGAAAGATTATAGGCGTGAACAGATGGCATCAATGGCAATATCATATTAAAAACGAGGATGTTAGGAAAATACTTAACATTGTCAGCATCCAGGAATGCGTTAGCAGAGCTAATCTCAGGTGGTATGGTCACTTAAACAGAATGGGCGAAGAAAGATTAGCAAAACAAGTGTTCTCTGCCAGGTTGGCAGCAAAACGACCCAGAGGAAGACCAAGATATAGGTGGATTGATACGGTACAAAGTGCCTTAGACAATAGAAATATAAGATCTGATAATGTTGGAGTATTGACAAGTAACAGACTGATTTGGAAGAAAATTGTAGATAGGAAATTAATAATAATGTAATTTTTTTCATGTTGTACTATCATATCCTGTACACCCCTTGAGGGTACATGGCAGGAATTTGATGATGATGATGTTTTTCAGAAGTTGAAATCAACTTCCAAATGTAGGGATTAGATGCACACTGACTGTTGCATAAAACTATTGCAGTTCTCAGTTATTTGTCCACTTTCATTACTTTTGTAATATTAGAAAAAGCAGGAAAGTTGTCTGACCTTATCTTCTGATATGGCATCCTATCCATATGTTTTCAAAGTTAGTAATGAGATTCTTTGAACATAAATCCAGGAAAAAGTCTCTTTTAATTAAAGACCTCAATAATATTGTCTGTTGAACACAAAGATCAAACTTAAAGCATATGCAATGATAGTCAGTCAACCATTGAAAATACAGGGTTCTATTTGTTGATTCTTCTCCATGTGTGGTGTAAAATGGATGTCATTTATTAACAGGCAAAAAATGTGACTATTGCTGCTATTTTCAAAGTTGGTTGTTATTATGAGTTTTTAATTTCTTAGAAGTTAAGTTGATTTTCACTATAGCAAACTTGTTAGGACTTCACTAAAATAGTTTCTTATTCTTTTAGCATAGCATTGTACCTGTGGTGCTTTGGTTGGGACTCTGCAGTAATTTGCTATGGTGGTCTTTGCTGTAGTGAGAGTTGATTATTGGACTTCTGTTCTTTTAGGCAATGGGAATTGTGGGGGGCGGGGGGGTCTGAGTACCAATACAAGTAATTATCAATAACTGACCCATGTAAATTCTTCTATTGCAACACTAAAATTTCATCATACTTTGAGTCATTATCAAAGTGAGAATTATTATGGGCAGTTAAAGATAGTTAATCAAATTCTGTCAAAGTTGCATTATTGCATGGTATGTTTAGTGTGTGACATTTAACTGCATTCTGTAAAACAAGACTACAAACTTACATAAATGATTATATAACACTTTAAAGTGTTATATAATCATTTATGTTAAGGTTTAGGAAAAGAGAGAGAAAGATCTTGAAAAAGAAAACCAGGACGTCCTCTTAAACGATTCAACGATGACTTCTAAGGCCGGAACAGGCCATACTAGGCCTAAATCCTTGATACGTATGATGATGAGGAGAAAGATCTTTCAGCTTTCTTTAGTTTCTGTATACTACACACACGCATACATGCACTATTAAAATCAAAAATAACCTGATAACTTCATCAGTCAACGTTATAGTTGGTCACCTCCAATTACAAAGAGTGAGAAAATACAAGTGATGAAGATACAAATCTTCATTAGCATTAGTCAGCTGGGGACACTGCTAGTGTGAGCAAGTCAACTTCCTAATTGAACAGACCCAATGATGGACAGCTGGCATAAATTAATATGGTTCTGTTAGAACTTTAAAGAAATATGGTTCAATATATAGTATTTCTTTAATCTAGAGTTTAATTGAAAGTAATGAAATTCCATGCAAGTAACAGCTTGTTTTATATTTGAAATCTTGATCCAGTAAGATAAACTATTCTGATTTTGGCTTTTCGATTTTAATGGTAGTCTGTTCATTGTCTGCTGATCATAATGTTATTTACTAGGAAATTCATTTCACTGTCCTTGCAAGCTTTGCATTTTTACTGTTTGTAAAAGTAAGCTCAAATTAGCATTAATTCTATGAGGCTTTTCCATAGTCTATTGTAGCGCAATGCGTGTACTATAAATATTTACATCTACATAAGAGTTTTTTTCTTCCATGAGTAGATGTGGTGTGTCTGATATCAGTAGCATGTTCTCTAAAGCCTGAAATACTTTTTTTGTGTGTTTGTATAGCAAATGAGGTCAGTATTCTGTGAATTTTTGGGAGATATCCCAGTTTGATCTTATGCTTTTTTTTTTTTTTTGCATTCAGTTATGCCATTTTACTTCTATTCAGTTTCATTTCACTTACATTTGATAACATTTACACAAGTATGCTATTTTATCACAAATATTTTTGATGTAAGAGATTTTACTCTTGTACAGTCTTCTTACTCCTCCTCTTCTACCCTTTTTAAAGTTTTGAGGTTTTTTTATTCTTGCAACTGCAACTGTCTCAAAGATAAAGTAGTTATCCCTATTCCTCCTGGTGTGTCCTATGTCTGTAGATGAGTTTGTTCACAAGGCCAGTTTGCCTGTTTTGGGGGACGAAAAACCTGAGTTTCCAGGTGGGGGAAAAAACCCTACCTCCATATGAGATGGGCTAACTCACCTTTCGTCAAAAGAGACCAGATAAAGGTTCATCACGTCACTGACAGAATCTAACCCATGTCTTTCCTACCCAAGGGCTTAATCTATAACAACTGAGCTACGGAGGCTCCCTGTACAGTCAAAAAACATAAATGAATCTCTGGCTAAATCTTGGTTCCATATTTGATTTAATTCTCTTGCTGTTCTGCCTTATGCCTTGCTTCATGAAAAATGTTTTTTAAAAAAAAGCACTTATAATTAAAAAGTCTTGTGATTTAGTAAGTGGAACTTTTAAGTATTTTTAAAGATTTTTTTTTAATACTTTGTTTCAGATAATTAAAACATTTTGTTCTTAACTAATAGTAAAGTAAAGAGTGTTCAGCCAGAAAGGGATACAAATAAGTGAATTCATTGGCATAGACTTTATTTATTTTATTTTATTTTTATTTTTTTCTCTTATCTTTATGCAAGTTAGTCCAACCTAATAAATTCTCACTGGATTAAAAAAAAAAAGTATAGGAACTTCTATTAAATAATACAGAGGCTCCCATCTTCTGTATTCATAATGGATGTATTACAGAATGCACATTAACTTTCGGTGATTGGGAATTAAGGTTGGCTAGGTGGTTAGCGTATCCACTCTTCAGCCAAGAGGCTGCAGGTTTGAATCCCACCCCCCCCAAGGGCATGGATGTTTTGTGATTGTCCTACTAATCAATTGCCATATGTACTGCTGTGACCTGAGTCCTGGTGCAGTATGTCTTTGCGCCATAACAATAAATGAAAAAAAAAAATATATATATATATATATGTTGTTATTAGGATTGACTCGGGATGTATACATTTATAAAATTAATATTTAACTGACTAGAACCCGAGAAAGTATAACACAAACTTTAATAAATCACAACTAGTTTCATCAGTGTCCCGACTTCTTCAGGTGAGTAAGAAATAACACAAAACTTATAAAACTAACAAGGTAAAAAACATGGACTTTCCAGCTAAATAAAAAGAAGAATAGTAACAGTCATATTTGAATAGGTGACCACGTGCTATTGTTAGCATGAGTTGAATGTGTGTGACAGCTAATTTTAGAGCGCCAGTACTTCACACATGATCAACAATCTGTAGCTCAGATTGTTGATCATGTGTGAAGGGTCAAGAACTATTTCTTTGGATTCTATAATTCGTCTTTCAAATTCATCCTTGCATATATATAAATTGGTTGTGCAGTCCCAATCAATTTGGTGTTGATGTTCTTCGAGGTTAGAGTTAGCGGAGAAAAGAACGTGACTGGAAAGAATGTCAACACCAAGTTGATTGGGACTGCACAACCAATTTATATATATGCAAGGATGAATTTGAAAGATGAATTATAGAATCCAAAGAAATAGTTCTGGACCCTTCACACATGAACAACAATCTGAGCTACAATAACGAGTCAAGAGGCTATTTTTCTGGTGACATCAATTAAGTTTAAAGGAGATAGTAAATCCCGTATTATTCTACAGCCGGGTACGAAACTTGGATCGAAATCCAAGAGTTTCATGCCGAAGAACTATCAGCGAGTCCAAGCGTAAGTAATCACTTGGGTAGTACAACACTAGTGCAACTCGGAGCAAAGGTGGAGCAAGCTCCGTCACTATCCTTAATATTTTCTCATAATGTAAAACGCAGCTCCTAGGAGATGTATTACTGTTTTACATTATGAGGAGAGGTCACTACCCAGACCGGTTTCAACCCTTATTGAGGTCTCATCAGTGAGTAGGTAGACCTGGAATATCAAGGTTAAGTGAACCGAACTTACATATACCCCTACTAACGAATTGCCAAACTGGTGTACTCGTGTATTATTATTACGATGATAACGAGCCAAGAGACTATTTTTCCGGTGACATAAATTAAGTTTAAGGGAGATAGTGAATCCCGTATTATTAAACTTAATTTATGTTGCCGGAAAAATAGCCTCTTGGGTACATTGAGGGTACATGGCAGGAATTTGATGATGATGATGAAGTTTTAAAAAGAATAAATTGAGCAGCTTTCAGAGGTGAACTGTAGACTCAAATATACAAATATTATTCAAGAGGGAAACAGCTGAACCAGTTTAAAAATAAGATTTGAGACTTGGTGACAGAATCTGAAAAAAAAAGTTGAGCAATTCAACAAGAAAGGCATTTGGTAAAGTTGCTTACAAGGATTGAAAAATACAAACTTCATGGTGGACTCCAGAAGTTAGAGGAAGTCCTGGAAAGAAAGATAGTATATCACTAGTTTCTGCTAATAAGTCAGCAGATGTTCTGAAACAATGCAAAGAAAAATGTAAGAAAGCTAAGTCGAACTGCGTTTTAAAAGTTTAAACGAAAGTTGAAGACTTGTAAGAATATAGAAGATAAATATCACAAAGGAGGCCAGACATATTGGAAACTATTGAAGTTAGAAATGAAGGAAAATGTGTAAAAGTAATTGGAGAGGTACGTACATTTCATTGGGTTGGGTTTGGGCAGATAGAAAGATGAAAATAGAAACATTAATATACACAAAAAAAACTATGTGGCAAAACAGGTAGAGAACACGTGAGAAGAATGCATCAGCAATACTAGAAATAGAAAATGCTGTTGAAAACCTGAAATGTGGAAAGGCAATCAGTGTGATATTTGACCAGAACTACTGAAATATAAAGATGATTTTTGATATCCAGGGTTGAGGTTTAACCATAGGTTTTGCAGTCATGCTAATCTACTTGGCTATCCTGAGAAGAATATCTTCATCCCTCTTTTAGGTCCTAAAAGTGATTTTGAACGAAGTAGCAGATATACAAATTGCTGTTGGGTTTGATTGATCAAGATCTGCATGTTGTTTAAGAGAAGCAGTTTTCAGTTTATAAAATTTCTTATATATAAACATGATCTTTATCATAATCTTTGAACAGCTGTATCATAATCTGTCTAATGATATATAGCTGATGTTTAATCTATCATTATCTCATTTGTTGAATGTTATTAGTGGTGTGCTTTAGAGCTCTGTACTAAGACCACTACTTTTTTTTTTTTTAATTTGTATACAGTCATACTCCGAAGTTATGCGGTAGGTGGGACCAACAAAAAGCACGCAAGTCGAATTCATGTAACTTGGGTATAATTTTGCATACAAACATACAAAATAATAGTTAATTGGGACCAAAGGTTTACAAAAACACCTATATTTTTTAAGAAATATAATCATAATTGTATTTTTTCGTACATAAAAAAAAAAAAAGAAAGTTATTTCGATGTCAATGGTTTCATAAAATCTAATAGATTTGTCTTTTTCTTGTCACGCAAAATTTCTTCATAGCAAGCTAATGATTTTTTTATTCCTTACCTTGTGGCTACAAGTCGTTCCTTGTTAGAATCTATGTCCTCCAAAATCTGTAAACCTTTCTTTTATGATTGTTCTTACTGTGGATTTGTGTAGATCAAACTTCTTTGCTAGCTCACAAATTTTCATTCTGCCTTCAAAATCCTTAATAATGTTGAGTTTTGTTTCCAAAGTCAATGTTTTTCTTTTCTTGCTAGTTGTAGGAGAATGGGACTTGCTTCCTTTGGACGACATTATTATTTTTTATGTGATAAAATTTTTATCAAGAACATAACATTAAACAATCGCAAGGTTTGTAGACTATAAAAATCGTGTATGAATGGAGACCGCGTGAAACACATCAGTGCTTGTTGACAGCATGTGCGACACTGGTGAATGCGGCCGGCGCCGGAAAGATACGACTAGTGGTGATAAGACTAGGAATACATAACATATATGAAACCACGTAACTACGGATTCGCGTGAGTCCTGGTATGACTGTATTAATGATATAGCAGAAGATTTGATGGAACATTCAGTTGTTTGCTGATGATGCAAAACTAGGGAGGGTAATAGTTAATAAAGTTGATGAGATAATCTTACAAAAATGATTTAAATAAATTGGTAGTGTGGGCAAAGGGCACAAAGGAGATAAGTGACCAAGCTGGTGACAGGTCTGTGGAATGTTCCCTATGAGGATAAGATTGAGGGTATGTGGGTTACAGAGTTTAGCTGACAAGTAGAGGAGAGGGGATTTAATAGAAACTTATCAGTCACTAAAGGGATACTATAACATTGACACAGAAAAAATTTTCCAGTACGTGGGGGAGTAGGGGGGAAAACAAGGGGGTCACACTTGGAAGTTGTCTAAGAGTGAGGTAAATAAGGGTTTGTGGACTAGGTTCTTTTCTGGGAGAGTGGTGAACAAGTGGAATGGATTGCCAGATGTGGTTGTGAATGCCCTGACAGTGAATAGGTTTTAAGAAGATGTATGATAGGTATTGTGATAATGAATAGAGTGAGTCTCCTGCAATGAGTCGTTTGACTCCATGGAGTATCCCTATTAATTAATGATAATTATCTTGCTTCTGCCCTTTCCCTCCCAGAAACCATTAACACCAGACAACCTTACTGATTAGCATGCCAAGAGTAGAAATCAAATCTAGTTTAAATAACTATCATATTTAGTTTTATTTCTCCTTATTATATTTCCATTTGAGGAGAATTCAGAGTGGAAAAAAAAATTGCTTATAAAACAAATAGCACTTGATTATCATAATCAATTCCTTGATATGTAACTTCACTGGGTGTGGGATACTATGACAGTACTACATGATTAAGGTGTACATTATTACTAATCTCCTATCAACAATTTTTCTTCAAATTGGTCTATTACTTGTCAGTCCAATATTGTTATATCTAATATTTCAGTCTTCTAGGACAGTTTTGACTGAGTCAAACCACTGAGATCTTGGTCTTCCTCTGGTCTTTTTCCTTCTATATCAGCATGAAAGAGCTGTTTTGCTAACTTTTCCTTCTCGAATGCTAACAATATCAAGTTCCTTCCTAATATCTTCATTTTTAATGACTGCTGTTTTTCATGCCATCTGTTCACTCCTAATTTTTCTCAGAACTCTCACATCTGTGGTCTCTATCCAGTCTTTGATTGAGTGGTTTATTTCTAACTCAACTCTCGGATCCATAAGTCAAAATTGGTTTGAATGCTGTCTCGTATACTACTAGCTTAGTGTTTTGGCACTTTCTCTCTTATTCCACATAAATTTATTCATCTGACTCCCCACTATACCAACTTTGCTTATTCTCTTGTTTATTTTCATATTTAATTTGCTATCTTTACTATCAACTGTATCTAAATAGTTGAAATGTTTTACTTGTTCTATAAGTTTTCTAGTGTTACTGTCTATTTTCATAATTTTGGTCTTTTTATTGCTGATTTTCATGCCAACTTTGTACTACATGAAGCAAAGAGCTAAGTGTGTTGTCTCAAGTTTTAATTTCAGGTTTAATGCCACTTTCTTTCATAATGATTTCCGTATATGAGGTGGTATCAAAAAGTTTCGAGACTAGCTTTAATTACGAGAAATTACTTTATTTATGTTTACACACTATCACCTTCAAAATAGTCCCCTTGCATATCAATACAGCACTCCCAACATTCTTGCCACTTCTGGAATGTGTCCTGGAAGTCTTCTTTTTGAAGCATGTCAAGCACCTTCTGCAATTCGTGCTGGATCTCTGCAGTGGTGTCAAAACGGTGACCTTTGAGCTGGATCTTCATCTTCGGGAAGAGGGCAAAGTTTGCAGGAACCAAATCTGGCGAGTAGGGTGGGTGTGGAAATGAGATCATGTTGTTTCTGGCTAGAAACTCGCGTGTGAGGAGAGCTCAGTGACAGGGTGCATTGTCGTGGTGGAGCATCCAGTTTTTCGCATGTCACAGATTTGGTCGCTTTTACCGAATGTCCTCCCTCAGATGCCTTAAAACCTGGCAGTAGAACTCTCTATTGATGGTCTGGCCCCTGAGGATGAATTCTCGATACACAATGCCGCGATTGTCAAAAAAGACGGTGAGCATGCACTTGATTGAGCTGCTGACCTGCCTCGCCTTTTTTGGTGGTGGAGATGATGGGCTCTTCCACTGTGAAGACTGTTGCTTTGTATCAGGGTCGTACCTGTACGCCCAAGTTTCGTCACCGGTAATGATCTTTGACATGAATTGCCCAGTTTCATGCAGAATTTTACATTTGCTCTTTGTTCTAACTTGCTGTCCTCGATGAAATTGTAGATGTGGCAACACAGGTGGTCAGAATAGCATCAGTTGCACAGCTCCCGATGTACACAGGACGATGTCTTTTGGCACACTGACTTATGAAGGTAGGTGCTCCTTGTGACTGTGTGTGTGCAGCCTTGTACTGCCATCTGTTGGCGTGTTACAAACCTAGTCTCGAAGCTTTTTGATACCACCTCGTAGATGATGAATAAGAGTTGAGATAGTGTGCCTATTTGTCTTACAGCTAATTTTTTACATCTTGCTATCTTCCCGTATTTCCTTCTAATTATAATTCATCAATTCTAACTGCTGACTTGACTTAAATATAGACTATGTATTGGTCTGTATAATGTTCCATTTATCATATAATTGTAGTGTTATGAAAAGCTTATCTTTGGGTACCTCATGCTTTTTCCAGATCTACAAGCCTTAAGTCCAGTTCCTTGTTATATTCCCACAATTTCTCAACTATTTGTCATAAAGTGAAAATCCATTCTTGACAGCCTCTATTTGGCCTGACCCTACTTGTTTCTTATGTTTTTCTTCCACAGTTTTCCTCAAGTATTCTTGCATCATAAATCTTACTCAAAACACTTAGTAGAGAAATATCTCTAATTTTCGCATGCAGTTTTATTGTCTTTTCATAAATGGGAACTATGACATCTCTATACCAATTATCTGGAATTTGACCTTTTGACCAGCTTTTCTGAATTATGCAGTGTAGCCACTGCAAAACTTTTATACCCTCACATGTAACCAATTTTGGTCAGATATCATCTATTCCAGCTGCCTTTCCACATTTCAGGCTTTTGATAACTTTCTCCATCTCAACTACTTATCAGTAGTTTGTACTGCAGTTTGTATTTTTCTTGAATATTTTCTACTACTGTTCTGTTACTACTTATTTCATTTAATAGTCTTCCAAAATAATTATAAGCATAAGCAGATATGATGATTAAATGGTTGTTAACTGAGGGCTTTTTTTCCTCATTGCTGCTCTTTCTCTTCCTCTCCAAAATGCTTTTTATTTAGTTCTTTTTTTTTTAATACACGATAAGTATGGCTATGATTTTCAGATATTGCTATTGTGAGGTTTAGTTAATTGAGTGAAACATGCATTAAAGGACTATAGCACTTCTGAAAGCAGGAATTAAAATTATAAATGCTATAATAAATACGGTATCAAAAAAGTTATTTTATAAACTTTGGTTTTTGTTTTTTTCTTTGTTTTAAAAATTCCATGAAGCGCCTAATATTTAATTGTAAACTAGAAAGAGCAAATCTTTTATGGTAATACAGCTGCCTGTGTAAACCAACCTAGGCTGAAATTTTAATTAAATGAGATTTATTATTATGTGTAAAGGATTATTAATTTGATATACTTGTATATGTTTTTTAAGTAAGGTTGATATACTTTTGGGACAGATGCACCAAAAAGCTCCCTAAAAATGCTTCATGCTATCCAGCAGTCCACTTAATAGATTAAGTGGATTGTCAATAAATAAATTACTCCTATTTCACTGGAAAATTTTTTGCAAAACAGTTAAAGGAAACATTTTTTTTTTTTTTTTTTTTGTCTAGTTTCAGAATTATATAGGTTAATTTGCTATAAATAAATGATACTACTCCTTCAAGAATCATGTTATGAAACATTTGTTTTCTTCAATCATTTCCACATTAGTTCACTTATGTACTTTAAACAGTTTATTTCATTTTCTAATTTTGTTATCATTGTTTGTAATGTATATCATTTGCTGACTGGATAGCATGGGATGCTTAAGGGACAAAGCTGTATAACTGAGAGGAAACCTCCACATAGCCTTTAAAGGAATGCGGAGAACCGACCATGGCTTCTGACCCAATGCCCAATCCTCACCTTCTCGTGGTGCACCCTGTTGGGTATCTACTTGGATACTGAACGAATGAGGATGGGCTGGCAATTTGGGATTTAGCCGATCAAATTGTATTCTTATTGGTTAAAACAAAATAAAAAATGATGGTACAACATGACAAAATTTCATGCCGGCTGGGGCGTGTCGCCCGGTTAAACAAGGCCCCCGTTGTTTTCGCCAGGGAACCAGGTCGAACAGCGAAAAGTCAGCTACGGGAACAAATCTGAAAACAAACCCCAACTCAACATCACCAGAGTTAAAGATCAGTACTATCAACATAAGAAGCTTGAATGGCAAAGAAATGGAGCTAGCTGAGGAATTAGATAAGTACCAGATCGACATAATAGGGGTGACTGAAACAAAAAAGACCAAAACTGGTGAGATCTTTCTGAGCAATAAATACAAAATGTTATATTCAGGCAATGACAATCTAGGAAAAGAAGGAGTAGTCATAGTATTCAACACAAAATACGAGGCTAATCTTCTTGAATGGAAGTCAGTCTCAAGTAGAGTAATGTGGGCAAATATGAGAATGAAGAACTGGACAATGAGACTTATTTGTGCCTATGGTCCCACAGAAGGTTCTACTAAGGTAGAAGTGGAGGAATTTTTTGAAGCTTTAGAAAAAACAACTGACACAATGAAAAATGAAAAGTTGGTCCTTGTTGGGGATCTAATTAGCAGAGTAGGAAATGATTGTGAGACATACAAAAATATTTTGGGAAAATTTGGAGAAAGGAGCAAAGCTAATAATAATGGCAAATATCTGTTGGATTTCTGCTCAGGACATGGACTGGTTATTACTAACACCATGTTCCAACATAAAAATGTGCACAAATTCACATGAAGAGAAGAGGCTAGGAATAAGAAAAGTCTCATTGACTATGTTATTGTTGATAGTGATGTTTTCTCCCTGGTGCAGGATACCAGAGTGTACAGAGGATTTGAAATTGGAAGTGATCACTATCTAGTCTTGAGCAGGATAAAATTGAATTTCATATTGAAAAGAATAACATGTAAGAAAGTTTTAAAGCGAATAAAAGTTGAGCAGCTCTCAGATGTGAGCTGTAGACTAAAATACACAAAGATTATTGAAGAAAAAATGAAAGAGTTTGAGAACAGGAATCAAACCTTGGAGATTCAGTGGCAAACTCTGAAGAAAACATTGATTGATGCTGCCAGAGAGGCATGTGGTGAGGTTGTCTGTAAGGATAAAAAAAATCAGAACTCCCTGGTGTACACAGGAAGTTAAAGAGGCAGTGAAGGAAAAGAAAAAAGCATATCAAAAGTTCCTGTCAAATAAGTCAGCTTGTGCTCTTAGAGAATACAGAGACAAATACAAGAATGCTAACAACTGTGTAAAACTAGCTAAACAAAAGTCATTGGCAAGAATATAGAAAATAAATATCAAGAAGGTGGTAAAATATTCTGGAGGTTGTTGAAGAAGCTTAGGAATGGAGGAAAGAGTGCTGTAAAAGGAGTTAGAGATGATAAAGATGACATGAAAATGGGAGAAAAAGATATCCTTGAAGTATGGAGTAATTACTTTGAAAAACTGCTAAATGAAACAAGCAGTGATGACAGCACAGTTGTAAAAAACACTGACCAGGCATGCAGTCAGGAATACATATCCATACTTGAAATAGAAAAAGCCATCAAAGGCTTAAAATGTGGAAAGGCAGCAGGAGTAGATGATATTCAACCAGAAATGCTGAAGTATGGTGGTGTGAGAGTCGTACAGCGGCTGCACTGCATAGTTCAGAAGGCCTGGACAGAGGGATGAATTCCCGATGATTGGAGTAGAGTTCTCATAGTACCCATATATAAAAAGGGAAATAAAACTTCATGTGAGAATTACAGAGGTATTTCCCTACTGAGTGTTCCTGGCAAGATCTATGCAAGTATACTTGAGAAACGGTTGAGAAGAATTGTGGAAGAAAAGCTTGGTGAAGAACAAGCTGGATTCAGGCCAAATAGAGGCTGTCAGGATCAGATCTTCACTTTACGACAAATAGTCGAGAAAGCATGGGAATATAACAAAGATCTGTATTTAAGTTTTGTCGATTTGGAAAAGGCATATGACAAGGTGCCAAGAGAGAAGCTATTCAATACGCTGCGGTTATATGGTGTCAATGGGGCATTATATCAAGCAATACTTAGTCTTTATTTGAGTTGTAAGTCAGCAGTTAGAAGAATTGAAGGAAGTACAGATAGATGGTTTAATGTTAAATCTGGTGTGAGCAAGGATGTAAATTATCCCCTCTGTTATTCATTATCTATATGGATCACATTATGAAGGAAAGTGGTATTAAACATGATATCAAAATTGGAGATGTTAATGTCAGCTCTTTGCTTTATGCGGATGATGTTATACTTCTAAATAAATCCGCTAAAAGTCTACAAGATTCTCTGACTAAATTGAATAGCTGTTGTAATAGATATGGTATGAAGGTCAGCAATAAAAAGACAAAGACAATGAAAATAGGCAGAATCATTGAAAATGTCAACTGTGTTGTGAATGGAGAACCTGTGGAACAAGTAAAACATTTCAGCTATTTAGGCACGATTTTTACTGAAGATGGTAAATTAAATATAGAAATAGACAACAGAATCAGCAAAGCTGGTATGGTGGGAAGTCAATTGAATTAATTCATATGGAATAAGAGAAATTATTTGGAACACTAAATTAGCTGTATACAAGACAGTGTTCAAACCAGTTTTAACTTATGGATCTGAGAGCTGGGTCAGAAGTAAAACACTTGACCAAAGACTAAAGACCACAGATATGAGAGTCCTGAGAAAGATTATAGGCGTGAACAGATGGCATCAATGGCAATATCATATTAAAAACGAGGATATTAGGAAAGAACTTGACATTGTCAGCATCCAGGAATGCGTTAGCAGAGCTAATCTCAGGTGGTATGGTCACTTAAACAGAATGGGCGAGGAAAGATTAGCAAAACAAGTGTTCTCTGCCAGGTCAGCAGGAAAACGACCCAGAGGAAGACCAAGATATAGGTGGATTGATACGGTACAAAGTGCCTTAGACAATAGAAATATAAGATCTGATAATGTTGGAGTCTTGACAAGTAACAGATTGATTTGGAGGAAAATTGTAGATAGGAAATTAATAATGATGTAATTTTTTTCATGTAGTACTATCATATCCTGTACACCTTGAGGGTACATAGCAGGAATTTGATGATGATGATGACTGGATAGCACTTTTGCTCTTCCTCATAATCTTTCAGGGTTGAAATCCCTCTCTAATGAAGATGTTTGATGTATCTTATGTAGTTGATTTTCATTGCCCAGCATGAAGTGCTGCTCTACTTTATTTGGAAGCCTAAAGTAGTTTGCAGGGAGTGGGGGGTGGGTGTAAGAGAATTGATCTCTAGAGTAGTGTTTTCTAAACTGTCTGAACCTTATTCTACTTGTAGTACTACTCTGGGGCAGTAGGTCTACGTTTATTTGCTGAATCACATAAAATCTATAGTTTTCTATCTTTTTCTATCAAAGTAAAAAAAAAAAGTCCAATTTAAGCATTTTTGACCTGGAATCATTTCTGGCATAAATAGTTGTGGACATAAAGGTTGTTGTTATACTTAAATATGCCATTGAAAATGACCCAGTTTAAAAATTGAAGTTGAAGTTAAAATTGAGTTGGCATGATAAATTTTATTAGAAATGACCCAGCAATATTCCTCTAACTTTCCCCCCCCTTCCCACATTTACCACAATAGTTTCTTGTAAAAGGTATTCACTACATGCAAATCAAATATCATAGTGATGCAAGGCAATATAGTGAAAGTGTTTTAGAGAATGTGGAAGGAGTGAGTAATAATGTGTGAAATATGAAGTGGCCGAAGCTAATGTGAATGATTTATTTTTATTTATTTCTTATTATGTAACGGCCGTGGGCCCCTTTTTAGGGGAGATACGGCACCATCTCAATCCCTTCCACACCCTAATTTTATCCTGGCTCGGGACTGGCATAGCTGACAAATCAGGCCTATGGCTGGGTCTTAAGTATTCCTGGCTATAAATCCGTGTGTGTTCGTGGGCTGGTTTACCTGTTCTGAGGGACAAAACACCCATGTTTCTGGGTGAAAAATCTCTCCTACCTCCGTATGACCGGCTAACTCACCTTTTGTTGAAAGAGCCCAGAAAGCTTCATGTCATGTGATGGGAATTGAACCCAGGTCTTTCTGACCAAAGGACTTCATCTATATCGACTGAACTATGGAGTCTCTATGAACGTGAATGAAGTGACAGTAAGGAGTGAAATAGTATGCTTTTGCATTGCCCTTTACAGAACAAAACACGAGCTAGAGTGACTGGGAAAATGATTCTCATTTTGATACATCAGGAGGAAAAATGAAAGAAAAGGTGAATATTCAGAAAATTCAGTTGTTTGCTGATGGTGCAAAACAGGGGGGAACAATAGCTGATAAAGGATCTTGCAGGATGATTTAAATAAATTGGCAGTGTGGGTGAAGGATAATGATTATCATTTTATTGTTGCAAAATGTAAAGTTGTGCACTTTGAGTGGACTAGGTTACATACTGTGTATCAGAGTGATGGTACTGGATTGCATGAAATTGATGAGGCTAGGGATTGGGAATAATGATGGACAGAGTTCAAGTTCAGAGGAAAATTGGTAAAATAGTTCAAAGGATACTTAGATGTTGAAAAACACACAAGAAAAGATAGGGGGAAATGTTCATATTTATAAGGCCATGATTTAATCGCATCTTGACTACTGTGTAGAGATTTGGTCACCTTGGTTTCTTGAGGATCAGGAGGTTTTGGTGAGGAAACAGAAAAAGTGACGAAGCTGGTGACTGGTCTGTAGAATGCTCCCTATGAAGATGGGTTGGAGGGGGAGGGTACTTTAGTTGATAGGCACAAAAGAGGGGGACATGATGGAAACTTAAGTTATTAAAGGAATTCTATAAGATTGACACAAAGGAAATTTTTCAATACTGACGAATAGTCACTCTTGGAAGTTGTGTAAGAGCGTGGTTTAATAAGGGTTTGTGGACTAAGTTTTTGCTTGGAGAGTGGTGAATGAGTTGCCAGAAATAGTTGAGTACCCTGATAGTGAATGAGTTTAAGGAGAGACATAATAGGTATTGTGTGTATAAAGGTTAGTGTGGATCTTAAGCGATGAATATTCTGACTTGTTATAAAGATACCCATATAATAATTTTTTTTTTTAAAGAGGTCTAATTTTTATGTAGATATATATCAACGGTTATTGTTGCAATAAAAAGTAAATTATATTTATATGCATAAATATAAAAACCATATAATAGTTTTTGCATTTAAAAAAATTCAGAAACGATATTTATATTTCTGCATAGTCAACTTTAAAATATTGTTTCGCCGAGAGTGCTTCGGATGGGCATTCAAAATAACAGTGCGCGACCTGCGACAGTGAACGTATTGAGTACACCTTCGTATCAGAAGTCAAACTATTATTTTTTTTTTTTCGCATAAGCTAAACAAGCTACACCTTAAGCCTCAAGTTCACTCATTGAGGGATCCTAAAAAGTTATAGCTTAGTGACCATAGTAGCCTTAAATCCGGCCTGCTTTTCAAACAGTAAATATTCTGCCACCCACGTCTGAGCCAATTATTATGGATGTCGCGATGTAGTTGCCTATTTCTTTAGAGCTGTATTATTACAAGAAAGTTAACTGAATATATTTGTGTTTGGGTTAGGTCATTAATTTTCGATGACTTCAGGTTCACGTTTCGTGCTACTGAATGTTAATATGCATCTTAAATTGTACAAAATGTAAGTGAATAGGGAACAGTTTGCACGCTTTTAATTATACAGACTACCTGGAAATTCTTGGAAACGTTAATGGGTCGGTAGAAATAACGAAACAAGTTTATGATTATCTATATTTTTTTCCCTTCTCTATCATCAACGAACATTCTTTTGCTTCCATCGATGATATATGAAACGCTTTTTGTGTGCAAGAACATTCCACAAATAGCGCCGAACATGAAACCTTTCAGTGTCATAAGTAATGCAGCGCTGAAGAATGATCTATTGGAACGTTTCTTAGAGGGGGGAAGAAATTATTCTCGGAACTTAAATCGATAAACCAGTAGTAGATGGCAAGAATAAATGTGCTCGTTTGTAGAGAGAGAGAGAAAGATTCATAGTAAAAACACTGTTTTTATGGACGGCCAGAAACTTTACTTCATGGAATTTATTTCCAGTACTTTGTGTGTTCGTTACATGGAATTCTGGCGATATTAATCGTTTATCAGGAAACACATTTCTTTATATATTACATGCATTATTATCCTTCGTATATCTTTAAAATCTTCATTTCGTATTAGCTTGCGTTGATTACTCTTAATTAGTTTATTTTACAAGTTTTAATGTTTAATATTCTCCATTAATCGTTGTCATTTTATCCTTCTTATCGATGTAGATGAGTTTAGTGAAATGTATCCAAGTCTTTACGCAGATATATTTCGAAACTGTCGATCATTACTACGCGTAATATCTTGTGCAGATATTATTATTATACAAATACCTCCTGGAGACAAGACATTCTAACAGAGATGTTTATCGTACATGATCTTAAATTGGTTCAATGTTTGCGCACTCGCCACCTCATCTGGCAATAAATTCTACTTGCCACCCATTCCATGCAAAAAAAAAAAAAGCCATACCGCAATCTCTTGCGCACCAGTCCTTTCTACAACTTCCAAGAATGACCTCTTGTCTCTATTCCCTTCCCGCCCTCAACCTCTTGAAAAAAAAATATCCTAGGTATCCATTTGATAAGCACCCCTTAACAATTTGTCTCTATCATATTGCCCCTCTTCTGCCTATTGACTACAGTGTGTAATTTAGATTCTCTCAACCTGTTTTCATCGTCAGTATTCCACAATCCCGATATTGCTTTTGTGATTCGCCTCTGATCTTTTTCCAGAGCTTGCTTATCACCTATAAACGAATGTGACCAAATCGATGCGCACTAGTCCAGATGTCTAATCAAAGCCTTGTACAAGGGAATGAGCACATCCTTATCTCTACTTGTCAGTACTCTTCTTAGTACACTGGCATTTCTTTGTGCTGTATTTTTTTTACAATATGTCCCTTGAATTTCAGTTCTTTATTTACTAATATCCCAATATCCCGCGCTTCCTTCACGTCCTGTAATACAACGTCTCCAATATGATACACAGCTTTATTTTTTTGAGATCCAAAATGCAAAATCTTATTGCACAATACATGTACTGGTGTTAAATTGACTTAGCCACTTCATTCAAATCGCTCTGAAGCACTAGTACATCTGCATCCTAATAACTTTTCCCAGCTTAGCATCATCATCTGCAAACAGCTGAATATCAGCTTGCAGATCACTCGCAGTATCATCAACAAATTAAACATAAGTGAACCTAGGACAGAAACCTGTAGGACTCCATTCGTAACTCTCTTCCTGAGAGACATGCCACCTCTATATTGGTCGCTCTTGCCGAGATAACATCTTTTGCTTTTATTCTTATTTATTTCTGATTTACGGTAATTCTATAATCTTGGAAACCCGCTTATATTTTCCTGAGTATCTGAATACTAAAGTATTCCGAATTTATTCTTTTTGTTTTTCTCGACGCCGTTAGAGGGCGTGATGTGATATCTACTATATTAATTTATTTTCTCAACCAATATGATTATCCATTTCTGTGGATGTAGCAACGTATAATTATATATAACAAATATATAACAATGTATTATATATAACAACGTATAACAAATAGTAATAGAATTTACCGGCGCACTGTTGGTATCACTAGACCGAGAGCCCAACCAAACCATTACATTGTTTTAAGTTCTAATAGAGAAAGATGTACATCAATCTAATGTCTTTTTCTGTTTAGGAGGGGTACTTGATAAGCAGACTAAAAATCTATAATATAATAGATTCTTTGGACGATAATGAGTGTTTTTTATAGCGATCTCTTATATTACTGCTAGTTTAATGCATTAAAATATTGTATGCTTCTCTATAATATTTAATTTAAAATATGGATGGAGTAAGCTCAACTGCATTGTAAAGCTTTTTGGAAGTCTCATCTTACTACTCGTACTCAGTGAGGAACCTAGTTTTCTGTGGAAATACGTGAAACTATGATATAGAAGACAGGACATCTTCCAGCTCTTGCTGACGAGTCGTGAGAAGCTCGTCGAAATAACTGTAAAACTTAAGTTTTTCTTATAAGAATATAACTTCGGTTCGGTATAAACTGCCGCGAAATTAATGTTTTGACTGAAAAACTTCTAAGAACACGCCTTCTGAGGGTGTATTCGAGTCATGACCTCCAGTTGGAAAGATCTGGGTTCGAATCTCATCTAAGTGTTAGATTAGGTAATTGTTTTGAATTACAGCAAAAGTTCGATCTCCAAGGCCAGTATACGAGTATTGTATTGTTAATTATATTTGTTTTACTGGATGATTCGCATTTTTTTGAAGGGAGAAAAAAAAACTTTCCATCGCCGAATGATACTGGCCAACTCGATTTCAGTCGAGAAATCTTAAAAGTTCTTTGCGTCCAAGATGGGATTCGAACTCAAGGCTTTCCAACCAAAAGGATCAAACGTTTTTCACACTGGAAGGTTGGGGTAGCTAGTCTCATATTTTGGTAGCAGGATGTTTATCTCTCTCCGCTTGCTAAAGCAAGTGCTGCTTTTAGCTAGTGGCTTCCTCTATTAGTATGACAGGAGTTACCGGTTTGATGTATTAATTCATAACGGCACGCTATTAGTGCATGCTCCCAGTGTCCGCTATTTGCACTGCCCTAATAATTGTATTATTACGCCCAAGTTGTAAGATCCATTTTTGATATAGAATCGTAAAGTAATTTGCGCTAAATATAATTGCTTCTAATGCTCCCAGTGTCCGCTATTTGCACTGCCCTAATAATTGTATTATTACGCCCAAGTTGTAAGATCCATTTTTGATATAGAATCGTAAAGTAATTTGCGCTAAATATAATTGCTTCTAAATTTTGAAGTAACAAATTTCGAAATCGGTTACGATGTTACAACCAAGGGTAGTAACATCGTAATTAACATACAGCGAACATGCGTTCGCTGTATGTTCCTTTTTTCCCTGTCGATCCTGTTTGGCCAAAATATAGAATTATGGCACTGGCTAGTTATTTCACTGACATTGAATGTTCGTAAAAGCATGTCAAAGCTTTGGGAATAGGACTGTTCTTCGGTCACTAACAGATTCGAATGCTACTTCAGTATAATTATCGTAATCGTTATTTTAACAGCTTACCGAAAAACTTATTTAGAAAGATAGACAGAAATCAACTTGGAGACGAAGATTTTTTGTTGCTTCACCTTTTTATCCATTGTTTGGTTTAATGAAATGCTCTTTAAAAGGAACAGTTTATTACTTATTGTATTTACATAGTTATTATTATTATGTGAAACCTCCAGGGAGTCCAGAGACTCATCGAGGGAGAGTGTGCCAACAGAATCGAACGATTTTCTCCTTACAACTACTAACCGCGCTCAAACTTAACTTTTTGCTGGACCATTAGTAGCGGAGGCTCTACCAATCGACCAACCTTTGCTGGCATCTTTATAATAATGAAAAAAGCTTTATGCAAATATGGTATTCATATTCTCAATCCCCCCCCCCCCCCCACCACACATCTCATCACCTTTGCTATACAGTTTTGGTATTCTTCAGGCTGTTTGAAACTTTCATTTGAAATAGCAGTAAATTTACAAAAAATAATGAGGCAACTAACAGCAAGAGTTAATGTACAAAAATTTTGAGGTCGGAATTTTTAATCATCTCCTGAATTGAAAGAAAACTAGACATGTATTTTGAATGCTATACAATACTCGATGGAATTTGTAATTTTTGGTTCTCATCATTCTACGCAATGAAGCGACGTAGCTGTCTTCAGTAGTTTAGCCATTAAGTTGCTATTAAAGACGGGTTGGGGGGGGGGGGAGGAGAGTGAGTTTTATGTGTGTCGGTCATCGTTAAATGAAACTCCGTAGAATCCTGTAAGCCAAGGCGGAAGACAGAGCACTGCTAAACTTTTAAGGCCAACATAAAACGCTTAATCGGAAAGATGGCCTTAAAAGTTAAGCAGTGTGTTTTGTCTTCTGCCTTGGTTTTTATGATTATACCGAATTTCATTTATCACAATATAACCTAGCAGCACAAATGCATAACACGAGGAATGCCACAGGTAACAACGAATGAAAGAACATATGACTGAAAGTTCATATGTTCTTTCGCACTGGTAATGCATTATTTCTGAATCGCATTCCACTTCGTGTCACCTTTCAGTGGACGACAATCCAGTTTTCCTTCCTTTTTTGTGCAACGTTCGCAGTCTTAGAGAATGTTGTTTTAAATATATTTAACAAACCGGGGTTACTTTTCTTTAATTTTTTCTTCCCAATTCTTGTGTGTGTTGCTTGATCTGGCCTTCAGATATTTTTGTGTTAATTGTCTCACGGTACACTGATAACTGGAAGCGTTCACTTTTTTTTAACCTAGATAGGAGACTTTTTAAATTTTGGACTGTTCTGTGCAGTCTTGGTGGAAATCATTTAGCCAGTGACTTGGAAAATATCTTTATATCAAAATGTGGACCCTATGTAGTGGTATACTGTGTCCGGAACAAGAACAGGATGTTCAGCGCAAACATTCCCAAAAAAATACTATACATATTTAGATTTGACCAAAGGAAGTTTTCCGAAATTTTAAAATCTTTGTTACCTGATTATGCAAGATTCTGTTTTGTCAAGATCAAATCTGAAAATTATGCCCAGTATTTTGCAGGTGAAGTCAGTTGTCACACGTACTATCTGTGAGATGTTTTTCATCCCCGTTGTCTTTAATTACACTGTCATTAGATATATCACACAGACTAATTGCTTATACTCTGATTTGATACAATAAAACGTCGTTTCGCTTGCACCTCTGCAGTACAATGTCTAATGGAGTGGGGGAGGGAGTTCACTATGCAGGGACATTCGGAAAGTAGTGAATAAAATTCAGTTTATTTCTGTGAATAGGAATAAATCCTATGCTTTAGAAGAGAACTACGGTTGGCGATCTCCAAAAATGTTAGCATATCCAGGATTTATTACTGTATATGCTGATCATGCAAACTGGGGTAGGGTAATAGTTAATCAAGGTGATGTAGATAGCTTGCAAGCTTATTTAAATAAGCGGACAGTATGGGCAAAACATAATGAATGTCAATTTAATGTGGAAAAGTGTAAAGTTTTGGGTAATGGACGGCTCGTAAGAATTTGTAGTGGTGGGGCTGTAGCAATAAATGTAAAAAAAGAAAAATCAATATGGATTAAAAAAATTATATCATTAATAAAAACTAAAATATAACAGAATTCTTCTCATCGTTCATTTCTCCAAAGATATAAATTAAATGTTAGAATTAAATAGAAAAAAGAAAAACCGCACAATATTTACCTACGATAATGACAACAACGTTAATTTGTGTTTTTGTGCTCGTGTAGTAGCAACGTACCTTGGGCTACAATGCTATCAGCCCTAACTGCACGTACACGCGTTATCGGAAATTGCAGCTCCAGCGTTGAGTATACTAACCAGTACTTATACCAGCCCTAGCCCGCAAAGCACATTGACTATTGCAAAATACAACTATTGCTACAAAATGAATTATATAAAATATTATCGAGCGGTATTGTATTACAAACAAGAAAATAACGGTTTTTAGATAAATATATAAACATTTAAGAACTGCGATAATAAAACAGGAACTTTCATTTTATGCTGGAGGGACTGTAGCCCTTGAGGACGAGCCGTCACTGATTTTGGGATACAAAGATTACAAACTGTGTACCGCATTGAGTGAACTGTACTCCAGGAAATTGAAGCTAATGATCTGAGGGAAATAGCAGATAGAGAGCTGAAGTTTAGAGGGCATATTGCTAAAGTC
The DNA here is from genome assembly GCF_054136105.1 of Typopeltis vanoorti. NCBI lineage: Eukaryota > Metazoa > Arthropoda > Arachnida > Uropygi > Thelyphonidae > Typopeltis > Typopeltis vanoorti. The sequence continues at coordinate 107,357,752 of NC_143552.1, forward strand.
GTCAGAGTAGCTCACAGTATTACTTGGTTATTGAAGAAAACACTAACAAGCAGAGATAAAGGAGTTATCATAAAGAGGAAACCTTGATACGACCACATCTGGATTACTGTCTCAGCTCTGATCGCCTGGATTTCTTGGGAATGAGGAGGTTGTGCAGAGGGTCCAAAGTTCTGCGAAAATCTCCCTATGAGGATAGATTGAGGGTTCGGGGATTGCGAGAGTTGGTTAATAGGTGAAATAGGACGGATATGACAGAAACATCCAAGTTACTTAAAATATTTTATAGAATTAATGCAGGGGAAATGTTTCCGCACGTGGCTAATGGAGACAGAACAAGAGGTCATCCCTGGAAGTTGGGTAATAGTGTGGTTAGCAAAGGCGTGGGGACTAGTTTTTTTTTTTTTTTTTTTTGTTTAGAGAGTGGTCAATGAATGGAATGGGTTGCCTGATTCAGTTGAGTGCTTTATCTGGTAATGGTCTCAAAGTGAGGTATGATAGATATTGTGTATTGTTAGTTTGGGTCTCCCACGATAGTGACTCCATGGAAGTGCCCGTGCAATAATTATATAAGTGTGCATTGATCATAATCATTACTGAAAGAAAAAAAAATCTTCATGGAAAAAAAAAAGCAGGACAGAAATAAATATGCACAACAATTTGTACAGGATAATTTACTCGCTTAGCGAATTTACTCCAGCAAATAAATAATTCATGCCACGCCTAGGTGAATCATCTGGTGAACGTTACTTCGAATGGATATGCCTACTCCCTATAGTCATTTACGAAGCTACTAATGCATAGAAGCACAGTTCATTATTGATTAAATATATTTCGCAAACAAATCCGAAATTATTTTATTTTTAAATTAATACTCATCATAAACGCGAACATGCTTGTCCTGAGATTATACGATGCAGTGGCGCACCCAGGGAGGGGGCCTAGGGGCCCTGGCCCCTTCCAAAAGAAAAAGGAAAAAACACTAGAAATTTTTCCAAAAATCTTTTCCTAATTAAAATTCTTTTTTTTTTATTTATGTTGTGTTGTGTCTTCTATTTCTATACTACTTATGAATTAGCGATCATTGCAGATGCTCAGTCATAGGTCGTATGCGATGCGTAGTGTGAATTCTCAAATCATCTACTCAACTCTCCCCCCCCCCCCCAAAGATTAAATCTTGAGTGCTCGGCCCCCTCCAAGATTAATTCTGAGTGCGCCACTGATACGATGACATAATTCGTTCCTCTCCAATGACTGAAAACTCGCACACAAAATTGAAGTATTTCTGTTCACATCTGTCCCTTCACTTATATGCCAATCTCTTTTACATGGTTCAGTTTTATACCAACCAAATTCCTATTAAACACTTGTTTCCAGTATATCCTGAAACAAATCCCCCCCCCCTCCATGGAAGTAATGGAGGGGGATGAAACAACCCCCCCCCATCGGCCATAAACACAATCAGGAAGTACGAGAAATCGTGTCTTGTCCCAAGGTTATACGCAGCACGAGATGATTTGTCTCTAGCCAGTGTGTGTGTGAACGTGTTAATAAAGACCAAGCAAAGCACAACAGTTCGCTATACCGCAGGCTATAGATATTCTCTGCACCTGTGAAGTTATCCAATTCACAGCATTTTTTTTCCCCAACGCAATACATGGATATAATATTTTGTGAAGCAAAACTTGGTTCATTATTATTATTTTTATCTAGTAACTATGTTGATTCAGATATTAGAAATCATTAATGCTAGTTGAAACATTTCATTCTCGGTTGTACCCTGCTTTTAGTCAGTCGGCAATCAATCGCTGAAGAATAAAGCCTCCAAATCGAATCGCTTCTGTGGCTCGGTATTTCATAGCCATAGATAATTTATAAGTCGTAAGATGCAAATACACTGGCGACTCGCGATGAAGGTCATGCCCTCACTTTAAACCGTCATAATGTGATCATTTCCGTCATAAGCAAAAAACTATTTCCTTAGCGGAAACTCAGTTGCTGAGAAATGTGGTTGTTGTATCATTCTAAACTGGAATATCTTGAAAAAAAAAACACTTCAAAGTATCATCCACGTACAAAGCACGATAACATGCCACGAAATGGCACATCCAGAAGATTTGGGAGTTGGAGGACTGGCCCTTAAAAGAAGAACTGAACAAAATATTCTAAGATTTCAGTTAAAGAACGGATTGTTAATAAAGAACTTTAATGGTTTATTTACTGTATAAAAATTCATGTTTGATAATCATAGAAGTAAAAAAAAATAATATTTTAATTCCATAGTTCGCCTAACAGTAACTGAAGCACTGTCAATAATAACTTTTCTTTCTCATTCCACCTCTTTCTACCTTTTACAGTGTCGAGTTTTTTTTTTTTTTTTTCTTTTCCAGATAAGGCAGACACTTGAAAGATGCGTCGCCGGTACGAGACCGTGCGATCTGCTCAAAGTTATCCAGAGTCACCTGGAGTTTCGGACCGAAGCCCGATTGGTCTTGGTCTAATAAAAGCGCTCGTCCCCGAAGGTCGGAGCTCTGCTGCATGTATTAGCAGAGCTCCGACATGTATTGGCCGCACGAAGGAAGACTTGGTTTCGAGTCTAGTCGGCGACTAGAGGAAATTTTTCTAAGCCTTTTTTCGACCGGTTCCCGAGTTAGTCGATCTCTGGCACGGGCAAGCGGGTTTTTCCTCCCGGAAACTCGGGTTTTTCGTCCCGTAAACTCAAGAAAATCGACCGTAGAACCCACATTATTTCAGACATTAAATATATTGTGTTAGGGCTAGGGACCACGAGATGGCGGCACATTTGAGCCGTCTCTCTTCACTGAGTACCGCTTAATTAGTGATAGCCTTGGGCCATCTCTCTCTGATTGGTACCAGTGAAGATTGAACTGCCCACTCAGTCTCCAAAAGTTAGATAGGGCTAAATGGCCTCGCCTACTCCCCGCATACGGGAATAAAAAGGCGTTAGATGATTTTTTTTTTTTCCCAACCGCAACTGTCTGTATATGTCTGTGGATGCTTGTGTTCACAGGGACTGCTTTCCTGTTCTGGGTGACGAAAAACCCAACTTTTGGGGTGACTAAATCACCACCTCCGTATGAGACCGGGTAACTCACGTTTCGTCAAAAGAGACCAGATAAAGATTCCTCACGTCACTGATGGGAGTCGAACTCAGGTCTTTCCGACCAAAGGGCTTCGTCTATAACGACTGAGCAACGGGGGCTCTGCCAATAATAACAGTAATAAATAACACGGTAAACAAAATAATTTGAATAAGAAGCTAGAATGTTAAGCAAACATTCAAATACTGTATTTTGACTATGTCCTCGAGGTCAGTGTTTTCAGACTGCGGCACACTTGGCAATTCAAATTTCTGTCGCTGCACACATGTTCTTAATGCCACATAACCAATTGGTTAACCTGAACAATCCGCCGTACTTGATGACGTATCGTTGTCGTATTACTGGTGGTCGATTGGTGGCGCTTTAGTTTAGTATTTGCAGGAAAATAAACTAATTATACATACATATTAGACTGGCGAAAGTTTTTTATTAATAGAAATATAATTGTACAAACAGGCAAAAGTGCTCTGTAATTCGAACAAAAATATTTTTACTATTAAAATTTGGCGGCACACTTCCAGTTCTATCGTTTGCGAAACATTGCTCTAGACCAGCGCTTCCCAAACTGTGGGCCGCGGCCCTCTTTGGGGCCGTAGGTTTTGTTGAGGGGGGGGGGGGTGAAATAATGAAAACAAATTTAAAATGTTTTAAGACTAAGTAGATTTTTTTTATCTTAAAAGAAACGTATTTGATTTTTATTATTTATTATTTCCTTTTTGTTATTTTTTATATATTAACGGGAAAAAATCGCACATTGGTGCGGGTTCACAAATTTTGCTTCCTGCGTATTTCGGCGCTTAATGAATATTAGTAAATATATGCTCATTCATATAAGTTTCATTTCAAAACAGAAATCTAAAAATTGCAGTTTCAAATATTTCACCTGATATTGACTTTTTGTGTAGCAGTATTGAAACACATCCATCACATTAAATTGTTATTAAACTTCTTTTAAGTTTTTAATTCTTTCTTTATTACTAATCGTTTTACGTTTCATGTGCTCGCTGCAAATGTACAATAAGTTCAATAACAATATATCTATCTGTATAAAAATATGAGATAATGTGCCATGTCAAATGTGTATGTAAGATGCTAAAAATGTAATATTTGCATTTGATTTTTGCAATATTCGTATGTTTTGTATTGAATATAAATATAAAAAATATTATAACAATATATATCTATATTACGATTTTTTTTCGAGGGGGGGGGGGCGACGTGAAATATTTAATTTTTCCAAAGGGGACCCTGACATCCAGAAGTTTGGGAAGCACTGCTCTAGACCATAGTCAAAAGTAGCTCTGGGTATAACCGAGTATAAAAATTCTTGGTATCTATTATTTATAGTATAACCAAGTGGAAAAACTTTCAACGGCAAACGCAGAATATAGTCTTCCAATTGTTTGGAAGTTTAACATCTGTTATGTTATTTAGGCTGTAAAGCAGTGTTTTTTTTTAAAAAAAATTTCTAATCACGACCCACCACTAGAAATAATTTTATACCGCCGCTTAAATTTTGTTTTATAGCATACATAAACATATAATAAAAAAATAAATTCGTCTGATATTAACCAATGCTTAGATACAGAGGAGAAACAATGCCAACAAGAGTCGATTAAAAAGTAGCTTTTTTTTTTTTAATGTCGCATTTCTTGTTGTCTTTGTCAAAGCAAGAGTCGTGATGCCAGTTTGTAGATCTGTCTAGTTGTAAATCTTTTTACCAAGAGACTGCAATGAAATGTTCAGTTTTATCAGAATGTCACCACTAAGTTTATAAATACAAAACTATCTATTATCGGTCCTTCCAGTTAATCAGAAAAACTGTATTAAAAAAATTATTTTTGATAATCAGTGTAAGTTAGTGTGGCTCAAGGATTTAATCTCGATATCCACTAATGGGTCCCGACTCCACTTCAAAAACTACTGCTGTAAAACATACGCATTATCATATTACTCACTTTTGAATCTTTCTTTTTTTAAAGGATAAGAGTTTTCTCCGTCTAAGTGCGTGTAAGTATGTAAAAAAAAAAAAAAAAAAAAAACCGTAGTGAAGAAAAAAAAATAACTATAAAACATTTTTTTACATGCTGTGTAAAATTTTCAGAATGTAAATTTTTTAATCCAATAGCCACAAACTTACAGCAAACGAGACTCAAGTTTGGTATTGATTGGAATTATGACCGAAGCCATAATTAATCAGTATAAAGAACAGTATTATATCTCTTGATTGCGTTTGTTTTCCAATGGATTTGTTTTGCGGAATTGAGTTGTTTGGAATTGTGTACGAAATAACTAAGGCTATGCACTGTTAAGTGCACGTGCTCTGCCAGTTTGGTTTGCCTGCTTTATAATGAAATCGCACACCTTCATACCAGATAGGCTAACTCATTTTCATCAGCAACCTTTTATGGAGTTTTGGGATCTTACATAAGATTCGAAACCCAGATCTTTCGAACCGATTAATATCGCATTGTATTCTTAACTTCGCTACCTGTTATTAAAAATGACAGGTAACTAGCGATGCTTTTTTTATTATTCAGACTATCTATTTGCATAATTTCATGTGTAAACTAGCCTGTTAGTAATTTTGTTGTTGTTTGTTCTGTTGACTTGTTAATCAGATGTTTGTGTGTTCTGCATGAAACCAACTTAAGCCGATGAAATAATCATGAAACTGAATATATTACGACTTGAAGGAAAAATAAAGCAATTCACTTTTATTAACAGTAATAATTACTATGAAGACAAAATTCACATTCCAAAAGTGACCATTACGACAAACTTCACTTGTTTGAACGGTGATGCACGTAGTAATTTTAATTATAGCGCCTTGATTAATATTTCGCTTGTAAACCTATTTTCATCCACTTTCGCTTCGTATTAACCGAGAGCAGCAATTAAGAAGTACTAAATATAACATCCGATAAACAGAACTTGAGCTTCTATATCAACAAACGCAACTTGACTTATGTTTATTATGTAGCGGTATGTAGTTATGTGTCATATCTAAATATCGTGAACTAGCCTTCAGTATTACATTGTATGTTTATTTCCTAACTTGTTTTGTATAAGTATTTACACAAACGTGCTTACATAAAAATACGTCAACCGATAATCAGGGTGATAAATTTCGTATTATGTATAGTTTTTGGCTACCGTGGCACTTAATATTATGTCTTAATTGCTGTTAATTTATTTCAGCACTGATTTAGTTTATCTCTAGCTTTGAGGTTGGTTTCGAAAGTATTTAATTTTTATAGTGAATCAACCGTAAATATGAGTTTTGCATGTCGTTGGGCAGGAAGAACAAGAGTTGATGACGGAGTTTGACATTAAAGATGATTCACAAAATGAGTGACTAAAAACTTCACCTGGTGAGTTTGTAAGAAGAAAGTTGAGCAGAGAATAAGTAAGAGATCACTAGCACTGAACATTTGATTAGCCAGCTAAATCATGAGAAAAGTGGCGCCTACAATAAAATGTGTGCACGTAAGGTATCAGGTCAGTTGGTTAATGAAATTAAATAGACGAAAGTGGAAGTTTGTCGTCAACCAAAGGAAAGAGTGCTTTTCCTCACTAAATTGTGACCTGGGGATGAAACTGGGTTCATTAATCGTCCCATAATTGAAAATTCAGTTTTCAATTACGGGATACACTAGTAAGAGCCTTCATAACCCAAAATTCCGCCGGCAAATCACGTGGGACTGTATTTCAGCAAAGGAGTCATTCACAAGAAATATATGGTAAAAGGAACAAAAAGTTTGCAAAAATACCTCCACGAGAAGGTTGAGACAATGAATTAAGCTTGTTCGCATGATCAGAGGAAGTGCTATTGCTTTTGCAACATGGCAACCTGAGGCCACATGTAAATCATTTGGACTAAATTTAACGATTGTCGAAGGGATGTGTGTGTCTTTTATGTGCAGATAGGTTTTCCCTCTGGCAAACTGGCCAGATGAACACACGCCATGACATAACAGAATCTGGTTACATTCCCAAATAACGAGAGATAGATTTGACATGGTGGAACATTCTCGCCACATTCCGAATATGACCCTTCGGTATCCTGGTTATTTCGTAAATTGGAAAAAAAAAAAAGTCGGTAGCAGAGGTGAGAAAATAGTTTCAAAAATGAACAACCTGTGACACATTGGAGAAAATATATTGGAAAGGCAATGATATTATGTTCAAAAATAGTGTAGTCAGAATAAGGTTGGGGGGGGGGGGAGGATATCAAATTGGAGGAATTCCTTTCGAAACGTCCTTTTAGTGTTGTTATATGATAATTAAAAACCATGTGCAGTTTGATAATTACATTCACAAAGCAAGAAAAACTATTAAATTGAGAATATTCTGTGTTTGCGAGTTTGGGAATATTCTGTGATAGATAAATATAGATAGTCAAGTTTATCTATATTTACTTTTATTACTAGCAGCACAATTTCTTTCTCCAGCCATTTCGAACTCTTAACATTGTTTTCTTATCGATAACAGAAAAAGCTCCAATCTTTAAAAATATTTCTACGAGTGCTCCACCGGAAAGTATTCACTTCAGGCATGTCGCGGAGTAACTAACGTCCTTAATCGACTCCAGCTAGTTTTACTCTTCTGGTAAATTGATAAATTCCCTTTACTTGTTTGGATGAGGGAGAAAATATTTTTACAAGAGATCAGCTATTATATTTTCGTTACTTGTCTTGCTTCTGGCAAATTCCAATCAACATTGTTCTTTTGATTTTTGTATATAGTCAGTTGCATTTGGTTTTCACATGTTCTGCATTTGAGTTTAACTCAATTGCAGATATTTTTCTCCCTACACAAATATATTAGATCTGTACGGAAACCGTATTCATGAAAGATTTCTAGCAATGGTTCGTTAAAGATTAAAGTAACGAACAAGTTAATCCGAACACTCACATTTTAAAGAAAAATTTTAATTTTGCAAGAAAATAAGTAAAAAAATTAAACTCCAACTTATCTAATAATTTATATGTGCTCCTTTGTTCCTAATAAGCTCTTGAAAGATAAGTTCTTTGTCTTTCTGGATCTGTGGGACCACGCTCTTCAATATTTTTATGTATTGGTCACTTTTCATCATACCGTCAACAGGCACAAGTGATCCTCGCCCGTCATGTAAAACAATCCCAGAACATCTTTTTTAGCTGGTTGTTTAGGAGCTTGTTGAAGATGGGGCATGAGAAGACTTCTCAGCTGCTGATTTGCGAATATAGGAGGCCCACTGGAGCCTCCTATATTCGAAAGCTATGCAGAAAAAGAGGCTCCCAGTGGAGCCTCTTTTTCTGCATAGCTTTCGTCAACAGTTTTCTTTTTTGGTCTGTGGGCAGTCCTCCCTGCTGCAAACAGTCTTCGACTGACTGCCATGTCAGAAACAATAATCCCACTAGTTTGCCAAGTCTCTATTTAAGTCTACAGCATACAATCTTGGATTCATTTTGCTTTTCTAAACTAGTAAACAATCTTGAGTAAGTGTAGTTTGCTTTTTCGTCCACATTTTCCTTTTTTTGTCAAGAGGAAAAAGGTACCTGTCACCCTAAGCCAGTGGCGCACCCAGAGGGGTGGCCAAGGGGCCTTGGCCCCCTCCAAAGAAAAAGGAAAAAAAAAAAACTAGAAAAATTTTCAAAAATCTTTTCCTAATTAAAATTTCCTTTTTTTTTTAAATTTATGTTGCGTCTTGTCTTCTATTTCTATACTACTTATGAATTAGCGATCATTGCAGATGCTCAGTCATAGGTCGTACGCGATGCGTAGTGTGTATTCTCAAATCGTCTACTCAACTCCCCCCCCCCTCCCAAAGATTAAATCTTGAGTGCACTACTGCCCTAAACATTTTTAAAATCTCATTAACAGCCAACCAACGCCATTCTCATTGCAATTTGTCTTTGAGTCATGGATGTATTCTGAGAAAGAGTATTTTTGAACGCTTTCTTGGAGATGTATCCATTTTATAGCCTACACACAATGAATAAAAAACACTACGAATGTCAACTCGTTTACACTATTAAAAACACTAAAACATTTTTAAACATTAAAAATAAAAACACTAGGAATGTCAACTTGTTTACACTATTGAAAACGCACAACACTATTAATAAACATCGTAGAGACAGTTAAAACAGCAGCACTCATCCGAAATAGTGAACTAAAACCAAAACTGAAAATAGTAAACTGAAACCAAAATTATTGTGAAATAAAACCAAACCAAAACTGAAACCTTGACGAAAATTTGGTTTGTTCGGATTAATTTGTTCGCTACCGTAGACCATACTGTTCTTCGTATTTAAGTAATTATTAACGTTAATCCTGCTATTAAGAGAATCTGCAGCTTTAAGTAATTACATGAGTAGTCTTGCGTCTTGGAATATTTTATTCATTTTTCAAATATAGCACTGGTATTAAAAGCAATATGCTCAAGTGACTGCATGATAATAATCGGATGGTCCATATTCCCATTGATCCTAGGGTCATATGCAGATGCATAGCGGGAGGCTTTGAAATGTATGTTGGTTCTATTGCTCACTCTTAACAAAAAAAGTGAGCTAAGACTGTTGCCTTTTGTCATGTTTTTGGCTATAACAGTTAGGGTTACGGTCTATCTCCTCGCATCAATCTTTGTGCATATCACAATATCTATTCCGCTGGTGAGTTGAGCAAAATTACTGGAATGTTTCCATTAAGCTTAAGTCCCCATTAGTTCCCTGCTAAGAATGGATAAACGAGCCTTCCCCCCCCCCCCTGTGTCGTATTGTATGCAAGACGCAAGGAACATTCTCCAGGTCATTCCAACTGATATTCAGTTGTCCGTTTTTTTGACAGAAGTGGAAGGATTCTCTTGCATATACGAGGGATGAGTCTAAAAGATTCAAGGTAACTAGTGGTATACCACAAGGATTAGTCTTGGTCCATTGTTATTCATTCAGTCTGTACATTAATGATGGGAAAGATTTGACAGGCGCATACAAATATTTGCTGATGATGCAAATATAGGTAGGGTAATCAGAATGCTGCTGATATGCAGTACTTGTAGAATGATTTGTGAATAGGCTGGAATTGTGGGCATGAGAAAATGGATGTCACTTCAATGTCAGTAAATGTAAAGTCATGCACTTTGGCATGATTAGATATCCAATGTCGTATTATATTGGTGGGGTTATGCTAGAAGAAACTGATGAGGCTAGGGATCTTGGAGTGTTAGTAAATAGCAAGTTGAAGTTCAGGGGCCATGTAACAAAGATTGCAAGTACAACTCAAAAGATAATTGCAATGCTGAAACGAACTTTCACATGTAAAATGATAAGAATGTCATTTTGCCCATTTACAAACCCTTGATAAGACCTCATCTGGACTATTGTGCACAGGTCTGGTTTCCGTTGTGATTCTGATACAGTGGAGAGAGTGTTAAAAATGACATCAGGATTGTGGAAGACTGATATTAGAATTTTTAGATTGGAGACACTAGCAAACAGGAGAAATATACTTCTATGATCGAGATTTCTGAAAGAGTCATACAGGATTTCAACTGATGGAATTTTTCATTTTATGGAGAATGGGGGAAAAGAACAAGAGGGCATCCTTGGAAGCTGAGAATGAATGCCGCTAAGAAAGGGGGATTGAGGGCTAGATTTTTCTCTCATAGAGTGGTGTGTGATTGGAATGGATTGCTTTTGGATGTTGTGTGTGAAAGCAGTGTGAATGAATTCAAGAATAAGTATGATAGCTGGTGCGTGTAGTATATGGCCTCCTTCCATGACTCCCTGAAGGTGTCTTAATAATAATAAAGTAAATCAATCGATGATGGTTTTGGCGTCGTTTCTAAATGACCCTGTACCGATTCTGTGCCGGACATTTATTTGAAAAACAATTTCATGTTAATTCACCTCAAGAAATCAAGCCTTCCGAAATTGTATATTGCATTTAGGCATTGTGTTTTCATCGTTACTTCTACGTCAATCGGGGGATTGACGTAGAAGTGTTAACCATAGTTCTTTTATTCATGTAGCACGCAATTCAGTTCTGACTACACAGAAACCAACAGTTAACAACATCCACGAGAAAAAAAAAAAAAAAAAAAACAGTACTTGAAAACACGACTTCTGGGTAGTTTATTTACCTCGTGTCTGTCATCTGTTTTCATACACGTTTGCTTCTTAATTGCTGCACTTAGCTATTGCGATGTACTAAAAATAACACATTTGTTAATGCGTTATTCTTGAAGCCGAAATCAATTGAATAAATAATCGCGTGACTGCTCTGTTAAACTATGCTTTACCACGAAGAAATATAATATTTCCCACATGTTGTCCTTGGTTTTAAACATACGCTCCAGTAATTAGTTTTAAAAAAAATGCTGCGGTTTTTTTTGCTTGAGCACGAGAGTGTTTTTATGGGCATAATATATAATTTTAAGTTTGGTCCCTAACTTTATTTTGTTTACTAAGACATATTTTCCCCTATTCCTCTGCACTGTTATTGCTGATCCCCCTCATTATTTTCCCTCTCCGATGACTTGTACGCACACGATATTCCATTTTATTCCAATACCATGTTGCTTGAAGGATTTTAACCGAAGTTAGTATAAAGTTAAACAAAGATAAATTAAATTAGGACGGACAGGTCCTAATTTAATCGTTTATATGTGATTCCAAACCAAGAAAACCTGTATACCCGTACTACATTACCATTAATAGGCTGAGGATTTTTTCTATTTGTATTAATTATACACAGTAATACCTTGCATAGAGTAATTAATAGATAGCAAAAAATTCCGTCCTATGCAAACCACACTGTTTAAAACATTGTTATAAGGTCTTATAGTATAATGCTTTCCAAACAGGCAATTACAGTAATGGTGAAAAAATAATTACGCATAATTTAATTACTTAAATTTCCACAGAAATGAGCCTCCGTAGCTCAGTCAGTATAGACGGAGCCCTTTGGTCGGAAAGACCCGGGTTCGGTTCCTCTGACTTGAGGAACCTTTATCTGGTCTCTTTCGAGTAAAGGTGAGTTAACCAGTCTCATACGGAGCTGGAGATTTTTTTCACCGGAAACTCGGATTTTTCGTCCCCCAGAATAGACAAACCGACCCCGTGAACACACATGGATTACAGTCATGATATATACGTCCCAGCCATATGTCGATCCTGGGTCCAGATAAAATTGGGAGGTTGGGGAAAGCGATAATGAACTACCCTGTAAAAATCTCCAGATGACTTTGTAGGATTTTTTTACAAATGGATTTTTTTTTCTTCTGATTGTAATCTTTTCTATTGTTATTAATTTTTATATTTTTTGTGTGTTTATTGATTTCTTTACATTGGCCGGAAACTTCAAGGCATTTTAGGTCTCCAATAAGCAAGACGGTGGTCTCCCTCCTGATAATGGCTTTATCAGGAGGGAGACCGTCATCTGTTATCTAAAATAATAGCAAATACTTTGCTTCCGAATTCAAACCCGCAGCATGGTTTGAGAATGGATATGTTAACCACTTCGCCAACCAGGCGGGTGGTAAAAGTGCTTGGTGTTTTTTGCTATTGCATTTAATGTAAGGAACTCAGGAGTTTGAAAACTGCGAAAGGAGAGAGAAAACCTGGTATTTGGTAGCCTTCGGTCTCTCAAAAATAAATATATAAAATAAATAAATAAAATAAAATTTTTAACAAAGTCAAACTGAGTTAAGAAAGCTTCCTCTTATCTCTGGTTAAAATCTTGCATCATTGCATATTTTTAATTTTTAGGGAAGTCAGTTAATTTTTTTCTCATTATTTTAGTCTTTTTTTTTATCTTTTTATATAATGCATACGAGAATTGATCAGTTTCATTACTTAAGTGAAACCTGGTGTAGTAGAATAAAAATCCATTGTTATTAACCAAAGTAATTTTACCAAGCTTTGAAAACAGTTTTTTATGTAGAGCCTATCCCTCATGCTTTCTATTTGATATATTTCCCGTTATCTAGGCCATCTTTCGACCCAACTGCGTATTTAAAATTAGTAGTGAAGATACTGTTCGGTTTCTGAAAGTTTTGTTTCCGTCTGATGTTTGTTAGCTTGATAATCTGAAGTAGGTTACAGAAATCTTTCCGTTTATGCGGGTTAGCCAGAACGACAGGTGTTTAATAATGACAGGTACGCGTACCACTCAATCTAAATGCGCTCTAACTTTTGACATACTTGGCTTTATTATATCGAGGTACTACCACCATTCTATACAGCTGTTTGAATTCTCTATATTTGTCACAGACATCATGGTTTTCCACGATTGAACTGTTGTATGTAAATAATCATAAAAGCCTGCTAATGTGATGTTTATTTGGTCATACATTGCAGTACGATAATTATATATATATATATATATATATACAGGGTGTTCGGGATAAATTTGACATATTTATAATTAATTATATTTTTCCGTAAGTTACATGTATTAACACACACTTCTCTTCATTTAAAAGTTTGGACCCTTCTTCATTCATATACAAGATGTCAGAAAGGATGGATAGCTGGAACCCACCTGAATCATGGAAGAGAATAACTTGTATCATGATGATTCGTGCCCGCCATCAAAATAAGGATATTACGACTGCTGCCCAATGCTCCCTGAATACAGTAAAAACAATCAGGCATGAACTAGAGACTTGCAATGGTGACTACGAGGATGTAGCAAGAAGAAAGATCCCTAGCAGACGATCTGATTGCGTTCGTACAGCAGAATTCCTCGCAAATCTGCAGGAACAGGTGTTGAAGAACCCTGGCATTGGAATTCGGGCTTTGTTCGTGGAGTTGCTAACTGTAGTCAAGCCCTGGATAACAAGGGTAGCCAATGGTAGGCCGTATGTATGGCAGCAGGATTCGGCCCCTTGCCACACCTCTGGGAAAAGTCAAAAATGGTTGTCTGAAAATTTCTACGACTTCACCAGTCCAAATGTTTGGCCTCCAAACTCCCCAGACCTTAACCCCATGGATTATTTTGTATGGGGCGCAGTTGAAAAAGACACCAATCGCACTTCCAGTAATACAAAAGCCCAGTTAATGGATAAAATTAAAACAGTTTTTGCGGCCCTTCCCAGGGAGACTGTAGCATCAGCTTGTTCGAGGTTCCGAAGCAGAATTGAAGCTGTGATCGATGCTAATGGTGGTTATTTTGAGTAAATCTTGTTGATAGTATTGTAATTAACTCTGCCTGTAATGTTTTTTTGTCAATTCATTAAATTTAATAGATACAAAGAAGATTTTCTTTTTCCTTACGAAACTGTCAAATTTATCCCGAACACCCTGTATATATATAATTTTTTCAATACCGATTGATTTATCTTTCGTCACACCATAATTGGATCATTTTTATTGACAAAATTATTAGAAATAATTTCTCCCCAGCTGAATGTGCTTGATGATATTTACTAGTTAGAATCTCTATTGAATTTGGAGTCATTTTAATTTCGTTTTCAAACCTGACCATTTTAATCTCAAAATTAGCAAAACAAAACTACGTTTACAGTATAATTGTAATCATAAATATACAAGAATGCTATTAAGAGTTTAAATGTATAATTTTCATCTCCGCTGTTTCTAACTCATAATAAAAGCTGAGTTGTTTCAATGACTATTTGTTTTTCTTTCCTCGTTTTCGCCCTTTGAAGATCAGTTTAGAATTTCCGGAATATTTCAGCGAGAAGAAATTTGATCTGACAGTTGTTGGTCTCCTGTCCATTGAGTGTTGCATAATCATTGATCCAGACCTGATTGGTCCCGATTCTTAATCAACAAAAGCTTACTCTATTTAGTGCATCTTAATTTGTTATTTGGTTGTTAAATAAGTACAGTATTTTCTGAACCCTTTCTCTGGAAAAACAAATTCATTTCCCGAAAGTGTAAAAAGGAAAGGATCACGTGCAGTTCTGGAATTTGTCTTATTGTTTATTTGGTTGTCTCGTAATGAATCTCAAATTTCAGTGTTTACATTTTATTACTAAATCAGTAATGAATGTTGTTATCGTTGTATGAAATAACGATAACTGACAGACTACTGAAACCAGGCTTCGACAAATCCCATTTCTTCGTAATCGATGAGATCTCGCCTCGCATTTTGGGGATATCGTCCCATAATGTATAACGTCATCGTTACATTATTTGACCAATCACTCAGCTCTTAACAACCGAATTGCCTACAATTATGGTTGCTATGGCAGTCTTAATCGTAAAACAGGTTCAACAGCAGTAACACCTTTGCATACTACTTTTTACTAAATTTTGTATACATTTTAAATCAGAATTTAAATAGTTGATATTTTTGTAAATATCTCAAATTCAACATTTCATCAAAATTCGCTTAGCCAGAGCAGTTCCGCAATATTCGTACGGAGAAAGATGGCTTGACAAAGTGAACTACGTTTTGTTACAAAACTCATATCACCTGAGAAACGACTTAACAGGCTTAAATTTATTAATAATTTTGGCTTCGCAAGGACTCGTATTAAAGGATCTGGAGCAATTAGTGGCCCAAGTATTCAATCGATTTCGAATTTTTGCAACGAAATCGCCTTTTAGATGTTCATAAAGAGATGTATACATTTATTTGGAAATCGTTCTCTCATTCATAGTGGTGTCCATTCTTTTTATATTACCAATGGCTTTTATTTGGAGCATGTCAGTTTAATATCTTCGTATATTCTGAGATATTCCTGTGATTTTTGTGGAACCTGTTGATTTCCCCCCCTTTCAGTACCGATTTAGGGTATTTCCATCTAGTTTCTTTTTCTTTCATTCTTTTTTTGTGAATGATTTTCAAACAGATGCAGTACAGTACACATGATATGTATATTATCATTCCTGTTTCCTCCTTCCTTTAAAACTATCGTCTCTGTAAAGCATAGGGGAACAACATCCCTTGCGTCGTAGACGAGGTTCGAATCGCGTCTACGACACGAGAAAACTTTTTAAATTAGAGCTTTCACTGAATTTGAGTTAACCGCTAATGTATGGTGACAGGTTTTTCCCGTCAGAAATCGCGAGTTTCTTCCTGCAAAAACAGACCGATCATCTTCACAACATGTGCGGTTTACACAGCGTCTCGCCTCATAACCTTAGTTGCTTATCGTTACAGATTTTGCCAACTTGTAACGAGAAGCTACATATTGTGACGTATTTGGATTTTTTTCAGCATTGTACTGTGACCTGTTTTTGCAACTTCCCTTAATGCAGATGTTTGTCTAACAGTCCAGATGTGATAATACAGCAAGTAGGCATCATTTAAGAATATGCCAGTTTCGTTTGTCAAGCTGTCTCTTGCAGTGATATGCACGTCCTTCGATTTTCTGTGCGCGTCTTCATTTGCATGTACATATCATAGCACAGATACACCATACACTACATATTATTTGAAAGCAGATAAGAAACTTTATTAGGGCGGTTCTTAAATGCGACCCTCGAATATTTTGAATAGTTAACTCTCGCTAAACCGAGTTGCGATATAATTAAACACAAAGAAGAAAAATATGCGTTTTCTTAATTTCATTAGCTTAATTTCTCTTTTCGTTATCCTAATATGTAATAAATGCGTTTCTACATATGTAGCAGAATACACGCAAACAGAACACGAGGGAGGTTTGGAAAGTTCTGATAAACACCTAGGACGAAAATGATACAAAAGCAACTGATATAATAACCACAAGAAAGAACCTTGGTTATCTTCTAACTCTGCTACTAGTATGGTTTTTTTTTTTTTTTTTTTTTTTTTTGTGGTTATATCAGTTGCTTTAATATATATATATATGTATGTTCTAGGTGTTTATCAGAACTTTCCATGCCTCCCTCGCGTGTATGTAAATGCATAATGGGACATTGTTATATAATACGTGTACAGCACTAGTTCTTTCTTTCGTTGGAAGTACTAGGTGATCTACTTGGCCTCATGCGAAGGTACGAAGACTTTCTTCTCGGATATTATTCTACCCCCTTGCAAAAAAAAAAAAAAAAAAAAAAAAAAAAAAAAAAAAAAAAATTTAAACAGAGAACTAGTTTCCTGGAAGAAAACTGCTCCATGTCCATAAATTTCTCGAGTGTCATTCTAATTAGTACATGTTGACTCGCCTCAGTTTTAGTTGCTTTGGTGCATCCGGGAAAGCCTAAATATATAGTCATCCTCGACTTACGACCACTCGTACTAAAGACTGAAGTTTCACGGGCATACTACAAGTGTTGCAAAGACTGCACGTCGTAGTGCCATTATCATAAGAAGTCTATCATGTGGAGATAAGGAAGTGGTTGTGCAACTGTATAAAGTGTAACAGTGTAAAAGTGGTTGTGCAACTGTCCAGTGTGGTCAGACCACACTGGACTACTGTGCTCAGATTTGGCCACCTGATTTTCAATGTGATGTGGAAACATTGGAGAGGGTCCAGAGACCAGTGACTATGATAAATCAATACTTTGGAATGGTTGCTATGGAGAGAGGGTGAAGAAACGAGTTTACAAAGTTTGATGGATAATAGAAAAAGAGGTGGTAATGCTAGGGGACGTTCTAGTGAGAGGATTTTATCAGATTAATCCAGACGGGATTATAAAAAGAGTAGAAGGCGAGAGGAGAATAAGCAAAGGTTATCCCTGGAAGTTACACATATGTAAGAGTGTGGTGAAGAGGGATGTGTGGAGTAAAGGTTTTAGATGGAAAATTTGGGTGAATGGAATGCATTACAGAATATGTTTTTAATTTTAAGATTCAGCATTATAAATATGTTGTCAGTTGAATGAACCTCCCACGATGATTCTGCCGACTCCAGAGGACGTAATAATAATATAAACCACGCAATTACAGCAGCAGCAGCCTTATGACACTGTGCATTTTCTTGTTCGAAGAGACAATGGTCAGGTTCTTTGAAACGCCACAAAGTAGGAAGCATTGCATTATCCAGAATGTTCAGATAGACACCGTTCGAAGTTCGTGACACCACAGAGGGCTGAGGCCAAACCAGGAAATAAAGGACTACACCATCAACTCCGAATTTCGTAGTTTGGGTTACGCACTCTGGTAAGAGATGTTCACCGGACATCCACTACAACCGTCCATCTGCTCGGTAGATGGTATAGAGTTTTTCGTCGCTCCATAACACAGCTTTCCAAGTTTCCATGTCCCACTGTACATTCTCTTTGCACCACTGAAGACTACGCTGCATGTTGCTTTGAGTATTTGTGGGGCTTGCATATTGCAGTCCTAGCACTACCATGGAAATCCATCTTTTGAGTCAGTCTCGGTTCTGAATGTTTATTTGTTCAGATTCGTGTTCCAGTCGATGCCTGGAATTCCGCCTTCAACGTGTCAGAAAACGATTCGCGGTTTTTGCATATTATCCTTGGTATCACTGATTGCTGACCTGGAATGACCTAGTTTGTTAACAATTTGCCGAACAGACACGCCTGTAAAATGGCATCCTATCACACCCTCTTTCAAACTCAGTTTCCTTCTCGCAGCTGTCTCACCCGGACACAGTTGCATTGACTTGGAAGCATCATATTCCTCCAGTTTATGCTGGCTACAAGTATGTGACTTACATGGCCCTATACACCCTGCCCATGGGATGTCTGTTGATTTCTTTCGGTGTGTGTGTGTGAGAGAGATTTCCGATGGGGACCATCAGAACCGAATCCGGTCCTAAGTCGAGGACTCACTTGTGTGTATGTGTGTGTGTATGTATATATATATATTCAGCCTGTTTTCTACCCACTGCAGGGCGAGGATCTCTCCCATTGCTGGAGGATTGGATCTACTACGCCCGTGGTGACTCAGCCCATCTTGAGGGAGTGTTTATACACTTGTATACTTGTATGAAGGTGAAAGACAATCACAAACATCCATGCCTAGGCGGAATTCGAGCCCGCAGCCTCTTGGCTGGAGAGCGGTTTGGCTAACCACTTGGTTGGCCGAGTGGTCACACACAGGTGGTCCCCGAGTTACGGACGACCCGACTTACGGTATTCCGTAGTTACGAACGGGCTCCCCATAAGGATAATTAAATTAATAATTCGGGAACTAGTTTCTTTCGCGCATGTAAACAAACCCTCACTTCGCCGCATTATTAAAGCAACTCTTCCTGTTATTTGGAAGTCAAATTTAAGCCCCTGGATCACACTTGCCACGTTTGAAGTTGGTTCTTGAAATGTTTTATTCCTGCTGTGAAACGTTATTGTTCGCAGAAGAAATATTCCCTGTAAAATTCTGCTTGTGCTGGACATCCAACATCTTTTGATGACCTTCACCCTAATGTAAAGGTCGTTATTTTTACCAATCAGCAGTAGTACATCGTTACTACAGCCAGTGGACCAGGGAAGCATTTCTGTATTTAAGTCTTATTACTTACGGCGTACATTTCCGAAAGCAGTCAGGGCTACAGAAGATGGTGATGACCTTGAGAGAGTTCGGAAAGAATTATAACATCCACGATGCCATCAAAAATATTACTGATTCTTGGTAGGGTGTGAAGCAATCAACAATTAAAGGGATGTAGAACAAACTGTGCCCTCAATTCTGTGATGATTTTCGTGACTTCACGGAAACCAGAAAAGCTGTGGTGGATAGTGGCAGTGCACTGCAATTGGACATCAATGAAAATGATGTCATGACTTACTAGAGTCCCATTCACAAGAATTAACCAATGAAGACCTTATGGAGATAGAGAAGCAGCTGATAGAAACACAAGAACATGGAGAATCAGAGGTTTACAAAGGTTTACCGTGCAGTTAGTGACAACATCAGCTGCTACAAGGCCATTTATGATTTAAGAAAAAGGCTGTGCAAACAACTTCGGATACTTTTACAAGAAATTGACTTCAGTGATAATCTCCCCTCCAGAAACGGAATCAAATCCTGATTCTCCACCACTGTCTCCATCAACATCTTCTGATTAATGTTAGCCTACCTTATGATTACCTCAGAAATGCCCCTTCCAGTAAGCTAAGCAAGACATTGATGCAACCTTATTGTTATTCTTTTTTGAAAATTCTCCTATCTCAACTTTTTTTATGAGTTTGTTTTTATGCTCTGTTTGTTTTGAATTAAAAGAAAAAGCAGAATAGTTTCTGTAACTTATTACAGTACAGGGTATTATTATTATTATTATTATTATTATTATTATTATTATTATTATTATTATTATTGCCACATATGAGCCATTATAGTATTGTTGTTATTATCGCATATGTGCTGTTCATCAGGGATCCGAGTTGCATACAAATCCGACTTACGGACATTCTCAGGAACTCATCTCGTTCGTAACCTGGGAACTGTGTGTGTCTTTCGAAGCATTTATAAATTCGTGAAAAAATAAATTTTATAACAGTTGTGAATCTTTTTTGCAATATCACCATTCTGAAACTTAGATATTATTGCTTAAAATGCAAATATTATTTTAAAATATCTTGTAGAATGTACCCGTGCCGATCCCTTGTGGTTCGTTCTGTTACATTGCTGCGTTGGCGTAATCCAAACAGTCAACTTGAGTCGGTCTAATTTATTAATGTGAAATAATTTTTGTACGTTTTTTGTACTTATGTATATTATTGATATTCCTAGCAGACTAGGGGGAATAAGTGCTAGCATCTATATTCCTCCCGAACCCCTTCCCTAAAGGGTAACAAATGCAATAAAATCGACCATTAAATTATCTTTTTAAGTACACATCGAATGAAGAAAATAGCTGGCCTTAGCAGATGTGCTTATAACGAACTCTACGAATCGACGATGAATGAATTTAAGCTGCACGCTGCTTGCACAGTTTATCAGAGGTTCTGAAATCTTAAATACACTGCTTAAAACAATTAGAGGAATATTTTAGTTTCTGCCAGATAATTATAAATTTATGCAAATAATTATAACTATTGGATACTTTATACATGAATAAATATTTCTTACTTATGGATAGTGTAATTGATGAGATATTGTTTAAATAATCGATATTTATTACAAATTTAACAAATTATACATTTTAGCGTGAAATAATTTTAACAAGAATATCACCTAATTGTTTTGAGCAGTATAGTAAGTTTCAAATTGTATTCGAGTAATTTGAAAGGATCTATGCACGTTATTTTGTATGTGTGTCACTGTTTTGCAAATGAAATGTATATTCACACTACGGTATATGCTACTGGTTGAACTAAAAGTAGCTATGTTTAATTCTTTTATACTATGGTAAACTTTTTCTTTGAACTGTTTAAGATCGCTGTATGTGAAACCAGAATACTGCGAGCCATTACGGGTAGATAGTCTGCTTCAAAAGACTTACTGATATGAAAAGCAGGCATACTGATATGCACTTGTGACCTTCTGAAAGATTCTTTGCATCCCATGGTCAATATGTATGCTTTAGTTTGCCATGGTGAAATTATCATCCATGCATAACGTTACTTTTCTTTTTTAGGTATGATAACATTACATGCACCAACTAGATGCTTTCTTCACCTTTCTCAACGGATGCAGAAACTGCCTAAGCAATAACGAAATTAATGAATGTGATATACAAAATGTTGGCAAACCGCCAGCCTTCAGAAAGAGGTTCCGCCCGCGCAAGACATTTTGAATACATTATATGCCAGGCACTAGAGCTCCGTTATTTAAGTTTTTCGTGTGCGATAAATGCAATCCGACCGAGCTGCTTGAATATTCTAGACAACTATGCAATCCCCCCCCCCCACAGTAAGCTACGCAAAAATTATTCATTTCAGCATTGTTCATATTGTTCTGTATATTTATGTCGATCCCACCCATGAAAGGTTAGTAACCTGTGAACTGGTTAGAGCTTAGATGGACTAAGGCCAGAATCATCTGCTGTAGTGACTGGTTGGCAGAGTGGTTAACCTACCCTTTTCTAACTAGCAGGCTGCGGATTCGAAACAGTTTGGTTTCTAGAGCAGAGTTTCCGGATACAAATAAAAGCGCCTCCGTAGCGCCATTGGAAGAACGACGGTACATTGCGCCCTTCGACTGCAATAGGCCTGAGTTCGATTCTCGTCGCGGCAGGAAGAATCTTTATCTGGACGATTTCAATTGAAGGTGAGTTAGCCGATCTCATACAGACAAATCGGCCCTTCAGAACACACGCAACTTACAGACAAAAAATACCACTTGTGGTGGAGGTGGACGGTAGATGGCGTTGATGGAGATGATTCTTGTAGCGGTTCGTTGTAGTGGTTGAGCCAGTTGTAGGTGTCCTCCCGCGATGAGTCTTTGGACTCCTTGGAGGTGTCAGGAATAATAATAATAAATAAAAACTGTAAAAACTCTTAGCATGTCTACGGTACCATTGTACTGAAGGTTTGCAACATTTTGGGAATGGGAATCGCATAAAAGAAAGGTTTTTTCAACCAAGGTGGGCCTTGAATTGAATGAGCAGTGGTCTCATAGTGGGCGACGATTATCATTGAAAAGTTTTGTAAATATTCATACCACAGGTGGATAGATTCGAACCTACTTTGGTTGGGGGTGCTGAGGATACTTATATACTCTGTCAACTAATTGTAATGAGTAAAATTTCATATTGCACTGCTCTTTTTGTTCCCACGAAACTGGCTAATTGTAAATATTAAATATAAGAAAATTCGTTTCCGTACATGTATATTTTTAAAGTCCGTGTGTTTAATGGTTATGCAAATACAGGTAACCCTCGTATAACGCGGATGTTAGGTTCCAAAGAAATGCTGCGTTATATAAATCGCGTTATGCGAGACTCAGATCACATAGAAAAAGTCGGCTTATGTTCCGAAATCGTTTTTTTTTTTAATTATATAAACATCAATGACATATCTAACAAAAATATTTTTTTATTTACGTGATTCACGTAATTCAGGTAATTCATGTAAGTTAAGAAAACATATAAACTATGAACAAATACATAGTATAAAATTATAAAAATTACAAATTGTACGTAAACTTCATTGCCCATAATGCATAAATGTTTTAGGCAAAATAAAATAAAGTGGATATTTTAATCTTTCATAGCACGAGCGAGGATTTGAGGATCGGTTAATAAACATTGGTTTTGTCATGTAATCACCTTGTGCATTACTACAAAACAGAGTAATTCTATCTTTGAAAATTTGAATCCAGGAGCTGAGCTGATCACCTATTTTTCGAAATATAGGTGCGTATTTTTTTAAAATTTTTTCAATATAACCCGGATTCTTCTGCAATTGAATGCCTGGTCTGCACTATAAATGTTTATAAACTTCGAGAGCTTTTTGTTTAATAAGATTTCCATCTAAAGGAATTTTCTTTTGAGTGCAATCCAAATGATTCTATCCAAATCATTAGAAATTTCTCCATTTTTTCCATTAGAATATAGCGTACACGAGCGTGCGTTGTACTTATCATTGATCCAGCAATAAACACTTTCTCGGATTTTATGTTCATTTTGTTTGGTTTTTCGAACTGTTGATTCATTTAAATTCAAAGGCCTTGCAACAACTTCTGGTTTTTCTCCAATTTTCAGCCGATTTTAATTTTTTCTTCGAGAGAAATGAATTTTTTTTTTTTTTTTTCAATGTTGATTTTTTCCTTTCGTTGTAGTTTGTGGCCATTACTATAAAAATATTGTTTTTACATAAAAAAGCATTACATATTGTATGTAACTCACCAGAAAATAAAGTGCTCAGCTTGAGATTAATACACTTATGATTTTTAATGCGCTTTCCTGGCAGAAAACGAAGACAATTTTCAACAATAAACGCTTTATACGGTAAACAATTGACGTACATGCGTGCTAAAGGGTATTTCCCCTAATATAAATTCGCTACATGCGCGATACGGGCAGACACAAAATTAACGAAGATAAAATTTGATTTTCATGTCGCACGGTGAAAAACATATGAAGAGATAAAGGGTTACTACAATTTGTAGATCGCGTTGTATAAGTACCGCGTTATACGAGGGTTACCTGTACAACATATTTTGCACTGAAAAATATGTCCATTAGTGCTTAAGCAACTATGGTTAACGAAGCCATTGTATTATGTCTGTTAATTGCGTGCATTCTGGCTGATTTAATTGTTTTACAGAATGTAAAACCCGAGTTTCTAATCGCCTGAAGAGACATGGACAACACCATACTTTTTTTTTTTTCTCCACACTTAACTCAATTTGAGTACCTGAAATAATGTATTATCGAAAGCAGTTAATCATTACATACACATAGAACATAACTTAAAAAACAGCA
This sequence comes from Typopeltis vanoorti, assembly GCF_054136105.1. Lineage (NCBI taxonomy): Eukaryota > Metazoa > Arthropoda > Arachnida > Uropygi > Thelyphonidae > Typopeltis > Typopeltis vanoorti. The sequence continues at coordinate 107,382,088 of NC_143552.1, forward strand.
AAATTATCGATATGTGTGGTTTCACTAGATTTGATAGACGTCTCATATATAGGAACTGTCCCGTATTTAACGTCGAATTTTGCTGTCTCTCGTATTGTATTTTGTAGGGACAGCCTAATATCCTGTATTGTAATGAAAAGATAAAATTTTAAATATTATGTTAAGCAATTGTAATTTCCTATATTCTTTTCGAATAATCCAACTTAAATTGATTTCTAAGCCATAAAAACTGACAATTTGAGGAATTAATTGTGTTTATGGCGGCGACGGCCCATTTCATTGGTCGCTTTTTTATTTAGTATAGGCATTTTATTTATAATTCTATACAGATATATTGCATTTGCTTATTTTCAAACAGTTCTTATTTGGACATTGTGCGGTGCGGTATCGCTACAGGGCGGATGTTATTTCAATAATTATTAAAACATAATATCTCGCCTTTTTCGAATGTGCGATATTTGATTAATACATAAAATATTTAATTAAAGGTAAATTAATTTTTGTTTGATTATTCGAGATAATTTTTAAAACATCATTCAATAGATGTCGTAAAATGTATTGCACTTTAGAGACAATACAAATACGAATTTTGGAGGATTGCTTCGTCGAGGGACAAGTAATGTCTTTGCAAAACTTAAATACTCCTGTAATGAAAATTTGGAAGGAATTGGATGTCCAGCACATATATTGCATAATTGCATGCAAACTGCATCTGATGTATTACCAGTTGACGTTGAAGCAGTTGTTGTAAAACTCTTTAGGTATTTTAGTATCTATGCTGTTCGGACAGAACGACTTAAAGTTCTGTGAATTTGTTAACTTAAAATATCAGTCTCTGTTATCTTATTCTAATGTTGTTCTTAAATCGTTGTTTAATTCGGAAGAAAAACCGCCAAAATTTTTGGTAGACTTAAAGCGTATTTACACTTATTATATAGCATGTAGTGTATTTTTAATTTAAAAAATAATTGAAAATTGAAGGAACAAATATGTGTTATAGAAGTACTCAGTGTCTTATGTCTATTGGTGTCCCGTATTTGGTTTTCCAAAATCTGGCAATCCTAGGTTTCACCAGCTATTTCATTATTATTTCCAATTATATAAATTCATCGTTTCTGGGGTTCGCATTATGTAGTGACTCTTATCAGACAGTTTGGAAACCTGCATAGTACCGATTACTAGGTAATTAGCTACTATTGGTTTGGATATTGAAAAGGAGTCTCTCCCTGTTAGATTACTAAATGGTGATCTGCCCTTTCTCGTAATTTGTGGATTCCTGGACATGTTTATTAATGTTCGCCAAAATGAAGATATTTGACAATCTTGATATTTGAATAGGTTTGCTGTATTCCTTATTTCCAGTTCATCCTGCAAGTCGAATGGATATGAATCATTACCATTGACGACTTCAGCGAATATCTTTCTTTAGATGCTGTTTTGTATGTATTTTGAATTTTCTCTTGCTGCACTTGTAATCATTTGATCTTGTAGTTTTTTTGTTTTTTTTTGGGGGGGGGGGTGCAACCATCCGTGTTATTCTAGAATTTCCTTCATAATCAAGGCTCATCAAATACTCGAATAAAATTTCGCTTTTGAAATGCAAGAGTGTATTATTAGAACATTTGACTAATTTTTTGTGTGTAGAAAAACTGGCCTATAGGAAAACAGCATACATATGCCGTCTAAATTCTAGTTTTTTTTCTTTACCATATAAAATTCCTCTTAATAGATGCTTATGAATTATATATGGTTTATAACGAATGCTCTATGTGACTTAGTCGATTTTTCTTCAAGTGGTTCTTCACGTTTATTGGTGATAAATGTAATTATTAATCCCCCCCCCATTCGTATCCCTTCATTACAAGCACATCACAATCTTTCGACAGTGCACGCAAATTGCTGATAACGGAAAAGAAATGTTCCTGATTACTTTTTTTTATAATGTTTTTTCCCTAGCGTGCTGAGAATTAAAACCTTCAGCCATTTCCAACTTCACGTTTGACTCCGACACATTCATCAGAAACTAATTTAAGTAACCAATTAGATTCAGTAGCAAGAATGGCGATTCAGACCTTTATCTTTATTGTTAAAGTTATGGGCCTTTGAAATTATGGATCCTTTTATAATTCACATTGCCCAAGAATCACAACAAATCATATCTTATTCCTTCTCTCCTGAGTAAACTGATACGTTATATTTGGATTTCCTAAATTCTCCACTATTCCATTTTGTACTGATAACTGGCAAAGCCAACTTTTGTTACTGTAGCATTATCGTGTTTTAGATAAAGCTATTCGCGGTATTTTGGAGTAGTGGTATCATGTAGTTGCGATCAGTTCACATCGGCTCTCTTCTTCTTGACTGTCATCGCGGTAAGTATAGCAGATTTTTCTGATCTCAGTAAAGTACGCAAATATATTAATATTTTGCAGAGGCTTTAGTTTAATTGAATCATTAAAAGAAATCTAATGTGGAATAGTATAACTAAATTGACTTGCAGTAGTCGGTAGCTGATATCTTTAAGAGATTATAATTTCTAAATATTTACTGATCTCAGTGAAGTTTGTAAAGCTTGAATCCGTAGAATGGATTATTCTTATATTGCAGCATAGATTTCGTTCGTTTGGCTAAACTCCTTATTTTACTGCTGAAGTAGTGCTTTCAAATGATAAGTCTTCAGTGCTAAAAACGCAAACACAACTTATGGTGTGACATTATTGCATCTGTAGCTGAATCAGCCCCAGAAAAAAAATAAATTCTTTCTCTTTTGTGTCAGCCATTACCGGACAACTAACGTCATACAAATCTTAAGTTGGACTGTAGGGATGGGTTTGAGGAAAAGTGGAAGGATTATGGATTCTCATGGAATCACTTTTAGAAAAGTAAAAGCATATAGAATGGAGTCAGGATGATTGTCTTTGGTTAAAACTGTATTCTGAGGTAAAGTAACAGATCTGGAGTCCTATTTCAGACTAAGACGACTATGGGATAAAGTGTTGGTAAGGAAAGACATTAATAGTAATCCAGGACGATATAACTGTTCTAGATATTAGAAGAATATGTGAACAGGAATCAAGAAATAAGATAGAACTACGTTATTAAGTTATGTATTCTGCAGTTCAGTTGATTGGAATTATGACCTACGGTTATGAGGCTAGTGTATTCTCTGGTTTGCTTGTTTTGCTATAAAAAAAAATGCAGCCACTCCTTACGATATCACTAATGCACCTTCACTTTTAAAAAAGGCCATGTAAAGGTAATTTACGTCCTTCGATTGGATTCAAATTGAAGTCTTTCTAACCAAAGGACAAATATTACGGCTAATCTGCGGGCGCGTTGAATTCTGCACTATAGAATGTGGCCAGCAGTTAAAAGCGTTAGTGGTTAATGTATTTGAAGATTTGATTTATTTATTAGTGTGTGTGTATATGTATGATGTGCGTCTGATGCCTGTCTTTCTTTTGAATGAGGAATAGATGTTGTGTACAGCACAAACTGGTAGAATTTGCTAGCAGTGATATAAGATGATTATGTTCAGGAGGACAAAAATATGTGCAGTAATGACTCCCTTGGAACGCTTCTACACCAGTAGGAAAACTTGAAGACAAAAATCTCCATTTATGTAGTGTAATTCATTCAGCAGGGTGGTGTTCTCATAGCGGACAAAGAAATTTATCTACCGGCTAAAGATATTCACGATTGTTATCTTAAAATTTGGCGATGTGCTAACTTCTCACTGTAGTAGATGCCGATGGAAACGAAGAGTAAGTGTGTGTCAAACAGGAATTAATAGAACAAATTTGTAGGGATGCTGTCTGTTTGGGAGAACTTTCTTGTTGGTTGATTTTTTTGCAATATTTTCTAATAAGATAACAAAGGGAAACGTGAATTTGCAGATTATTGTGAAATGGGATAAATTGCGTAAGTTATCCATTTGAAGTTTGATAGCACGCTAATGTAAAACGCAGAAGTTGCAGCTGATGGTTTACGAGAGACCAAAAAAAAAAAAAAGTGACTGCTATTTGACTTAAGACTTATTTTTTAGCCTTTTCAAAATCGTCCTGAACTTGGCGGATTACTTATTGTAGCTGTTCCAAACGTCGTGTAGTTGGACATTTAAACATGTGTTTAAACTTTCATAACTTTTTTCCCCCTCATGTTTGATAAAAATTTGAATGGTGGTTTAGCATTGAATAGGATATTGAATTTTATGATGAAAGATATTGGAATAAGATTGATTTAGGATTCAACACTATTTTCATTCCAAAAATAAAAGTATTTATTATTCTTCAAAGAGAAAAAAGCAACGTTCATTTGCTCCTAGCTTTTCGAAATTGTTTGGAGGTGACGACACCGCGGCAGACTGCCACACCTTGTTATTATTCTAACTACCATTATTATGTACTGCGGTTCGAATTATCCGAGTTGTGGGTTTTTAACCCTTCTTAGTTGATTCACTAATTTAGGAACTGACAAAAAGAGATCCTTGAGGAAATTAAACCTATAAGCTTCTGCACTGAATTAGAAACCTTTATGCAGATATACAGAAACGTCACTTACGCAGCGCATATGAAAAATGCTTGGTCACGTGCGTCACCACGTGTTCTAGCCAACTATTTAAGACGCTGCTGGTCACTAATCATCAATAATGTTGATCACAATGGAAAAAACAAAGGGTCTTTCAGAGTTCGATAAAGGGCTTATTGTGGGTGCCCTTTTGGCTGAAGCCACGATTTTGAAAACAATAGCTTACTATATTCTCAAAAGGTGAGATTCAATGGTGTTTAATCAGCGGGAAAATAACCCGCATTGCGAGGCGTAACAGTGGTCCTAAGACAGTCTGTCAGGGAGTTCCCGATTTTTTCACTATGTGGGAAATTTTTTTCATCCACAGGTACGTTTCTTTTATTATACATTTATAAATATACCATACGCGTATATTGAAATAGCACAAAACTATGGCTGCAGTGTGGCCACTACAGTTTTGTGCATAGTACTTTGATTCCTCTTAACATCACAGATCCTAAGTTTTTATGTGAATCCAACCAAAGAAAATTTGAAAATATATAGGATATTAGTACTTTGATGGATTAAGGATCAGATAATCTGCAAAGTCACTCTAGAGATCAAATGCGGAAGTTTTTCAAACCACTTCATTCCTCTAAGCAGGGTGGTGTTCTCATAGCGGACAAAGAAATTTATCTACCGGTTAAAGATATTCACGATTGTTTATGGTTACGGTGGGATTCAAATACACGCCATGTTGGATGGAATATGGGTATGCCATCTACTCGATGATCGTTTAACAGACGGTTCTAGGATCTTTGAGGATTTAATCCAGAGGAGCGAAATTTGTTTTCGCCCCGGTTTGGAGCAAAAAATTTCGAACCCCACTACTTGTAGGTTGGAGAGCGGAGAATGCTATTCACTCGGTCAAATTAGACCGAGATTAGATGGCACAGAGTTAGATTGCAGCAGCGCTATCGGTTTCGATTACTTTGGTTCGAAAAATTTGAGCTCTATTCCATGGTAGTACCAGAGGACCATTTATAAGGAATTTTCGACTAAAAGTGAGCTGGCGAAATGACACGCATGATTTTTCCTCTAGTATAATATGCTAACTGTCCACAGAAGACGCATAATTCATAGAAAATGCATTCACTCAACATTTTTGCTTTGTCGTAGTGTGAACAACCAATCGTAGATGTCCAAAATTACCTCTCCTGGTGGAGAAGCTCACTGAACGTTGCCATCTTTCTATCGGTTCTGGAGTATCCACGGTTTGTTCATCGAAGAAATTGCTCATACTCAAGTAAATGAGTAGGGGCTGGTTTAGAACCAGTTAAAAAGAGAGAGAAATCGTTAATTTTTAAGAATATAGAGTTCTATTTTGTTGAATTTAAAAAAATTTAATTCGAAAAATTTGAAATCAGTAAAAACTTTTGCTTTCTACTGATAAAGGCGTCAGGACATGAATCATGCCATTGACGCCACATCTTCGCAGAGCTTGAAATAAATATATATCTGAAGAACGAATCCTTTTTGATCCTCAACAATTATTTCAGAGTGGAACGAATTATTTTATTTTATCATTATTATTATTTGTTTTCGCCCCGGTTTGGAGCAAAAAAAAAAAAATTCACTCTCAGAATATAATGCTCCATCTAAAAAAAAGCACACGCGCGCATCCACACATGTATTATAATTTATTTATTTAAAATCCATCACAGAACACACACACCTACCTTTTATCTTCTATATAAATAAAAAAAAATAATTATTTCCATTTTGTATTTCATTAAATTGAAATTATCAATATTATTTTTCTTGTTAATAGTAACAATAGATAAATGCTACATAGAAATTTCGGATATTAAAGATCCAACATTATTTCCAAGCGAATGGAAATAATATGAGAAACTATGAAAGTTTCGGTTTCGTAAATTTGATCTGAGAATAACAATCGACATCGGAGTTGCCTGAGCTTGCACTACTTACGTTATCAAATGTACTAACTTCTAGGCAGCTCTGATGTCGAGAATTATATTCTCGTAAGTTGTCAGTCAAATTTACGAAACTCGGCATCGGAATTGCCTTATACAAGCTAAGTTTACACTACTTGAACACGACTGCTGCCCATGAGTCTTTATATTTTTTTCACGACATAAGTCTGTGTTTTCTGCATATGTTCGGCTTTGAAATAATGTTGGATCTTTAATATCCACTATTCCTATAAAATTTTATGTCACCGACATGATTTTTTTCAAATGGAGTATTATTTTCTGGAAGTGAAATTTTTTTCCCCTTCTATCCAGAAATATATATTCAGAGGACAAGTAAATTGTTCCAATACGGATAGCTATCCGGGTAGATTCAAAAAAAAAAAAAAAAAAAAAAAAAAAAAAAAAAAAAAAAAATCGCGATAGCAATAATCATGAATTTTTTTTTTTTAATGTTACTCTTGAATTGTTCCAAGAGTAACATTTTAGTTTGGTTCACAACTATTTCAACCCTTGGTATAGGCTAACCAAAACCTACCTCAGTATAGTTACAATTTAGTTTAATCCTTTATCCAATTGTAAGCGAACAAAGTGTGCTTTGCATTATGGGAGATACTAAGACAAGGAGTAATGAGAGCTTGGTCCACTTTTACCACGAGTTGCCTCAGTCCTGAAGAGACTTCAGGTGCAAACTTGAAGTCTCTTCAGGACTGAGCAAACTTATTTTGCTTACACTTGGATAAAGGATTAAACTCAATTTATTATAGTCTAACCAAGTGGGGGGGGGGGACCTTCCAAAATAGTTACAATTTATCAGTTAATTGTTGATTCATTTCGGACATGCAGTCGAAATTGGATAAAATATAGTCCTAAAAACGAATGGTCGGATCTAGAATACGGTTGACACAGCAGGTTAGCCTGTTTTAATAATAAATGAAAATGTATGACATACCAGTTAACTAGAAAAACTGACTACGAAATTTTGAAAGCCGATTCTGGAGGAAGGGATATAAATCGTCAATTATATGCAGTTTTATTTTAAGCGAACAGTGAAATCGCACATCCTTGAACTGTGTAATTCCTTCCCAAGGAAAGTGCTTTTTCCATCTTTGTGGTCAAGTATAGTTGAGATTTCTTGGAAAGAAACAGGCTGCTTTCTGCCTATCTTTTAGTCCAAGAGGATCTCGCGACTGTTGGAATTTGACCGGAGATAATGTTTTCTCGGCGTCTTTAAAAGCAATCGCGTTGCATGTGTCACGTTATGCTTTTCCATGATGTTTTCAAAGTTAAGCCGTTTACTCGCGATTTTAAATATCACAATATGAAGGTTCAGTGTTATCCATCGAAAATGTCATTAGAAGGATGAGTAATGTATAATCAACTAAAGATATTAAAGATTAAGCATTTCGATCATTTATCACCAAGTGCAGTAGGATCAGTTATAACATTGTATTTTAATGCAGATTTGAAATAATGTCGGCTAATTGTCACCAAAATACAGGTTTAGGGATGTTTAAAATTGACTTATAATCCTTGTGATAAGTAATTACTTTTTAAGTAGTTGTGACGATATATTCTTTATAAAAAGCATTGGAGTATATTGTTAATAGCAGTGCGAAAATTATACGCCGTGTCTTTAAAACGTCTTCGTGAGAAGTAACCTGTTGGCACCGTTCGGCTACGCTTTGATTACGACGAGCGTGATGAACAGGAATCACGAACAGATTTCATTTAAAATCTAACAGCGAGCACTGTGAAAGTGGTACATAATAAGAATCTTGAATCATACTTGGCATCACTTCATATTACCCTAACTTTTATATTCTACAGTTTCCTAACAAGGGGGGGGGCGCATAGAAACTGGGGTTGTTACCTTTTTCTCCGATTTTCAGCCGGTATGAAGCATAGTTTTTGAATGCGACTGCATAACCAGTTAGTTAAAGGGTGAAGTTTTAATTACATATTATTGATCAAATGTTAACTATATGCTTCAGAAAGATATCCAAGCTTTGTATGTGCATGCCCCCCACACACACACTGAATTAGTGTTTAAGGAAATACAATTTTTACGTTTAAAAAGTAGTTTGTGGCACTCTAAAGTAGTTAATTAGCATGAGATGAAGCTTTGTATATTTAATATGCCAACGCCCTTGGAGACAGAATTGTACTTTTGTTAAAAAATGTTACTTGATAGAAAAAAATTCCAAAATTCTGAACAGTCATGGAGCACATGAATTATTTAAGAATTTTGATAATTTGATCAAAGAGGCCTTTGTAGTCCTGTGGAAATGGCGTTTGCACCAGTTGAAAGACTGTTCTAAGTTCGATTCTAGTCGCCGACTAGAGAAACACTTTTATCGACCAGTTTTCTTAGGCGATTTCTGCACTGACAAGATTTCTTTCCTCCTGGAAACTCGTCTTTTCATCACGTAAACTCAAGAAAACTGGCCATACTGACCCCTACTATTTTGCGCAGTAATATATATATAGCGTTAGGCTACACGAGATGGAGGCGGTTTTCTGCCGTACTCTCCTCCCAGGATGCCTGGTGGTGTTACTGTGGTCCACACTACTTCCTTAATCTATTTTCATAATTAACTTTCCGTAGTGTGTGTGTGTGTGTGTGTATATAGAAAGTTTTTTTTATATAATATCCTTGTCTACGTCGATCCTCTGTTTTTACGTCCAGAAACTCGGACGATCAAACAAACTTATCTCACATACGGTCTTGATCCAGGCTTAAGGAATAATAAATAACATCAAAATATGAAATTATTTAATTTTGTTATTAAAGTAATATTTTATTTCATGTTATAAAATGGAAACATTAAAATGTAATTCGCCTTTATGAAGCTCGTGGTTGGTTTCATATTTCTTATAATTTGTGAGGGGACTTATTTCGTATGACAGGAATGGTTACTGAAATCCAGGAAATGGTGTTATATAATTTAAAAGCGAACCTTAATTATTCTTGCATAAATTTGTGTGTTTATGTGCATTTTGCGAAATACATCAGCATCTGTCACGTTATTCTGGCACCGGTTGCAAAGTTATATGAATTGAATTGAATCAGGGACACAAAAGGGAAAAACTGTACATTAACTCCGTTTTCGCTGAATGGGGAAATAAAAGAAACCTGATGTATATTTGAATATATTCTATTTGGTTCATTTTTATTGGCAAAATTTGGGAAAACACTTCGAGCTGATAGTAATAATTCTGCATTGGGTGGGTGGAATTTAAACAAATTTGGTGTTTAGGATATATGTTAAAATTTGTCAGGTCATTTCAATTTTGGTTTAAATTCCCAACTATTTGTAGCGGCAAAACAAAATTATATCAGAAAGTACTTAGCCAAAGCCAATTTCACACTATTGATGCACTTGTCGGATTTTTAGAAAAGTGCTGTCTTTCAATATCACAAATTACATGTAGTCTCGCAAAACTGACGAAACATCGAACAACTGAAGATTCAACTCGGAACAGTTTCAAACTATTCAGAATAGGTAAATATTTTGTGAGAGTATGCTGGGTGTGATACTTGCAGTACAGAAGTTTTCATTCTTATATTCACGACTTATTATTTTTTCTCTCCTTGTATTGAACCGAATTTAATGATATTAGGTATTTAGAATCTTTTAAAACTCATCGAGCCATTTCAATTTTGGTTTTAATATGGCTAATTTAATAGGCAATTTATCTGGGGTTATAATATTTACTGTGATGATGGTGCCACTATAACAGTGCTTCCCAAACTTCTGGATGCCAGGGGCCCCCTCAAAAAAAATCGTAATATAAACATATATTATTATAATATTTATTGTATTTATATTCAATACAAAGCATACACACCGAATATTGCAAAAATCAAATGCAAATATTACGTTTTTAGCATCTTATTGTCATACATTTGACATGGCACATTATCTCATATTTTTATATAGATAGATATATCGTTATTGCACATTTGCAGTACAAGCACATGAAACGTAAAACGATTAGTAATAAAGAAAGAATTAAAAACTTAAAAGAAGTTGAATAACAATTTAATGTGATGGATGTGTTTCAATACTGCTACACAAAAAGTCAATATCAGGTGAAATATTTGAAACTGCAATTCTTAGATTTTTGCTTTGAAATGAAACTTCCTGCGCCGAAATACGCAGGAAGCAAAATTTGTGAACCCGCACCAATGATTTTTCCCCCCATTTAAATATTAAAAATAACAAAAAAAGAAATAATAAAAATTAAATACGTTTCTGTTAAGATAAAAAAAAAATCTACTTAATCTTAAAACATTTTCAATTTGTTTTCATTATTTCACGGCCCCCCTCAACAAAACCCACGGCCCCCAGTTTGGGAAGCGCTGCACTATAGAATAATATGACCAACTGTGCCATTTTATGTCTATGATCATTTCTTTTTGTGAGATACGATTATCTTAATTAAATTATTGGTCTGCACTATGAATGAGCACTGGATGCTTCAAGCGTCACATTAAAAAGAAAAGAAATCAATTCTGTTTTTAAACTAAGATTTAATTTTGTAAATCCTTAGGACACCATAAGATAGTTGTGGCTCTAATTACTTCTGTTCCTTTTTACTAGACCATCCCTGTACGCTTCTCCAGTTAGATCTGATCTGTTTTTAACGGAGACTCCAGTGAGCTCTGACCATGTTTTATGATTGAAGTTTTTTTTTTTTTTTCCCTTGGATGACAAAGTTAAGATTGTTCTGTGGATGCGTGGGCATGCACATCCGCCCACAGCTCGATCTACAGTTAGACTTCGCAATGAAAGTTCTTCGGTTAGAGATCAGTATTTCTTCTGATTTTCTCCGTACATGCATCGAATCATTTCACCACGTGCACTGTTAATTTACAAAGGTAATGTGCACCACTGCAGCATTAATTGTCCGCACTTCTAAAGCATGCTGCTTAAGAGACAGGAAAATGTTGACAAATTATCTGATTTTGCATGCAAAAGCAAAATGTTCTGTACTTGTCAACATTGATTGTATGACAGTTATCAAAAAGCTGTGCCTTATACTCATGCGAACTATAATTTATTTCATCATATAATTTATAATGCGATTATTTTTCAGATTTTAGTACTAACTCAGGCCATCGAACTCCGAATGGATAATACACTTCATTCTCTCGGCCTGCTAATTAGTATAGAATATGTAAAACTAGTTGGAATGCAAGAGCCTGCGAATTATCGCTGAATCTTTTTCCCTCACATAAAGAACATATACACAAAATAGTCGTGGATGATAGTTCGCTCCACTTACACCACGACCTGTGCAAACCCTGTATAATAAAGAAAAAAAAATCTAAAAAGTAATAAAATCTTAATGTAAAATAATCTATTAGCAGAAATTCAACATTCATTCCACTACTGTTATGGTTAAAGAAGTTAAATATTCATTTTTAGTTATTGGTCTTGTTTTTCCACTTCACTGTTATACCCGTACCTAACTCAATTCAGGTAATTAGAAGCTTCTGTACCATGGTCACTATCGGTCAGTTTTTAGTCTTTCTCGCTCGCTTCTCTTGTGTGTTCAGAAGATTAGGATCGTCTGCCGCGCCATATGAAAAATATCCCACAAACGCTAAGCGTGATTTCGCGACCTTGCTTAGTTATAAGCGCGTGACACACCAACAGGCTCCCGTTATCAGTTATGCCATTGACCCACATACATCAAATAAAATTGAAACGACCCGTCTTTTTAGCACACACAAAAAAAAGTAAAAATCTGTTTAATTTTCGTTTTAAAATGAAATCATATTCAGACCATTTTCAATCTATTTAAATTTTGAATTTGACATTTAACTCATTTGGCAAATACAGAATATTATTTCGATGTATTTTCGGATTATATGCTATTGATTTTGAAGTATTTCGAATTTGCATTTTGACCGAACATTGTGAATATGCTTAGATACCCTTCCCGATTCCTCACACGTACTTTCAATGTTTTGAAGAGGGACTTATTTTGCATGCACTAGATTTCTTCCATATTTAGAACTGTCTTTACACTACTTTTATCAGCGTTTGTTCTTGATAGTTGCAGCTGTATTTTACTACTACCTTTTGTTTCCTTATGTGCGTGTCAAACCATTTAAGTTCAATAAGTGTAACGTGATAGTTTAAACAAAAAGTACTGCTATAGAACTATTTGAATTGGGGTTTGCTTATAACTTTGTGTGAGACTGAATTCGCAAAGATAGAGACAAAATTACTTTATAGGCAAATTGGCTGATTATTCTGATTAAAGTGATCGCATCACTTTAATCGGCAGTGTGTTTAGAGGGAAAAACATCCACTTGTGTTAGAACAGAAATCATTTTGCTTGTGTATTTTTATTCTTTATTGTTTTTAAGGAATGACAGGTTCTTTTCTGTGTTTGTAAATAAGTTGAGTAGCTCTTCCTGTATCTGTTCACCAAGCGAGAAAGTAGTTTCGCCCAACGTCAATTTAGTGACCCATTTGCTGTTCACTGTGACGAAACTGAATGATCGCTTATAGGACACAAACCTTTGGCGTCAGATTGAAGCCAGCCGTTGCTATGGCTACCGGATGTTATGAATAGGGGTAGAACCCCGGGGGGTTAAAAGACAGGTCCCTTGTAGTAACTGTCAGAACGATGTTTGTAAGGCTAGGTGCGGTAGATGGAGTTCTGTGGCTTGTGTGTGAGGGACAGGGTGCGTATGTGGGAGATGGAACTCGCGAGGCGACGTGAGGTATGTAATTGAATTATCCTTATCTATAATTTTCTTGTTTTGTACTGTAATATACCTACTACCTTGTGTTATACTTTGAGTGGTTTCCTTTCGCTAGTCACTGTTAATCGATTGCACGTTTCAAACGATGTCTTGATTAGCAGACTGCTCTTTCTATTCGTGACAAGTGCCATAGCGTCATATATATATAGGATAGTTTTTTTTTTTCCCCGTTGAATTACTTAGTGTTTACATTACTGCAATAATAATTTGTAATATTAAAATTCTCATTATCAAATAAATGAGTGCTGAGAATATGCCCGGATATTTTGAACTCCATACAGATTGTGTTCTGTCTTCGCAGTTATATATAGTTGAGAGTCCGAAAAACGAATAATTAGTCATGCCATCCTTTCATTATGAGTTTTCATTAAAAACTCATATTGAGTTTCAATATGTTTTTTGTGTACACTAAAGGACCACCTTTCATGACTGTTAATTTAAAGTTTTTTTCTATTTTTTTTTTAAGGGACTTTCATGCATTTGATGTAGATTTGTTTCTATTCAGAGATCAAGTGGTCCTTCCAAGAATTTGCATTTATTTCATTATGCATAGCTTTCTAATTTGTCTAAACAAATATGCATGTTATCAAGATCTTTGGAACTTCTGACTATACATAAACATGTATAATCAGAATTTCCACAAATACTTGATAAACTATCTAATGTATTATTTATTTCATAAATAAAAATACAGTAGAATTGTATCCCTGTTAGATAAATTTGTATTCATAATAAGAAATAAAAAGAATGCCATTCTTGTGTAATCTATGTCACAAAATATTTCCTACGTAAAACTAAAAAGTGAACCAAGTATTGCAAAAGTTAAGTGATTGTTTGCAATTTAGATGTGGGATATTATTTTTTATAATTTAGTGTTGTTATTGCACCTGTTATGGCTGGCTTGAATTTCAGAACATTGAATTCTTAACTATTAAAATGGTAATGTCAACCAGCCTTCTGCTTTCTTATACTTTTAACCTTTTTTTTTTTTTTATTCAGGAGTAGTTGAAGTTTATAGACCAGTCAAAAGGAATAACATCAAAATTGGTTGATCATTCCAAATAGTTAACTTTTGCCTTCCTTCATATGAAATTGTTGTGAGTTTCCAAAAATTTGGGAAATAGTTCTTAAAATAGTTTAGGACACAAGTCTATGGGGAGGAAATTTGAAATAAGTGATCACCAGTTAATTTTTAGCTTCCCTAGTTAGCCGAGTGATAAGCATACCAACTCTCTAGCCAACAGGCTGTGGCATAGATGTCTGTGATTGTCTTTAGGTGGGAGATGAAGTTGACCTCCCAGTGTGAGGCTATTGCCTTGCTTATTGAAGGACCAAAGTCACTTGAAAAAGTTCTATGTTTTGTCTCTAGAGTGGGGATTTTAGAGATTTTGTCTCTAGAGTGGGGATTTTTTTTTTTTTTTGTAAAAAAAAAAAAAACTTAGAAAATCCTTAGCTCATCCACAGTATTAATGTACTACAGTTTTATAATCTTGGTCTGTGGAATGTTGAGCATGAAGACAGATTGAGAAAATGCAATTTGCAGAAACTGGTGAATAGGAAGGTGGGGGATATAATTGAAATATAAGTTAAGGGGTTATTACCAGGTTAATGTGGAGGAGGTTTTGCATAAAATAGGTGAAGACAGGGAGAGAACAAGAGGTCAGCTGTATAAAGAGTGTGTGAACAAGGGTGTGAGGAGCAGATGCTTTTACATGAAGAGTGGTTAGTGATTGGAATGCATTTTCCGAGAGTGTGGTGAGTGCAAAGACGGGCACATATTTAAGGTGTGGTATGATAAACTGTGTGTGTGTGTGTGACACGGGTATCTCCTGCAGTGAGTCTTTTGACCCCATGAAAGGTTTGATAACAATAATAAAATTGAATATTATGTTGAAAAGAAAAATGTTAGAAAGTTTTATTAAAAAAAAAAAAAAAAAAGAATTAAAAGTTGAACAGTTTTCAGAAGTGAGTTGTAGACTGACATCTACAAATATTTTTGTAGAAAAAATAAAAGTAATGATGAGAAAACAATGAAACCTTGGAGACTCATTGACAGACTGAAAAAAAACATTGATTTAGCTAGAGGGGTATGTGGAAGTTTTCTGCAAGGAGAGGAAAAATCATAACACCAGTGTGTGGACTCTGGAAATTAGAAACAGTCAGTTGATGCAGTTAGAAGTGCCTTAAAAGATTGAAATGTAAGTTCTGACAGTATTGGAGTCCTGACAAATAAGACTAATTTGGAGAAAGGTTGTCAGTAAGTTCAGTACTACATGAAAAGTGCACACATTATTAATATTCACTGTATCCTGTGCATTCCTTCAAGATACGTATCAGAAATTTGATGATGATGGCAGAGATGTTTTGAAGAGAAATTGTCTCCTTCCTTCACTGCAGTGTGATTAGGCTGAATTTCCCAGACCTTAAGCAATGTAAAAACCACCTATAATTCTAAATTTGGCTCAAACAGTTGAACAGCTTTGCAAATATCCCTACAACCTGTATGATGCTTGCAAAGAAAGCTAAGGAGAGTTTTATTCATATTATTTTAGCTTGTAATATGTGCATACTTTATTACTTATTTATTTTCTTCATTCACCCTTGCATACTTAGGGATTAAATTTTGGAAGTCTGATGTTCATTTCAATGGCAGGAATGGAAAGTCAGGAATTGCACCATGTGTCTGACAAGGGACTACAATTCTAGTTTGGACTTCGTTCCTGTTCCTTCATCTGTGAAATGAATAGCTTTGTTACAATCAGGCATTCTGAGGGAGGTTTTTGGTGTGTCACACCAAATGGTAAGAACAATATTCCTAAGGTTTGATGGATTTATAAAGTGTTAGGAGTTAAGCAGAATGAAAATATTGCTTATAATAAAAAGCTACTTCAGCCTCCCAAGCTTTTTGGGAGGCCGAAGTAGCTATAGACATGTGTTTATAGTAGATAGGCTACATCTTGAAAGTTGAGTCAAGAGGAGAAAACTGATATTGATTGTAGCTAAAGATTATCAAAAGTGAGGAAGAGTGAGGTGTGACCCTTCCTTCTAGTAAATATGACAGGATTGTGTTTTGGTAGTATTAAAATTTATTATTTCACTCAACTTGAGAATGGCCAAACAATTGATGTTTAAGGCATCAGCCATAGAAATTTGTCATCTGAGGACTACAAATATTTGTAAATGAATGAGGAATTGAGTATACTCTGATCAGCAAAGTTATAAATAGGATTGGATATTACAGAGATCACTGATGTATAGGAAGAAGAGAATTGGAGTCTTGGGATGCTCCATTGCTGATGAAAAAATCAGTCAACAGGGAAACATCTAATATGACACACAGTGAACAACCAGAGAGGAAGCTCACAGTTTACTCATAAAGGGGGTGGGGCTTTTTACAGTCTGCATGGTTTGATTTATGGGCCTGTTACGGTCTCTTTCCATCTTTTCAAAGGCTTTCCTCTATTCTTTCTCCCTCGAGGTTGATATCTCTCTCTTTTTTTCTCTGAGGAGTCTTCCTTCACTCATTCTTTCTTTGTTGTTTCCATCTCACTCATCTCATATTTAAAATCTGCTTTATATTTAAAAATTGTGCATATGCATAATTTTTAGCTTTACTGCTTTGGTACATTTGTTACCAAAGCAGTATACATCCTAGCAAGAATAATTTTGGTTATTAGATTGGAGCAAGTGCTTGGATCATAAGCAGAAATAATAATCAGACCATAGGAAAGAGGCATCGAAATCTTGAAGATCATCTCAATTGGCAATATTATAGCACCATAGGATATAAAACTGGGAGAAAGACAGTCTGTAGAAAGGAAACATGAACAAGGTTATGATCAGTCACCAAGAGGAGAGAATGTCAGTGGTGTATTTGGGGAGAGAGAGGTGGGGGGTTAAGAAAAGGTCCAGGGTATTGGGAGAATAATGAAAATTATCTAGTTTGTAGTAGGTAGGTTGGTGAACAATTTGCATTAGATCATTAGTGAAAGCAAATATGTCAGCTTCTCATCTAGCATGTCTGTGAAATTAGAGAAGGGGAACCAGCTGGAATTTCTTTTGGGGTAATTTGAATGTATGCGATAAACTTTCAGAGATAAATAATCAAAAAAAGTCAGTCATCAGAATTAGGAGAGCAGCAAATGAAGCAAAGAAATCCTGAGCCAAAGCAGATTATATTAAGGAGATTTCCAGGTCTGATTAATAATCTTTGGCATATGATATCAGACCTGACAAACTCATATTCCACCTTACTTGGTATATAAAGTTTAGATGAACCTCAGTGGTAGAGGATGCCAGTTGAAATTCAGTGATGAATAACAGATTGGGTTTTGGATGTCTGTAATTAGTGGTGCATGTTGTTGAATTTGCTAATGAGTCTATATGTTGGGTGGGGGACTCAATATAAAATTCATGTAAAGAAAAAATAATTCCCAAGTCTACACGGATTTCGTTTTGTTGGATTTTTTTTTAATATATTTATATTTTATTTTCCAATTTGTTAATTTTTTTTTTTATTCTTTTTGAATCAACAAAATTCTTTTTTTGTCGGGAAAGTTAATTTTTTTTTCTATAGTGACTAATTTTTTTATTCTGTCTTTCATGATAGCAGAATATTGGAAATATTTATAGAATAGGAATGGTGAAGGACTTTGTGAATACATTTTTCACACAAGGCGAGGAGTGCCCAGATCCTCAATTTAAGTGTCCTCAACAGTGTATGCCTTCCAAGCTGTTATACTCAGAAGAATCCCTCCAGTCACAACCTGGCAGAGTAAGCAGCAGGATTATTTGGTAGCTGATCAGGAACCCCCCTCCCCCAAAAGTGTTATCAACAGATTTGGTCCCATGTACTATTTGGCATCTGGCCTGTGGAAACTACTTTATTGCTGTACCCTTAAATGAAGGAGGAGGAGCTGACTTCCTAGTTTAATAATTATGATGTGGAGAGTGCCCTGCAAGGCAACCACCTGTATTGCATATGTATAAAGCAAGGGAGGAGACAGAAACCAGAGACCCTACTCTAGTGATGAAACATGGATAGTTGCTTCATGCCTTCAGTAAGCAGGATGGTGGTATTTCACTGGGCACTGAAAGTCATGTATCACCCCCCTAAAGGTCTAGCTGATCTTTCTTCCAACTAGGGAAGGTATGCTTTTAAGGTGGCAATGCTTGTCCTACCAGAGTTCCATTTGCAGAAATAGGCCACGCCACTGGGCAACTTGGCTGAGAGATGTTAAATATTGTATGTTACTAGCCCATTAATGGCCCATTGTGTTGGTATCTAATTAGCTACAACACCAGTGAATGTGGAATGATACTATGTTAGGTTTCTTGAAGGCAAAATGTGAAACTGCTTGCAATAGGAAGCAGTATACTTAAAAACACATTAATTAATTAATTTTTTAAATTACTGCTATAGACAAATATGTAAGTGCTGAATTTTGGTTACACATTAAGTTTATAAAATAGTTCCCACCATTTAGTTGAGTTTTTATTTATTGCACAATACTGAGCAGCCTGTTGGTGTTGCATACTTGCAAAAAAAAAAAAAATGTAACTGTTAAAAGAATGCTACTGTGCTGGGGGCACGTCAAATTAAAACAAAAATTTTAAAATGGGTTCCATTTTAAAATTTATGTCTCCTGAACTACATATATAGTAAGATTTCAAAATTGTTTCCCCATTATTTTTAAGAATTTATCAAACTTTGATATCTTGGATACAGTCATCAATAGATATCTTTTAATGTACAGGTCAGATGTTATTGTGCATTATACATGCATAAAATGTGGACCATGTTTGAAATGATTTTTGAGATGAATTCTGTTTTTTCTTATCTTAAATGATAATCAATGTTTACTACTATTCAGAAATCAAGGAAACCTGACTTCTAATATTGCTCCTTTGGTCCTGTTGGTGAGATATTCATAATATTTTGTTATTTTTTTAGGTGGAAGAATATAGAAGTAGGTGTGCCAAACTTGAGGAAGTACTCTCACAGCAGTCTGTTCAAGACAGCGTAGACAAGGTTAGCATTAAAATATATTAGTCATGATTATTTTGCTTTTTATTTCCTAGCATTCACCTATTGATGTATATCAGTCATTTTATCTTTGAAATGACATATGTATAGCAGTTGATTGCTAGAAGTGCTAAGAGATGGGAATGGTAGTGTTAAATTTCTCTATATAGTGTTGACTGCGCCCTTTGTATATTTTTATTTCTACTATATCTATTCTATAGCTTGCTCTCCTTACAGTTACTTTCTGTTACATACACTTTACTCTAACCTTACTCTAATTTGATTAACTTTGTTCCCACTAGTAATCCCTTAACTTCCTATAAGTGCTTGCACCGCAAGTGAAAAGACTTTTTGAAATAGGCAATTCACCATTATAGGTGAATTGCCTGTTTCACCACACTATGTAATTCAGGAAAAATTTATATTTATCGACTACACCATCCTGAATTAACTGTAGAGCATGAGAAGATTAGTTAGAACACATATAGGATATATCACTTTCTTAAATAAACCTTAATTATTGAGTTGTGGCAATTACTCTGTTTAGACACACAGGTTCGGTCATTGACATTGGTCAAAGATCAGGCGATATATTTAAACAAACAAAACATGTTTATTTAACCTTAAACAAACCTTAATTAAATATAACACACAGTTGAACATTTGCTCTCTAAGACCTGTCATGAGCTCAAATTGTAACCTTCACAATTTTATTCAAAATACTTAAATAACTTGTTTACAAATCTAGGTAATTACTGGCTATTACAAACGACATTGTTGGCTAAACATTCTTTGTTAGTATATACTAGCTAACACTCAGCCTCTATTATCTCATAGTGATAACAACTAATTTAACAGAGCTACGTTTAGAGTGGATATACAACTCTTATGCATTACCTTTAACACTAGTACAATAGAGTCTACTCATAATTTGCAGTTTCACACACACACACACACACACACACACAGTCCTACCAGCTTTGAAGATTTATGGTCGTTCTGTTGACTGCTTCCCTTCATTCTGTGTACTGGCTTTCACTGATAGACTCTTGACAGTAGTCCTTCCGGGAATCATGGCATTGCTCTCTGTCAGTACTGGATCTACTTGGGCGTCGTGTATCTAGTTGCACGTGGCACATTGCATTACTGGAAACACATCTCCGAAGAAAAAACTGCCTCTCTTGGGTTCCCCCATACCTGAGGAGGGGGATCACGCTCCAGCAAAACCTCAGGAATTCGAGCAGCAAGAGAAAAACTAAGAGAGAGATCATCCTGAGGTTCTCAAGACTTTTTCATACGATCTGAAGTTCTTTGTCCTAGGGTCGGAGATCCTCGGATCTTCCATAAACATACTGACGTCACTTGCCTTGACCTTCAGCACTTTTGTTCATCTTCAGGTCACCAACATAATGCTGACTAATGCTCTTAACTCCAGGTGCGCATGCTTTAACATTCAGTTACTTTTACAATTTAGCATCAAAATTTAAACATTAAACCAGCGTTATGTACAATTCAAACCTTTACATGTTTTATAACTCATGTACAATTCAATGTCACTTCTACATTCAGCTACCTTTACAATTCAACATCGGCATTTAATCATTAAATTACGGTGATATACAATCTTTTTTTTTTTTTTTTCCCCACATGATTTATCAGCTCTGTAAAATTGATGTCGGAGAATTTCAACAAAAATTCACTACATGAGATTTTATGGTAGTACTATTGTCAACTATGGTTGCATTAACATGTTTGACATTGGTATCCTGACCTTAATGTAAAGTTGTTTGTAAGATTAGTCTTTGATAGCATTTGAAGTGCACAGAGAATGTAACTAGATTTTGAGTGATAGCTCTTACAATACTGCAGCTATCATGTGATAAACGATGCTAATAATAACTCTTGTAGAAAATCATTTTAATAGACCTTGCATTTCAGAGTTCCATAATTTTTTTTTTTGCAAAAATTTAAATGTTTCACAGAGCATTAAATAAGCCAAAGTTCTTGCTCTGAAGACTAAGCATAATTTTATAGCATCTTCAGTAAGCAAGGCGATGTCACATTGGGTGATAAATTATCTCCTGTAAAAGTCCAAAGTATCTTCTGACTTGAGGTTATGTTTTTCATTTTGGCAGGAATATGTTGTAAAGTACAGCATATTTTTGAGATTTGTTAATGGGAATGTCCATGGAACCTGGAGACTCATTGTGGGGAGCCCGGACATGGTCACACAATTCTTATCATCAAACCTCTTAGGTTCACCGACAAAGCATTCGCTGTAGAGTTTATCAGCCTGTTCACTCCTTACTACTTTCCAAAAAAAAAAAATATATATATATATATTCCTGAGGCCTTTTCTAACCAGACTTACTCTATTTCTAGGGATGATTTCAATGTTCTATCTCTCCTAGCCAAGTGCAGAAATGTCAGTCCTGTAAAATCCTTTTACTAACTTAAATGTTTCTATCATATCCCCTCTTTTTTTTTGTCTGATGTCCAACTTCTGCAACCCACAGACTTGCACTCCATCCTCATGGAGACCATTCAACAAACACCACTTACTTACTTTACTTTCTGAGTCCGGAACACCAATCATATCCTCTCCATCCAAAAAACAGCGGCTTGTATCGCCTTGTCATTGACCATCAGAATGTCATCTGTGGAGCACACATCAATTAGTTATGGGCAACATAAAAGATGTTCATCAGTTTGGACGTGTCCGTAGTCACAGTTGTCATCATCATCTGCATAACCCCATTTCATCAGGTTACTTCTGCATCTGGACACTCCCACTCTAAGATGGCTCAGAGTCCTCCAGGTGCTATAGGGTAGGTAATATCCCTTGGTTAGCTCTTCCTTAATTATGGGGGGGCTTCTTGAAGTTGAACCGATTCCCTCCATAGATCAAGGTGTCGCTCCTCAGGTTTATGGATCAATGGTTTAGTTCTTTGCATAAAACTATGCCTCGATTTGAGTCAAGAAGCCGTGACGATATGACCGTACATTGGATGTCTTTCATCCGTCATCTGCTTTTTTTCCTCTATCTCACCGGCCACTTGATCTCTTATGCCTGGTGGTGCTATGCCTGCTAAGGGATACAGCTTGTTGACCGGGGTTGGTCTTAGGCATCCGGTTATGATCCTAATGGTATCATTTAAAGCCACATCCATGTGTTTCGCATGGATGGATGCCTCCCACACTGGGGCAGCATACTCCCCTGCAGCAAAACACAATGCCAAAGTCATCGAGCGAAGTACCTCTGGTTCAGCTCCCCCACGTCGTGCTGGTCATTTTTCTTATGATGTAATTTCTTGCATAGATTTTTCCTTTTAGTTCCTGGCAATGTATCTTATACGACAAGGTATGATCCAGCTTAACTCCAAGATATTTGGGGTTGCTGAGGTATTTGAGGCGTTTTCCTCTCCAGACAATGTTTAACTGGCGTTTTGCTTCCCTATTGCGCAGATGGAAAGCACATACCTGAGTCTTGTTTGGGTTAGGCTTCAGGCAATTGATCTCATAGTAATTGGAGAGTATTTCTAAGGCTTCTGTCAACCTCTTCTCAACTTCTTCAAAACTCCTTGTTTGACTGCATATAGCTGTGTCGTCGGCATAGATAAACCTCCTCACTTGTGGGTGGGTTGGCTGATCGTTAGTATAAATATTGTAGAGCATCGGGGCCAATATGCTGCCTTGAGGTAAACCATTGATTTCTCCATCTGCTCTTCTTTCCTTGTTACTTAGAAAGTTACTTAGAATCGTCGATTCTGGAGCATGGTTTTAACTACATTTATGAGGTGAAAGTCTTTCGTTATTTGGTATACAGCTTGACCAACAGTTTCTTGTGGTTAACAGTGTCATATGCTGCTGAAAGATCAATAAATGCTTCTCCAGTCACAAGCTTCTTCTCGTAACCATCTTCGATGTGCTGCGTGAAATTCAGAATTTGGCCATAGCAGGACTTTTGGGGACGAAAACCGGCTTGCTTGGGTATAAGTTTCTCGTCAATGTTTGCTGCTATTCTTTCCAGAATCATTTATTCAAAAACTTTATACACAAATGGCAATGGAGAGAAATGGGGCGAAAATCCTTAGACTGTTGGTTCCTTTCCTGGTTTAAGTAAAGCTACCACTTGAGCTTTCCTCCATAATTTGGGCAACTGAAGAGATTCTGCATACCTATTCATCAATTTCACCAGCCATTGGATGGTTACCGGACCGAAACGCATTATCTGTTCTGTCCGAATGTCATCCAGTCCAGCAGCTCTATTCTCTTTCAGGTGACATATAGCTTTTCATGGTTCTTCTTCGGAGAATGGAGAGGCTAATGAATTAGTCTCAGCTTCTTTAACGTGCATAAGATTGGTTTTCAGTATCTTCTTGTCTGTCCTGCCATTCAATAATAGCTGGTAAGCGATCTAGTTTGCCGTGACCTCTGTTTCGTAAACTGGAGTTTTAGTTGAATCGTTGCTTAAATTCTTCAGCAGTTTCCATGCTAGTCTGCTGTTCTGTTTCATATCCAAATTCTGCAGTAGCTTCATCCATCTCTTCTTTCTACCATCTGTGAGTTTGTCCATCAGTTTTTCGCCTGCCTCAATTGGATCTACAGCGAAAGGATCCTTGTCATATCGGATTTTATATTCTTTTAGTTGTTCTGTCTGATCTTCATTAAGCCCAGTGATATATTGAGTTCTGCACCCTCGTGGTATGTGCCGCCGAGATACTATTTTGATGGTATTCACGAACTCTTCATAGTTACTTGAATCTGCTTCAAGAGTGTTTACTGTCTGATCGAGTTCCTTTGCAAATCCGTCCCATCTTGCTTTTTTAAAGTTAAACCGTCACTTAAAAGGTACTATCTCTGGATTGATAATGGCTCTGACTTCACAAGTAACAGGTCTGTGCTGAGTTCTTGGTATCGGCTCTTCTACCTTCATCGCTTGCACGGCTACTTGTTCACTGATAAAGATGTTATCTGGATTATAGCCTCTTCTCCACCTTCCACTATTGAAAGATGGTCTTAACTTGGGATCATGGATCAGCTTCAGTCCTTCTCTCTCAGCCCAGTTTTCCAGCTCAGCACCATTCCTGTCAGTCATTTTGTAGCCCCATGTTGAACTCGGACAATTAAAGTCTCAGAGTATTATTTTAACCATGTTAAAGTTGACAGGCTCTTTGAAGACAAAATCTTCATTAGGTGGCTTATATACCGATGTGATTGTGCAGGACTTGATCTCGATGGTTAATATCTGTATATTATTATGGGATGTCATGTGTATAGATTTAATATCCAAGTCTGGTTTAGCAAATATAACACTACCGTATTGCTCGTGTGGTCTCTCAGCTACTAATTTCATGCCATGAATTTTTGGTCTACTGCTGTTTACCCCTCGATGTGTCTCCTGAATAACTAAAACATCACATTTGCATGTATCACACGTCTGCTAATAAAACTTCCTTTTCGGATGTCAGTCCTTCAATATTTATTGAAGTTGTCTTAAAAGCTAGCCTTGAAGAAGGCTGATTTATAGTTCGCATGATTGTTCCGGTAGCTGAAGGATTAGCCAAATGTTTAGTTTCAGCGTTGCCCAGGGTATGCCCGATTGTGATTTCTGAGTAATCGCTTTTGTATATAACACAATCTACAAGGAGATTCCTTCAATGTATCCCAACAAACCACTGACCATCTTTGGTCACTATCCTCTGAATCCTCTTTACCACTTTGATGAGCCACCGTAGCTCAGTCGGTATAGACGAAGCCTGTTGGTTGGAAAGACCTCGGTTTGATTCCCATCCATGACTTGAGAAACCTTTATCTGGTCTCTTTTGATGAAAGGTGAGTTAGTCTCATACAGAGGTAGGGAGTTTTTTCACCCAGAAACTTGGGTTTTTCATCTTCAGAACAGGCAAACTGGCACTGTGAACACACACTGATTACAGTCAGGAATGCTTAATATAGTCCCTCCAACCATAGGTTGGATGCCAGTCCCGAGCCTAGATAAAAATAGGGGAAATTGAGATAGGGTCGTATGTCCCCCTAAAAGGGGTCACAGCCATTCCATCATTATACAAAATAAAAAAAAAAAACACTTTGATATAATCATTGACTGCCCAGTAAGTCATTGTATCAAAGCTTCATAAAGGGGAATACTAACTTCCTTATCTCTGCATGCCAGTGGGTCTTCATTAACAAAGTAATTATCTGTAAGCAATTCCCTCTTATCAATTCCCTATTCTCTATTGCCTCCAAATTCATAGCTTCATCAATTTCATTGAGTACAGTTCCATCAGTGTAGTGCAAAAGCTTTCAATCTTTTCATCTTGAAAGGCATAACTTGACACTTTTCCACGTTAAACTGGTACCCGTTATTTTTTGCCCATTGTGTCTGCTTATTTAAGTCGCTCTGCAGTTCTCTACATTGTATTGATTAATTTTTACACCAGGTAATTTTGCATCATTAGCAAATAATTCAGTATTTCCCTTTAGATCATTGATACAAAGATTAAATAAGTGCTCCAAGCACAGATCCCTACCCACTAATTACCTACCTTCTCCTAGATTCTGTTCCTCCATAAACTAAACAATAATTTTTGGAGGAGCAGAATTCATCAACTAGTCTCATATCCAGTTGTAATATCCAGCAGAGTTCCAGTTGTAATATTCTGTCAAATGCCTTTGCAAAGAAAAGTAGTATCATAATGTTGCCATTCCTTTTATCCAGCTTGCCTATCATTCTATTGTTAAAAAAAAAAAAAAAAGAAAAAAAAAGTGAGTAAATTACTAAGACATGTCCTACCCTTTACAAAGCCATACTTTCCACCATAGAGGATCACATTCTTATCCAGCCATTCTTGAATTTTGTATTTGGACTTCTTTGGTACCTTTACCACTACTCTCAAGCTATTGATTGGTCTATAATGTTTAAAAGTTCATTTAAATTACATATATACATAAATTAAATGCATAAGTTATGTAATATGAATAATTATAGCATCAAAATTTGGGAAATGTTCATGAAGTGTTTTTAGAGTAATAAATTCATCCACTGCATATGCATTATGCAGTGGATGAATAAGAGTGAAACAGTTTACTGATATTGTTATTCAATTCAATGTTATTGTTAGGATCTGTCCTTGGTCCACTGTTATTCAATCTGTACATTAATGGTATTGGGAAGGACTTGACAGGCGACATACAGCTATTTGCTGATCTTCAAAGATAAGTAGGATAATCAGGAATGCTGCTGCTGATATACAGTACTTGCAGAATGATTTGAATAGACTGAAATTGTGGGCATGGGAAAATGGATGTCAGTTCAATGTCAGTAAATATAAAGTCATGCACTTGGGCATGATAAGATATCCAGTGTGGTGGATATTGAATCCACCACACTGGATTCTAATCCACCCCACCAATATCCACCACAATGTGGTGGATATTGGTTGGGGCAGAAGAAACTGATCAGGCTAGGGATCTTGGAGTGTTAGTGGGTAGGTAGTTGAAGTTTAGGAGGCATGTAGCAAAGATTGCAAATACAACTTGAAAGATAATTGCAATGCTGAAACGAACTTTGACACGTAAAGATAAGGATGTCATTTTGCCTCTTTATAAGGCCTTAATAAGACCTCTTGGACTATTGTGCACAGGTCTGGTCACCTGGTTTCCATTTTGATTCTGATACAGTGGAGAGAGAGAGAGAGCGCAAAGGAGAGTGTTAAATGATATCAGGATTGTGGATACTGATTTTGAGGGCAGATTGAGAATTTTGTAGACTGCAGATTCTAGCAAACAGAAGAATGACGGAATTGTTCACTTTATGAAGAGTGGGGGGAAAGGACAACAGAGCATCTTTGGAAGCTGAAAATGAATGTTGCTAAGAAGGAGTGAGGGCTAGATTTTTCTCTCAGAATGGCATGAATGGAATGGATTACCATTGGATGTGTGTGTGTGTGTGTGCAAGCAGTGTGAATGAATTCAAGAATAAGTATGATAGCAAGTACATGTAGTGTGTGGCCTCTCTCAATGAGTCCTTCACTTGCTGGAAGTCTCTCTTAATAATAATAATATTGGATGATGTGATTTATTCATAAAAGTATAAATGTGCCATCTAGAATGAAAAAATGTCTTAATAAATATCGAATAGTCATTGAACAGCATGTGTGTTTTAAGTAAACACCACTGTTCATATATTTGTAAGCAACATAGATGAGAATTTTCAACATATTCTAGGTAAATTTACAGTGGCTTATTGTATAAAATAAGTTGCTACCACTTTCCTAACAAGAGCTTAATATATTGTTTAGAGCTGTAACTAACTAGCCACTCAGTTCAGAGCTACTAGCTACCTAGCTTCTGGATTATTCTCAGTGACCACTCCAAGTGATAACTAGCTTTTACAGGATGGCCCATAAATCACGAAGGAGTTTAAACATTTAATAACTTATTTCTTATGTTTATTCGTTTTATTATTATTATTATAATGAAATACAGAACGAGGGATTTTTCTTACTAGTTATGAAAAACCATCGCATAACTGCCTTACATTTTTGGCTCTAGAAAGGTGGGCCCTTTCTATGGCATGTTGCATGAGAGCTGTTAATGTTTCTTACTGCAGTGTCTTAATTTCTGCATGAATGATCATTGTTGGATTGCCTTTTGCTTCAGTTAATTATGTTTTTCTGTATGGATTCTGCAGCACTCTAATTTCTGTACAAATATTCTCCTTGTAGGAAAACATTTGTACAGGGTTTTGTAGCCAGAAAAAACAGCTCTCATGGAACATGTCATAGGACTTGTCTTTGTGAAGCCAAAACTGGAAGGCATTTATGTGATGTGGTTTTTTCATAACTAATAAAAAAAAAAATAAAAAAAAAATCTCCATGTTCTGTATTTCTTTATAACAAAAAAAAAAAAAAAAAAAAAATCACAATTGTTAATAAATAAAAGTTATTTAATGTTTTAAATCCTTCGTGACTTATGGGCTACCCTGTAGTACAAGCTGGATATCAGCTTGTACTATAGGATGGCCACAGGGTGCATACGAACTCCTGTATTTAGGAGGAGATCACTCTATACACAAGGAACTTTTCTGAAACCTCTTTGACTAAAACTGAATTAGCTTATCTTAGAAGTATATACATACAGTTCTCTCAGCTCAGATTTTTGCTTCTCCTCAGTAGACAAAATATCTGAATATGAAAACCAGTTGACAGACATAAATCAGTGCATTTACAAATTCTATATAACTCATCTCATAGAATAATAAAGACGTTCTCCTTTAGGAATGTATATATGTTCAAATTTCTAAGCTATGGGATCAAATAGGATAGCGTATAATGGGGTCACATAAAATTGGGATATAGTGCATAAGAACTTACTGGTATCGGATGCATGTGACTAGGGCTGGGTCTTGATCTAACAGGAAAACTTTAATGGAAAAGTAGTCATCAGTTTCTTCATATGATCTGTTATCTCATTTCCTTTTTTTGCATACAGTTTGAAAGGTCATATGAAGTAGATATTGTATTTCAGCAGTCATTCTTTACTATTATAAAGAAAATGGAAGTAATACTGGCAAGAAAGTATGTTTTAAATGCATTACCAGACTGATAGTCCAGCATTAGCATCATTTAGCCATTTGTCTTAGCCCTGTTGGGTTTAAAAAAATTATTTCTTTTCCATTACAGAACCTCAACAAACTTGTCTTTTTCATAGCAGCATGATAGTGAGATGCAACATACAGCAATGAACCAAATGTTATATTGTTTAAAAAAGTGAATATTTTTAAAACTGTTAATGTCCTGCTAGTTATTGTTTTACTTTGTGACCTATATGCTTATTTATCCAAAACCAATAGGATAATAATTTAAAAAGGTTTTTTGGATATGTGGAAGCTTTTTATTTAAAGTCTACTTTATTGTTTAATATTATAAAGGAATGAAGTAAGATATATAATTATTTTATAAATTCTTAGATTGGCTTAATTTCCAGATTTATTATAACAGTCCTACAGTAATCTACCATTTATCTAACCTTCAAAACAACCCTACAGTTAACCATCCCTTGTGTGTCAAACAACTTCTGGTACAGCACCATGTAATTGTACATAATCCCATTCCTTCAATTATCAAAATGACAAATTGCTCCTTTCCAGTGTGATTGGATAAAGGTAGATTACTGTATTATTTTGTCTGACTATATATATATAGCAGTCATTCAGATCTTGATGAAAATGGTATTTATGATCTTGAAGTTGCCAAATGAATTCAGTAGGGCATTTCAGAAACTGCTATATAATTGAAATCATCTAGAGTAACAACTGTGAAATTTGTGAATTAGAATCCTTATGGAAATTTTTGCCGAAATTTATTCAGTCATTGCAGTTCTGAGTTTGCGTAGAACATTTCCATTTCATGCTTCACTGTAGTCCTTAATATTACATTAGTCCGTGATGAAAGTTCTTTGTAATCTGAATTGTCTCTTTTTTTTTTTTTTTTCCAATCTTAACCCAGGACTACCATACCATGACGGAAACAAATGGTGCTACTATGGATTTAGAGACAGCACTTATTAGATTAGAACAAGAACAAAACAGGTCG
Organism: Typopeltis vanoorti; assembly: GCF_054136105.1. Taxonomy (NCBI): domain Eukaryota; kingdom Metazoa; phylum Arthropoda; class Arachnida; order Uropygi; family Thelyphonidae; genus Typopeltis; species Typopeltis vanoorti. Next base: position 107,411,998 of record NC_143552.1, read on the forward strand.
GTTTTTTATTCTGATTTGTATTTATTTATGTGTGTTGTCAAAATTATTTAATAATAGATAAATAATTAATAAATTGATATATTGCCAGAGGCCCTCACCGTTCTAAGCTTATGCTTATTACACTTCAATGAGATTTTAATTTCAGCATAAAATTACCTTATTTTTTATGAGGTGTGACAATTTATTTTGCACCTGTAAAAAAAAAAAAAAAAAAAAAAAAAAACTATTATATTAGTGGCTACTGTCACCTTCAAAGTAGTCCCCTTTTGCATTTATACGCTGGTTTTGATGGGTGTTCCCATTTTTGGAAACAAGGCCTGGAACTCTTTTTCTGGAATACACTTGAGTTCCTTTATCACATTATGATGGATATCAGCGATGTCAGAAAATCTTTGTCCTTTTAGTGCAGTCTTTAATTTTGGAAACAGCCAGAAATCACACGGAGCTAAGTCGAGTGAATAAGCAGGATGACCTAATTCAGTAATCGATTTCTTGGCTAGAAACTCTCCCACAATGAGTGCACTATGGCTTTGCGCATTGTCGTGATGGATGATCCACTTGTCAGGCCACAGTTCAGGTCTTTTTCTCTGAACAGAATCTCATAATCTTTTCTTCTTCTTCTTCTTCGTCTATGATCTCTTATGCTTTTAAGCGTCGAGATTTTGCCAAAGAGATTTCCATGCCGTCCTGTCCATGGTTTGTTGTTTTGCTTCTTTCCAATTAATTCCCTTCTTTTCCAATTTTTCTTTAATTTCCTTTTGCCAACCTTTCCTGGGTCTGCCTATGTTGCTTTTTCCTATTTTCTGGCTTTCGTATACAGTTCTTGCTATTCTTCCTTCTTCCATTCGATTGAGATGTCCAAACCATCTCATTTGGGCTTGTGTTATGAATTGATTCAGAGGTGCAACTTGAAGGCTGTCTCTTATGGTTTGATTTCTTATTCGGTCTAGTCTTGTTTTTTGTGCCACTTTCCTGAGATATTTCATTTCAATTGTTTGTAGTTTATTTGTGTTTCCTGTTGTTAAACACCAAGACTCACAACTGTATGTTAATGTTGGTAGAAACACTGAACGGTACACTGCCATTTTGGTATTTTGGGTGACTTCTTTCTTATCTAGGAGTGGGTCTTTCATTGCATAGAATAGCTTTGTTCCCCCTCTTATCCTGTTGTTAATTTCTGTGTCTAGTCTACCATCTTCTTGTATATATGATCCCAAGTATTTAAAGGAGTGGACTTGTTCCAGTTGGTGATTCTCTATTTTTATTGTGTGTTTTTGTTGATTTCTAGATATGATCATTGTTTTAGTTTTATTTATATTTATGGTCATATTCCTTTTCTTTGTTTCTTCATGCCAAATGTTGATATTGTACTGCAGATCTTCAGCTGTATTTGCTAGAATCACTACATCATCTGCAAAAGCCATATGTGAAATCCTAGTTTCTTTCAGTTTCCTGTATCCTAAGTGGAACTTTTTTGTTTTTGTTTGGCATGCCTTTAAAATTTCATCCATTACTACGATGAAGAGAAGAGGGCTGAGGATACAGCCTTGCCTCACTCCTACACTTGTTTCAAATTCTTTTGATCTATTATTACAGGTTCTTACATAATTTCTATTACTTTTGTAGAGGCTTTGTATGGCTGCTATTAAGTTATCTTGTATCTTGTTTTTCTTTAATGTTTGCCATATTAAGTGTCTGGGAACTCGGTCAAAGGCCTTTTCAAAATCTATAAAACATGAATGTAGTTCTTTTCCATATTCCAATGTTTTCTCTGATATTTGTCTAAGACTGAAGATAAGATCCTGTGTGCTGCTATTTTTTCCAAAGCCATATTGCATTTCATCCAGCGTGTCCTCTATTTGATTCCAAAGCTCGCTTCTAAAATGCGGGTATATAATTTTCCTGGAACGCTTAAAAGCGAAATTCCTCTATGGGTTTCACATTTGCGGTTGTCTCCTTTCTTAAATGTGGGGATTATTATAGCTACTTCCAAGTCTTTGGGAATACTTTTCTTTTTCCATACAACATTGAATAGGTGTAAAAGAAATTTTATGGCTTTCGTTCCTAAATTCTTTACCATTTCTGGTGTTATTTGGTCATGGCCTGCTGATTTGCCCAGTTTTATTTTATTTATTGCTGCTAACAGTTCATTTGCATGAATTTCTTCACTCTGATCTTCTATTTTGCTTGTGTGTCTTGCTCTTAGGGTTCTATTTTTTCCATGTCCTGCATCTTCCAATAATTCTTGAAAGTACTGTTTCCATCTTTCCATGATGTCTTCGGAATTTGTGAGTAACTTTCCATCCTTATTTTTGATAAACTTTATGGGGCATTCTTTCTCTGACCTCATTCTTCTTAAAACATTATAGAAGAGTATTTGGTTTCCTTTAAAATTTTGTTTCTAAAGTATATCCGATGTCTTCTCAGCATTTTCTTTTCTCTGCTTTCACTAAGGTTTTAACTTTATTTCTTTGGTTGTTGTATAGTTCTCTATCAACCTGCAGCTTTGATGTTATATATCTCTTCCATAATTGCTTTTTCTTTTTAATTTCTTCTTTTAGTTCTTCAATCCACCAGGGTGTTTTATGTTTCTTCTGTTTATTATTTAATGATACACCACACATTTCTTTGCTTGTTTCTAGAAGAAGTGTTTTGAACCTGTACCATAGGTTCATAATCTTTTCAGCACCTCTAAATAGCTTTGTTGGTGGACTGTTTGTCCCTTTTCAATGCATTCATAGTGCACTATTCCCTTGTGATCAAAGAAACACACCAGCATGGTCTTGAACTGTGAATGTGACATGCATGCTTTTTTCGGACGTGGCGAACTCGGGATTTTCCACTGCATGCTTTGGTGTTTTGTTTTGGAATCATACTGGAAGCATCAGGTTTCATCACCCATAGTTACTCTCAATGAGTGCACTATGGCTTTGCGCATTGTCAGGATGGATGATCCACTTGTCAGGCCACAGTGAGTACACTTTGGCTTTGCTCATTGTCGAGATGGATGATCCACTTGTCAGGCCACAATGAGTGCACTATTGCTTTGCACATTGTCATGATGGATGATCCACTTGTCAGGCCACAATTCAGGTCTTTTTCTCTGAACAGAATCTCCTAATCTTTTCAGCACCTCTGAATAACTTTGTTGGTGGACTGTTTTTCCCTTTTCAATGCATTCATAATGGACTATCCCCTTGTGATCAAAGAAATACACCAGCATGGTCTTGAACTGTGAATGTGACATGCATGCTCTTTTTGGACGTGCTGAACTCAGGATTTTCCATTGCATGCTCTGGTGTTTTGTTTTGGGATCATACTGAAACCACCAGGTTTCATCACCCATAGTTACTCTTGGAAACATGCGCTTATTTGCAGAAAGATTAGTCACAACTTGAAGCTGTTGCTGCTTCTGTTCATCCATTAAGATCCGAGGCACAAACTTCGCAGAAATCTTTTCCATACCCAATTCTTCAGTTAAAATTATCCTGATTGTTTCTCGGTTCATTTACAATTCATCAGCCATTAATTGCACACATAATTACTAATAATTAAGGAATTGATAGCGTACACTAGAAATATAAATTAAATAAACTTTAATATATACTTTTCGATATTTCGGCAACGTCACGTTGCCATCTTCTTGGGAACTTAATACAAAGACAAGTGCATGCAAGTACTACATAACAGTAAATGAGAAATGAAGCGAGGAAGCTACCATTTTCCTAAAGTCCTGATGGTGTCCCCTGGTGGGCTATATTGGTAGTTCTTGGCCTTTGGGCTGAAGTTCTTCTGATAAATGTTTCCCAAATTTGGGGCAGTCTCATGCATCCAAATTTGTTGAGGTTTGGCATGTTCTTAAGGGCTGAGGCTGATTCCATGAATAGTCTTTCATATTTGAACTTGATGTGGTGTATTACTGTGGCTTTCTTCCACCTTATTCTGTGGCGAGTATCCAGAGCATGGTCCGCAAGCCCAGAGCGGCTGTACTGGTGAAATCGGATATAATCCTTGTGTTCTGAGATTCTGATATTTACTGTCCTGTCTGTTTGGACAATTAGGACAATTTACAGCTGCAAGGGACCTGGTATACACCAGGTAGGTCTAGCGGAAGTGGTTGGTCTTTAGTGGAGCGGATAAGGGATGCCAATTTTCTATGTGGTCTGTAACAAGTGGTCAAGTCATGTTTTTTTAAGATTTTGTTGATTTTTTTTTGAGGTGCCTCGATGTAGGGAATGGTGATGGATTTAGAGTAATCTTTTTTGTGAAAGGGGGGAGGAAAGTGGGTTGTGGATAACTGGTTTAAGTATTTTTTGGATTCTTTTGGGGGGGGTAGCCATTGGCTGAGAAAGTATCAAGGATGTGATTTAGTTCAGTGGTTAGGGCGTGATCATTTGGACAGATTAGTTTTGCCCTGTTGAATAGTGTCTTAATAATTCCATATTGTTGTGAGGGGGGGGGTGATGGGATTATTGGTGAATGTATCTGCCTGTATGGGTGGGTTTTCTATAAACCGAGAAAACCAAGGTTCCATCAGGTTGGCGGTTGACTTGGTTGTCTAAGAAGGGAAGGCAATTGTTTTTTTCTTCTTCTTCCTGGGTGAACTTGATTCTGGGGTGTTGGTTGTTTAAGTGTGTTAGGAAGGAGAGGAGTGCATCAGAGCCATGTGGCCAAATAGCAAACACATCATCAACATAGTGAAGCCATATGGTTGGTTTTTGCGGGGCAGAGTTTAAGGCTTTCTCTTCAAAAGTCTCCATAAAGAAGTTGGCCAAGGGTGGGGAAAGTGGTGAACCCATGGCTTCATTCATTATAAACTGAAATAGGGCTCAGATATCAGGAGGAAATTTAGCTTGGATTAGCTGTAAGGTTTCTTTGAGGGGGACATTCGTGAATAAGGAGGAGACGTCAAAACTGACCATTATGTCATTATGTTGGAGTGTAAGGTTTTCTATACTGGCTTTGAAGTGGGCTGAGTTTTTTGTGTGTTGCCAGTATAGTGTGAGAGTGCTTTGGCTAAATGCTTAGCTAGTTTGTAAGTGTGGGAATCAATGCCATCCACTATGGGACGTAATGGCACATTTTCTTTATGTATTTTTGGGAGTCCATATATGAGGGGGGTCTAGAGTCGGGAGCAAATTACTGCTACACGCGGTTCCCTAGCCGACATAAACAGAGCTATTTTAGCGCTAGAAAATGAGCTTTCAAATATGCTTAATCACGAGCTTTGATCGGTTCTTCATGATGTCCCATGTACGGCGGCAAATAAAGAATTCGAACAAATACGGAGTCGACATATCAACAAGTTTGATTAATTAATAAAGAACTCAATGTCCAGACCTAAACTACAAACCAACACTGTAGTTAACCTTTCTTCAGTTATCTTGAAGCCTGAAGCACTCAACGCTCTGTCACATGGTCACAACTTCGCCATTGCTCCTAGGAAATTACCGGTCGAGGAATTAATGATCCAGATTGAACACGGGATTCGCCACCTTCCAAACCACATCGCCAACAACATAGATTGGATGTAGCCTGTGTTCTCACAAAAGCAAAACCACCAAAAACCAACATATCCATTAGTGAATACAAGTCACTACAAGATTTGAAGAAAAACAAAGAAATGGTTATCACCAAAGTGTATAAGGGGAATGCCACTGTGGTACTCAGTCATAATGACTACACAGGTAAGCTTAAGGCTTTACTATTAGATCGAGATACTTACCTCCCCATTGAATACAATCCAACTCGCAAATTAGAAAACTCCATAGGCTCCTTAAGAAGGTCACTTCTTGGCCTGTGGAGATTACCAACAGACTAAAACCATAACTCTAGACCCCCCCCCCCCGCATATATTGGCTTCCAAAAATACATAAAGAAAATGTGCCATTTTGTCCCATAGTGGATGGCATTGATTCCCACACTATACTGGCAACACACCATCACACAAAAAACTCTGCCCACTTCAAAGCCAGTATAGAAAACCTTGCACTCCAACATAATGACAATGGTCAGTTTTGACGTCTCCTCCTTATTCACGAATGTCCCCCTCAAAGAAACCTTAGAGCTAATCCAAACTAAATTTCCTCATGATATCTCAGCCCTATTTCAGTTTACAATGAACTCAGGCTATTTCGTTTGGCAGGAAAAATTCTACAAACAGATAGAGGGGACAGCCATGGGTTCACCACTTTCCCCACCCTTGGCCAACTTCTTTATGGAGACTTTTGAAGAGAAAGCCTTTAACTCAGCCCCACAAAAACCTACCATATGGCTTCGCTACGTTGATGATGTGTTTGCTATTTGGCCACATGGCTCTGATGCACTCCTCTCCTTCCTAACACACTTAAACAACCAACACCCCAGAATCAAGTTCACCCAGGAAGAAGAAGAAAAAAATAATTGCCTTCCCTTCTTAGACACACTAGTCACCTGCCAACCTGATGGAACCTTGGTTTTCTCAGTTTATAGAAAACCCACCCATACAGGCAGATACATTCACCAACAATCCCCCCCCCCCCTCACAACAATATGGAGTTATTAAGACACTATTCAACAGGGCAAAACTAATCTGTCCAAATGATCACACCCTAACCACTGAACTAAATCACATCCTTGATATTTTCTCAGCCAATGGCTACCGCCCCAAAAGAATCCAAAAAATACTTAAACCAGTTATCCACAACCCCACTTTCCTCCCCCCTTTCACAAAAAAGATTACTCTAAATCCATCAACATTCCCTACATCCGAGGCACCTCAGAAAAAATCATCAAAATCCTAAAAAAAACATGACTTGACCACATAGAAAATTGGCATCCTTTATCTGCTCCACTAAAGACCAACCACTTCCCTAGACCTACCTGGTGTATACCAGGTCCTTTGCAGCTGTAAATTGCCCTACTTTGGCCAAACAGGCAGGACAGCAAATATCAGAATCTCAGAACACAAGGATTACATCCGATTTCACCAGTACAGCCACTCTGGGCTTGCAGACCATGCTCTGGATACTCGCCACAGAATAAGGTGAAAGAAAGCCACAGTAATACACCACATCAAGTTCAAATATGAAAGACTATTCATGGAATCAGCCTCAGCCCTTAAGAACATGCCAAACCTCAACAAATTTGGATGCATGAGACTGCCCCAAATTTGGGAAACATTTACCAGAAGAACTTCAGCCCAAAGGCCAAGAACTACCAATATAGCCCGCCAGGGGGCACCATCAAGACTTTAGAAAAACGGTAGCTTCCTCGCTTCGTTTCTCATTTGCTGTTATGTAGTACTTGCGTGCACTTGTCTATTAAGTTCCCAAGAAGATGGCAACGTGACGTTGCAGAAATATCGGAAAATATATATTAAAGTTTATTTAATTTATATTTCTAGTGTACGCTGTCAATTCCTTAATTATTAGTTATCATGTTTAACCAGCTTATAAGCCTCTCTACAAGAATGCACACATAATTGTTCAGACCATACCAAATCTTGTACTCTGTTCTCATTTGCATCCATCATTTTGTTTTTGGCTGCCTACTTCTGCGGTCGTTGTTCACATCTTCTCGCCCACCTTTTGAATCTCTTATGCCACTCAAAGACACTTGACTTTTTCAGAGCATCCATACCATATGCCACTTTCAACAGCTCCAACGTTTCTGTAGCAGTTTGCTGTTTTCACACAAAATTTGATGTTAACACTCAGCTCCAAATTTCGATCACACATTTTTGCAGCAAAGTTTACACAGATCTCTCTTGTTTTTGCAATAGCCAACTAGCAAATGGCTCTATCAGCTTGAGTTTATGCACGCATTAATTAAAACATGTACAAAGACGATTACTCACGTGACTCCAACCAAATCACCACACAGGCGACACTATGTGGCCATTCTGGGAATTAAATTGTCACACATTGTACATGCTATGTACCTTATACTTCATTATTATGTATAGTTATAGAAAGCCTTTTCTTTTTGTTATATTACAATTTGTGATTCCAAAGGGTTGAGATTGATTTAAAATTTAGTATGGCATGTAGTCTTCCTTCACATATTAAAACAAAAGTCCTGCTGTAGTTAAATAAAGTTGACATTTTTGTTCTTAGATTGGATGGTTAATCTCCATAGTCTGCTATATCTATCAGTGTGTGTATACTTTCTGGCCTTAATGCTCCTGTAATGCATTTGTAATACATTGCAACAGTTGTCATCTAGATCTCTAAATGGAAACTTCAGTTCAAATTCTGTGTGTGTGGTCCCAAAGCATGATGTTGCCATACCTATAGCACATCACTGTTATGTGAGGACAAGTAGTTAAGAAGGAAACTGTTGAGTGATATGTTTTGTGAACAAGTAAGAATTATAGTATGAACCTTGAAAAAAAATTCAAAGAATAATAATAGATGGAATAAAGGAAGAAGATTTGAAGATTGGCATTGAATAGATGTTGACCAGCTGCTGTCCATGTTTGTGTTGAGGTTTAATGGATTGAAAAAGGCACAAAGAAAGAATTAAATGGAGATTTAATGGTTCTAGTATTTCATCTGTCATGCAGACAACAACACATTGGAATAATGAGAATTGTAATGATGCTATAGCATTCAACACTAACTGTGAAAATAATTTTCTTGAATGAGTGGCAGGCAATATGAAGTAGTGATGTAGGCAAATATCAGAATTTGGAATTGAAAGATTTATTTTTGCCTATGGTCCCACAGAAGGTTCTACTAAGGATGAAGATAGTCCTTGTTGGTGATCTACACAGCAGAGTAGGAAATCGATACTGGACATACAGATGGTTTTAGGAAAATTTTGAAAAAAGAGCAAAACTAGTAATAATGGTAAGTACTCACTGGATTTCTGTTCCATTTATGGACTGGTCATTACTATTACTTTCAACATAGAGATATGCACAAATTTACAAGAGAGAAGACACAAGAAATAAGACAAGTCTCACTGACTGTGTTATTGTTGATGGAGATATCTCTGTGCTGGTTCATGACAAAAGGGGATATAAGACATGTGAAATAGGAGTGATCACTATGTAGTTTTGATTAGTTTGAAATGGAATTAGACCCATCATGAAGCATTGATTATCAAGTCAGACAGGCATGTAAAGTTGTTGTTAAGGATAGAAAAATCAGAATTCCATGATAGACCCTGAAAATTAGAGGCAATTATGGAAAAGAAGAAAGTGTATTGAAAGTTTTTATCAAGGGAGTCAGCACATCCTCTGAGAGAGAGAGAGAGAGTACTAAGAATGCAAAGTAGTATAAAAGCAGCTAAACAAAAATAAAGGGATGACTTTATTAAGAAATAGAATGTAAATGTCAGGAAGGTGGCAAGGTGTACTGAAGGCTGTTGAAAAAAATGTAGAAATGGAGAAAGACAACTTTAAAAAGAATGAAAGTTGATAAAGTTAACATGAAAAACTGGAAGATAGATTTTCTAGATGTCTGGAGTAATTGCTTTGAACGATTGCCAAATGAAAAAAGCAGTGGCAGAAAATATTCATGAGGGATGTAATCATTATTTTTCAGTCATTGAAATAGAACAAGCCATCAAAAAACCTGAAATTTGGAAACACATCTGGAACAGATAATATGCAATCAGAAGTGCTCATATATGAAAAGATTTACAGTGGCTACATTGCATAATTCATAAGGCCTAGCTAGTAAGTTGAATTCTGGATGATTAGAGTAGTTGTCCCATAGTACTTATCTATAAAATGGGAAATAAAACAATGCAAGAATTACAGAGGAATCTCTCTAATCACCAGGTAAGATTTATGCAAGCATGCTTGTGTTGCAGGAGGGAAACTTGGAGAAGGATAACACCATTCATGCTAAATTGTGATTGTTAAGATCAGATTTTCACTATCAGACAAATAGTTGAGAAATCATGGGAATAATAAAACAGTTGTTCTTTTAGCAATACTTGTGCTACAAGGTTTCATAAATTAACATGATAATACAAAGAAAAAGAGTGAATAAAGTATTTTAAAAGCTATATATTTCAACCTGAAAATTACAGGTCATCAATGGCATCAAGCAGTTGAATACAAAGTAGAATATGAACAATGGATTATTTAAAAACACTGAGTTGTGTGATGTTATACACAGAACAATACACAGGAGTGAGTAATTGAGGAAACATTATAAATTAAAAAAAAAGTAATGATGTGTGATTAGTTTTGGCTTCTGAGTTTGTTATAATGAAAGTGGGTTAGGTTAATTATGATATACACAAGTAGAATTTGTTTGTAGATTACCTTGCTTCATGTGGTTAACATACTTTTAATAGTGAAATTTGCAAGTTGAGAGGTTATTAATGCTAGTATTAATTTTTGTTAATATTTTTAAACACTCAGGTCTCAGGGTCTTTTTCAAGTAAATGCAATGCTCAGGGAACAGCTAGAAGCAGCTACTTCAGCTAACCAAGCTCTTACTGCTGATATTCACCATCTTACAGAAGAATGGCAACATACAAGAGGAGAGCTTGATGCAAAAGAAGCAGAATGGCGTGAAGAGGAACAGGTATGAATATATCTATTTCAGAACTTATTAATTCATATTTTATTATATAATACTTACCCTCTGTTTGTATGTCAATAATACTGTCAGCAAGAAATGGAATAGAATTGTATAAAAGTCTGAAACAAATGACTGCTATTGTATTTTAGGCTATCACAATCAAGCACTAATGCACACTGAATGAATATCACTGATATTCATTCAATGATAGCCAGTTTGTCACCTAATGTGATCACTGACACAAAGCTATATTAATGAATTCAGGTTAATGTACTTTTAAATTGCATAATATCAAATTAAGGTCAATTTCTCTTTATTTAATATTTTGCCTGCATTTTTTCCCCCTCCACTTACTAAGAGAAATGAAACCATTTATGTTAAAGAGAATAAACCAGTAGGGAATTTTTAATTCTTCATTTAAAGGAATAATTTACACACACACATATATAGATCCCATACACGAGAGGCTAAGAGACCTATAAGCACATCAGTGTACTGTGATTTGTGGTCTGCAGATGAGGATTGAGATAGGTTTTTTTTGAAGAGTTGCAAGGGATTATTTCTTGAGGAAGGCTGTTCCAGAGGTAGACAGAATAAATGAGGAAGAATAGAAGCAGGTTCGGTGTGTTTGCAGTTGCACAGTAAAAGAGTGCTGGACAGCTGCAGCTCTTCTATTTAACAGGTGCAACAAAAAGTGGAGGAAAGATGGCAGATGGCTGCGAATTCATTGGCATAGTGACCATTGAAGTACCTGTAGAATAGACAGCTGAAACACTGTGCTTGTGAGATAGAGGTTGAATTGAGCCTGTAAGAGAGATCTATGAGCCTAATTGCTCACCTCTGGATGACATCAAGAATTTTAAGAAAAGTTTTAGGTGCACCACCCCAAACATGTGAGCAGTATTCTAATCATGGGCAGATTTGGGATTTTTATATAGTGAAGAGGTGGTTGGATGTAAAATAGGCTCTTGAATGGCAAGTTTCTTGGATGCTGAGAATGCTATTTATGTGATGTGTTTATGCCAGGAAAGGCTGGAGGTAAACATTTAATTCAAGCAAACAGATCTGATCTTGTCTGGTGATTTATGTATTCCTGAGGATAAGGATAGGTGAGCTGGGACTCTTTTGCATGAGAAAAAGATCGCCTGTTCTGATGGCATTGAACATAACAAGTTTGTCCTTGTCCCATTGAAGGATAGTATGTAGATTGATGTTTAAGGTGCTAGTTGTAGATGATCTTGTAGCCTGGGATGTCAGAGGACTTCATAGTTTGTCAAATGAATTTTCAAGATGAGTCATATGTCAAATGTTATGCATGTTTGAAATTTTGATTCGTTTAAATTGGTTAAAGAAAAATTACATAATAGTTCATTCTCTTTGATGTGAATTGAAGCTTATTTCAAAAATATATGGTCTTATTTCTGGTATATATTTGACCTTTCAACTGAGGTTGGGGACTTCATTTTGAATTCCTTGTTTCTTATATTTAGACAATAGAGGGTGGTTAATACATTTTTAAATAGAAAGACTGTTATGACCTATATTGGATAGTGCTTTCCCAGATGTTTTGGCTGATTTATATTCTGTATACTCTTGCGATTAAAGCCTTTATAAAAAAAAGATTGAATAGATCTTACAATAATTTGACTACAAAATCTTGGATCTGACTTAAAACTATAAGAGACTAAAGTTGTCACACCTTTTATTTGCATGTTGACCTTAGTATTATGCTTACAGTTATGGAATGTAAGTAGGTTGATCCTTGTCCACATAATCACTTAGCTTGAGTTTAGAGAACATAAAGAGATGCAACTATAAATATGTTCGTTTCCTGCATATTGCGATTGTTCCTTGTTGAAAGTTTTGCTGGTGTGTGTGTGTGTGTAGCAAGGGTTAACTTCTGCCTTCTAGTTTGCTATATGCCGTAAATATTTGCTGTCATTGACATGTGAATTGAATAGTTTTGTTCTGAAATTGTATGATTGGCTAAATTGATTTGTTTGCTAAATCATATTTTAAACTTTAATGATGTCCTTGGTTATTATTATAAGATGATTGCATATCTGTCACACTGGACTGTACAACTGAAGTTTATTTTGAAAACCAACTAACAAGCAGAATTGGCAAACAGGTTTTACTGAATTTAAAACTTGGGTATTTTTTAAACAGAAATAATGAATATTAGGACATTTGCTTAATTTATGAATAGGTTTGTAAAACTGTTTAGGTAATCAAAGGTGTATGGGCATCTGCAGGACTCGACAAATGTGATCTTCCACTTGTCCATGATAAATAGATTTTGTCAGCTGAAAGTAACTGCAGACTGGACAAAATGGAATACTTAAAAATTTTTTTTTTCTTAAACAGTCTTTAATTTTAAGAAAATAGAAATTTATCATGCTTTCTAAAGCAGAAAAAACAAACAAACAGAAAAACTGCCTTCGTGATAACTTTTTCTTTTATGTATATATATCAACGTTATTACCAGTGCATAGTGTTCTTTTTCTCCAAGAATGACTTCTCTAACTGCTATGATGTGTTTTCATGTCCAATAAAACATGAGTTTGAAATATACTACAGTTGGAGAAACATGAATAAGAAGTGCTAGCCATCAGTTGTCTCATTTTGAGAGGTGTGAAAATCTTCTCACTCAGCAGAACACTTATGTGAATTAACATAACTTTAGGCTAATGAAAGCGTTTAATGCATAGTTACCCATTGTGTGTAGCTGTAATTGTAAATATGGATATCAGATAGTCTAAATGTACACGATATATTTTTTATGTTTGTAATCCTTTTATCATATGAATATAATTTTGTGTTAATGGTAGGACAAAATAAGATAGACTTCCATACTGTATATGTATGTTATATTTTTATCATCCAAGTCAAAAATGGCAATCGCTTGGTACAGGAAATCATTGCATTCATTTATTGCACATAAATGTTCTTTCTGTTGGAAAAAGCAATCTCAGCATCAGTTTTTGAATTTTCAGCTAATTATGCTTAGCTGATAGTGTTTTTTTTATTCTCAATTCATTACATGTCACAGTTATAAAAAAAAATTCACTGTTTGTTCTCAGTTTTCTTTGTTTATTCATAATCTTAGAAATCAAAATCACTTCTTAGAATGAATGCATAATTTCTGCACTTATACATTTTCTCTAGAAGGCAAAACATAAATCTTTATACATATTGCAAGATTTATAAGAAAATTATGTTATTTGTAGTACTCTAAATTGCAGTGTTCCATTCCAGAATCTCTCAGTATGAATTGAAGTAAGTTATGAAATAAATTTTGTATCCCCATAATAATCATCATCAAATTCCTGATATATATCCTTAAAGGGTGTACAGGATATGATAATACTACATGAAAACTTACATCATTACTAACTTTCTATCTACAATATTCCTCCAAATCAGTCTGTTATCTATCAAGACTCCAACATTAAAAAAAAAATCAGATAACGCCTTTTTATTCTAGTATAGGGAGAAGGCGAGGTCGTTTTACCCCTATCTAACTCCCTATCTAACTTCTAACTTTTGGAGACAATGGGCATTTCAATCTCTACTGGTAGCCAATCAGAGATAGCTGGCCAAAGGCTATCGCTAATTAAGCAGCCGGCAGTGAAGATATGGCACAACAAGTGCTGCCATCTCATGGTCCCTAACCCTAACACAATATTTTAATGTTTGAAATAGTGTTGCTTCTACGGTTGTTTTCTTGAGTTTATGGGATGAAAAACTCGGGTTTCCGGAGGAAAAAACTCACTTGCCCATGCCAGAGATAGACTAACTCGGGAACTGGTCAAAAAAGCCTTAATAAAAGTATTTCTAGTCAGCTACTAGACTTGAACTCAAAGCCTATCTTCAGGTGGTTTAGTGCTGAGTGTGCAAACACTACTTCCACTGAGTATCGGATCTAATATTTCTATCTCCTAAGGTACTTTTTGTCATATCAATTCACCTATATCTTGGTCTTCCTCTGGGTCTTTTTCCTGCCAGCATGGCAGAGAACACTTGTCTCCCATTCTGTTTAAGTGACCATACCATCTGAGATTAGCTCTGCTAATGCATTCCTGGATGCTAACAATGTTAAGTTCTTTCCTAATATCCTCGTTTTTAATATGATATTGCCATTGATGCCATCTGTTCATGCCTATAATCTTTCTCAGGACTCTCATATCTGCAGTCTCTAGTCTTTAGTCAAGAGTTTTCCTTCTGACCCAACTCTCAGATCCATTTAAAAATTGGCTTGAATACTGTCTTGTATACAGCTAATTTAGTGTTTTGGCTAATTTCTCTCTTATTCCATATAAATTTATTCATTTGACTTCCTACCACACCAGCTTTGTTGATTCTGTTGTCTATTTCCATATTTAATTTGCCATCTTCACTAAAAATCGTGCCTAAGTAGCTGAAATGTTTTACTTGCAGTTGATATTTTCAGTGTTTCTGCCTATTTTCATTGTCTTTGTCTTTTTAATGCTGACTTTCATACCATATCTATTACAACAGTTATTCACTTTAATCTGGTAATCTTGCAGACTTGTAGCAGATTTAGAAGTATAACATCATCTGCATAAAGCAAAGAGCAGACATTAATATCTCCAATTTTGATATCAGGTTTAATACCACTTTTCTCCATAATGTGATCATATAGATAATGAATAACAGAGGGGATAATGTGCATCCTTGTCTGACACCAGATTTAACATTAAACCATTTTCCTGTACTTCCTTCAGTTCTGACTGCTGACTTACAACTCAAATAAAGACTAAGTATTCTTGATATTATGCTCCATTGACACCATATAACTGTAGCGTATTGAATAGCTTCTCCCTTGGCACCTTGTCATATGCCTCTTCTAGATCATCAAAACTTAAATACAAATCTTTGTTATATTCCATGATTTTTCAACTATTTGTCGTAATGTGAAGATCTGATCCTGACAGTCTGTATTTGGCCTGAATCCAGCTCGTTCTTCACTAAGCCTTTCTTCCACAATTCTTCTCAACCATTTCTCAAGTATGCTTGCATAAATCTTACCAGGCACACTTAGTAGGGAAATACCTCTCCAATTCTCACATTCAGTTTTATTTCCCTTTTTATATATGGGTACTATGAGAGCTCTACTCCAATCATCTGGAATTTGTCCTCTGTCCAGGCCTTCTGAATTATGCAGTGCAGCCACTGTAACACTTTTATACCTCGATACTTGAGCATTTCTGGTCGAATATCATTAACTCCTGCTGCCTTTCAGGCTTTTGATGGCTTTTTTCTACTTCAAGTATGGATATGTATTCCTGACTGCATGCCTGGTCAATGTTTTTTATCACTGTGCTTTCATCACTGTTTCATTTAGCAATTTTTTGAAGTAATCACTCCATACTTCAAGAATATCTTTTTCTCCTGTTTTCATGTCACCTTTATCATCTCTAAGTTCTTTTACAGCACTCTTTCCTCCATTTCTGAGCTTTTTTAACAACCTCCAGAATATCTTGCTATATAACTTGATATTTATTTTCTATGTTCTTACCAAAGTGTTCAAATGACTTTTGTTTAGTTAGTTTTACACAGTGTTTAGCTTTCTTACATTTGTCTCCGTATTCTGTAAGACAGGGATGGGGAATGTCTGGCCTGCAGGCAGTATAAGGCCCGCTAAATCATTTGGTCTGCCCTGCCAAGGCAACTGCAGGCAGGACTCAAAATTCAATAAATCTAGGAACTTTTTTTAATAGCAACATAAATTTATATTAAATGAATCATAATAATGACGTAAATTTTGAGGGGCAAGCAAGGAATGTCCGTTACGGGATAGATAGACAGGACACATGTGAGTACATGACGGGACAGACACGTATGCTTCTCATCGGCTACCACGGCAGCCGATGAGGACCTCAAGAGTTGTTGGTATGAACATTAGATATGTTCCGAAACCAAGATGCAGGATTAGAACAGTGATCAAACCAAAATAATCACATCGCTGGCGACATACACACTGGATAGTTTTTAAAACTTAAGTGGTGTGACATCCTACAAATGATGACTACGAAGAAAAGTTGATGCAGAGTGTCGATCTTTCCAAGAGAAATGGACAAATTATTTTTTTGTTGAAGTCAAAGGCCTGTGTGCCTAGTTTGTGGCGATGTGTTAGCAGTAATGAAAAAAACCAATCTGCAGTGTCATTACAGCTCAAAACATGCTAAACTGAATGAATTGGGAGGCCAAATGCGTCTGGATAAAATCAGTGCTCCTTAGTGGAGTTTGGAATCACAACAAGCTGCTTTTGCAAGCTTCGTTGTGACAGAGACAACTTTATTCAGATGAGTTATGTAGTGAGCGAAGCGAGCTAATCGCAAAGAAGCTGAGGCATCATGTAGAGGGAGAGTTTGTGAAAGAGTGCATGGTGGCTGCCATGGAGTTGTTAGCACCAGACAAAGTAAAATTATTTGAGTGTTAGTTTGTCTCAGAGAACCATCTCAGATTGGATTACTGACTTAGCACAAGATACTGAAAAAACATTGAAGGATTTTTCTCTCTGGCTTGTAATGAGATAATGGACATAACAAATACTGCTCAACTGGCTGTTTTTGTTCATGGGATAACTGCAGAGTTTGACATGCGAGAGGAACTGCTGTCACTGGAAGGAATGCATGGAACTACAAGAATTAAGGACTTGTTTGAGAGACTTGTTTTATCAATGAAAAAACTTGAGCTAACATTTGAAAAGTTAAGTGGCCTTACTACAGATGGAGCTCCAGCCATGGTCAGCTTACAAAAAGGGTTAATTGCATTTGTCAAGAGAGAACTGAATCATCTCAGTCTTGATTCAAGTGATTTAATTATATGTCACTGCATCATACACCAAGAAAGTCTCTGTGCACAGTCATTGCAGCTCAACAATGTGATGTCAACAGTGGTGTCATGCATAAACTTTGTCAAAAAGCAGAGAGTTTAACAGCCACCAGTTTAAGGAGTTACTGAATGATCTTGACTCTGAGTACGGTGATCTTGTTTATCACTATGAAGTGCAGTGGCTGAGTCGCAGGAACATGCTCATGAGGTTTTACGAACTGTGGGATGAAGTAAAATTCATGGAGATGAAGGAAAAACCTGTCAGGGAACTCAATGATAGCAAGTGGCTGTGTGATCCAGCGTTCATGGTGACATTACCAAGTACCTCTCAGAGTTGAATGTCAAGCTGCAGGGTCCCAACCACTTCTCAGCTCCCTGCTTTCAAATGTGAAATCATAAGGCCATGAAAAATGCAACTCGAAATTAATAACTGGTGCATTTCCCCACTCCTGAAGGACAAAAGCCTTCTACAACACTTGAATATGCTGGTGAATGTGCAAAACTAATTGAGGCATTTAATGAAAGATTCAAGGACGTGAAAAGTAAACAAATGGAATTGAACATCTTTGCTACACTGTTCAATGTGGAACCAACGGATGTACATGATAACCTACAACACGAAATCATTCAGCTGCAAAGTGATGTTGAGCAGAAAGCTAGGTACAACAACCTCCCACTGCTTGAATTCTATAAATGTTACATAAGCAATGATGATCCCACTTTGAGGAGATATGCATTGAAATATGCATCTGTGTTCGGAACAACTTACTGCAGCTAGCAGTTCATTTCAAAACTTACCATCACAAAGAGTCGACTGTGCTCCAGACTGACTGATGCAAACCTCCAAAAGCAGTTGCGAGTAGAAACATCATCAATTCCCACTAACATCACACGCTTCACCAAAGAGAAGCAGTTCCGGCCATCACATTAGAAGTGAATTAATTAAATGTTTGATTAAATATAGCAGGCTAATTTTTAAGTTGATAATTTTGTATGGCCCAGGAATGATGTTATAAATATCCAAATGGCCCTTGGCAGAGAAAAGGTTCCCCACTCCTGCTCTAAGAGACAAGCTGACTTAGCCAAGAAATTTTGATATGCTTTCTTCTTTTCTTTCACTGCCTCTTTAACTTCTTGTGTCCACGATGAAGTTCGGATTTTTCTATCTTTACAGATAACCTCACCACATACCTCTCTGGCTGAATCAATTGGTGTTTTCTTCAGGACTTGCCACTGAATATCCACGGTTTGGTTCCTGTTCTCAAACTCTTTCATTTTTTCTTCAATAATCTTTGTGTATTTTAGTCTACAGTTCACATCTGAGAGCTGCTCAACTTTTATTCACTTTAAAACTTTCTTACATGTTCTTGTGTTTTCAGTATGAAATTCAATTTTATCCTGGTCAAGACTAAACGGTGATCACTTCTAGTTTCCAATCCTCTGTACACTCTGGTGTCCTGCACCAGGGTAAAAAACATCACTATCAACAATGACACAGTTAATGAGACTTTTCTTATTCCTTGCCTCTTCTCTCCATCTAAATTTGTGGTCATTTTTATGTTGGAACATGGTGTTAGTAATAACCAGTATTTATTATTAGCCATTATTATTAGTCTTTTCTCCAAATTTTCCCAATATATTTTTGTATGTCTGACCGTCATTTCTTAATGACGGTCAGACATATTATCATAAATAAGTCTAAATAAATAAGATTAGCCACGTAAGGGTCAAAGCTGTATAACTGAGAGGAGACCTCCATATAGCCTTTAAAGGAATGCGGAGAACCGACCAGGGCTTCTGACCTAATGTCCAATCCTCACCTTCTCGTGGTGCACCCTGTTGGGTATCTACTTGGATACTGAACGAACGAGGATGGGCTGGCAATTTGGGATTTAGCTGACCAAATTGTATTCTTATTGGTTAAACCAAAAGATAAAATGATGGTACAACATGACAAAATTTCATGCTGACTGGGGTGTCGCCCGGTTAAACAAGGCCCCCGTTGTTTTTGCCAGAGAACCAGGGCGAACAGCGAAAAGTCAGCTACTGGAACAAATCTGAAAACACACCCCAACTCAACATCACCAGTACTATCATCGGTACTATCAATGTAAGAAGCCTGAATGGCAAAGAAATGGAGCCAGCTGAGGAATTAGATAAGTACCACATCGACATAATAGGGGTGACTGAAACAAAAAAGACAAAAACTGGTGCGATCTTTCTGAGCAATAAATACAAAATGTTATATTCAGGCAATGACAATCAAGGAAAAGAAGGAGTAGCCATAGTATTCAACACAAAATACGAGGCTAATCTTCTTGAATGGCAGTCAGTCTCAAGTAGAGTAATGTGGGCAAATATGAGAATGGGGAACTGGACAATGAGACTTATTTGTGCCTATGGTTCCACAGAAGGTTCTACTAAGGTAGAAGTTGGGGAATTTTTTGAGGCTTTAGAAAAAGCAACTGACACAATGAAAAAGGAAAAGTTGGTCCTTGTTGGGGATCTAAATAGCAGAGTAGGAAATGATTGTCAGACATACAAAAATATTTTGGGAAAATTTGGAGAAAAGAGCAAAGCTAATAATAATTGCAAATATCTGTTGGATTTCTGCTCAGGACATGGACTGGTTATTACTAACACCATGTTCCAACATAAAAATGTGCACAAATTCACATGGAGAGAAGAGGCTAGGAATAAGAAAAGTCTCATTGACTATGTTATTGTTGATAGTGATGTTTTCTCCCTGGTGCAAGACACCAGAGTGTACAGAGGATTTGAAATTGGAAGTGATCACTCTTTAGTCTTGAGCAGGATCAAATTGAATTTCATATTGAAAAGAATAACATGTAGGAAAGTTTTAAAGCAAATAAAAGTTGAGCAGCTCTCAGATGTGAACTGTAGACTAAAATACACAAAGATTATTGAAGAAAAAATGAAAGAGTTTGAGAACAGGAACCAAACCTTGGAGATTCAGTGGCAAGCCTTCAAGAAAACACTGATTGATTCAGCCAGAGAGGCATGTGGTGAGGTTGTCTGCAAGGATAGAAAAATCAGAACTCCCTGGTGGACACAGGAAGTTAAAGAGGCAGTGAAGGAAAAGAAGAAAGCATATCAAAAGTTCCTGTCAAATAAGTCAGCTTGTGCTCTTAGAGAATATAGAGACAAATGCAAGAATGCTAAACACTTTAGCTAGTTTGTTTAGCTAGTTTTACAAAAGTCATGGGAGGACTTCGGCAAGAATATAGAAAATAAATATCAAGAAGGTAGCAAAATATTCTGGAGGTTGTTGAAGAAGCTTAGAAATGGAGGAAAGAGTTCTCTAAAAGGAGTTTAGAGATGATAAAGGTGACATGAAAACAGGAGAAAAAGACATCCTTGAAGTATGGAGTAATTACTTTGAAAAATTGCTAAATGAAACAAGCAGTGATGACAGCACAGTGGTAAAAAACACTGACCAGGCATGCAGGCAGGAATACATATCCATACTTGAAATAAAAAAAGCCATCAAAGGCTTGAAATGTGGAAAGGCAGCTGGAGTAGATGGTATTCAACCAGAAATGCTGAAGTATGGTGGTATAAGAGTCTTACGGTGGCTGCACTGCATAGTTCAGAAAGCCTGGACAGAGGGACGAATTCCCGATGATTGGAGTAGAGCTCTAATAGTACCCATATATAAAAAGGGAAATAAAACTGAATGTGAGAATTACAGAGGTATTTCCCTACTCAGTGTTCCTGGCAAAATCTATGCAAGTATACTTGCATAGATTTTGCAAAATAGGCAGAAACATTTTCAATGATTCTGCCTATTTTCATTGTCTTTATTTGAGTTGTAAGTCAGTTAGAATTGAAGGAAGTACAGGAAGATGGTTTAATGTTAAATCTGGTGTGAGACAAGGATGTACATTATCTCCTCTGTTATTCATTATCTATATGGATCACATTATGAAGGAAAGTGGTATTAAACATGATATCAAAATTGGAGATGTTAATGTCAGCTCTTTGCTTTATGCGGATGATGTTATACTTCTAAATAAATCCGCTACAAGTCTGCAAGAGTCTCTGACTAAATTGAATAGCTGTTGTAATAGATATGGTATGAAGGTCAGCAAAAAGTCAAAGGCAATGAAAATAGGCAGAATCATTGAAAATGTCAACTGTGTTGTGAATGGAGAACCTGTGGAACAAGTAAAACATTTCAGCAACTTAGGCACGATTTTTACTGAAGAATGTAAATTAAATATACAAATAGACAACAGAATCAGTAAAGCTGGTATGGTGGGAAGTCAATTGAATAAATTCATATGGAATAAGAGAGAAATTAGTCGGAACACTAAATTAGCTGTATACAAGACAGTGTTCAAACCAGTTTTAACTTATGGATCTGAGAGCTGGGTCAGAAGTAAAACACTTGACCAAAGACTAGAGACCGCAGATATGAGAGTCCTGAGAAAGATTATAGGTGTGAACAGATGGCATCAATGGCAATATCATATTAAAAATGAGGATACCAGGAAAGAACTTGACATTGTCTGCATCCAGGAATGCGTTAGCAGAGCTAATCTCAGGTGGTATGGTCACCTAAACAGAATGGGCGAGGAAAGATTAGCAAAACAAGTGGTCTCTGCCAGGTTGGCAGCAAAACGACCCAGAGGAAGACCAAGATATAGGTGGATTGATACGGTACAAAGTGCCTTAGACGATAGAAATATAAGATCTGATAATGTTGGAGTCTTGACAAGTAACAGACTGATTTGGAGGAAAATTGTAAATAGGAAGTTAGTAATGATATAATTTTTTCATGTCGTACTATCATATCCTGTACACCGCTTGTGGGTACATGGCAGGAATTTGATGATGATGATGACGTATTTAGTGTTGAATACTATGGTTATTTTATCCTTCTTTTCCTTGATTGTCATTGCCTGAATATAACATTTTGTATTTATTGCTCAGAAAGATCTCACCTGTTTTTGCCTTTTTTCTTTCAGTCACCCCTATTATGTCAATCTGATACTTATCCAATTCCTCAGCTAGCTTCATTTCTTTGCCATTCAGGCTTCTTATGTTGATGGTACCTGTCTTGAACTCTGGTGATGTTGAGTTGGGGGTGGGGTGTGGTGGGTTTTAGGATTTGTTTCAGTAGCTGACTTTGCTGTTTGCCCTGGTTCCCTGGCAAAAACAACAGGGGCCTCGTTTTAACCGGGCGATGCCCCAGTCGGCATGAAATTCTGTCAAGTTGTACCATCATAAAATATAATAATTATTAATATAATTAAAATTATTATTAATGTATTACTTATCAATTATTCAGTGTTTGGCTGGAGGAGAAAAACTTACATTAGGTTTTTTTAGGGGGGGGGGAAGTGTTAGGGACCAGGGCAAAAAAAGAGATGGCTGCTGTGAATAAATTTTATTTCTGAAAAGACTGTTTCCTCTGAAAAAGAAAATACTGCATATTTCAAAAAGAAATACATTCTGTTGGTTTTGATACGTAATATTTTTGAAGTAAATTTAGTTGCTTTTTTTAATCGGAGAAATAAAAAGATATTTATCAGAAATGTGTTTGTATCAGATCATGGGTGATTGTATCATATAATTTTATGATAATAAAATTGAAGCTGTGTTTATTATAAATTACGTGGTCTTTAGGGTGATTAGGCAGGAATACCATTTTGTCTAACAAAAAAAAAAATTATAAAATAAATAGCACTTGTTTATAATCAATCAAAAATGAAACAAATTTCTCTGATATACTGGCTTGTGGAGGCTCTTCAACATACCCTTCAGAGAAGTCTTCTTTCTTTTTCTTCTCAGTAATGGCGAGTAATCTCAATTAGCTTTTAGATTGGCAGTTACTAGGGCCAAAAGGCTTATTATCTAAAATATCTTAAGATATAGATGATTTTATAAATAGCAAACATTAGCAGTTTAAATAATATTCAGAGACTTTTTTTCCAAGGGAAAAAAGTAACTCAAATGACATCGTTACGGCATAAATGGAAATAATTTTTTAATATAATATTTACTAGTTGCTATCTCCTGATCTTCGCTAAGCTGCGGAGGAAAAGTAGGCAATGGCTGGAATAATCAAATTGTGAAATCAAAATCATTCAGTAGATAGCAGTATTATAATTTTATTTCTTTTCTCGAAAAAGTGCAATGAAGAAATAGATTTTGGATACTGAAATGTGAAATACTCCATGCAAAAAATTGTGTCAAACAAGTAAGGAATTAGATAATGTAGTTGATCCCTGGCACAGAAAGAGGGATGAGAATGCCATATTTAGAATTTTTTGGGAAAAAAGATTGCTGCAGTTGCATTTATTTTACTAAATCTTATTTGAAAACATCATTTTCATACAATATTTAATGAAATTACTTTGTTAATTATTGTAAAAAATTAAATTTTTTTTTTTACAATAGGGAAAAAAATAACTTCAGCAATAATTTCATAGAAATAAAGAAACCTGAATAAAATAACATTCCATTGCACTGATTTGAAGAATAAGATTGCAAATATTTCCAGGATTAATTTTATTACTAAGATTGAGTTCACATCATGTGATGGAATAGATGTAATTTATTTTATTTATTTTTTTTTTCTTCACACATATGAAATTTATTTTTAATAAATTTAGTTTAATCCTTTATCCAAGTGTGTGCAAACAAAGTTTGTGCCTGAAAGTATCTTCAGGACTGGGGTAAAGTGGTACAACACTGGGCAACTCCTTGCAAAGGTGGAGCAAGCTACCAACATTCCTATCTCAGTATTTCCATAATGCAAAACGAATCTCCTTGCAGATATGTATAATGTTATGCATTAAGGGAAGGGCCACTACCCAGACTAGTTTCAACCTTTATTGAGGTCTCTTCAGTGGGAGCCAGGCCCACATGGAGATACCAGGCAGAAGCATTAGCCAAGGTCATCTTTACCTATTATTTGATAGTTGATATGTATGCATTTTGAGTGCTTCAGTTTGTGTCAATTGAATGGAAAAATTTTATATTTTGTATTCTTTATTTGAGTTATTAAAGATGAGTAACAGGAAAGAAGTCAAGTCAAACAAGCATCACCACATATTTTTTTTTAGAAATAAGAAAAGACAAATATTCAGCATACAGACAGCTTAAATAGTCCTTGTGATAATTCTTGTCCAATGAAAGTAAAAACAGAAGTGAATTTAATTCATAAAAGAAATTCCCAGCCAGTTGGCTCAAAATTATTTGCATGGTTAAAATATAACAATTGGAAAGTTAGATTACTTTATCTTAAATGAAAAGACATCAAAAGACATTCTCTTTTTAGATGTTAGAGTTCACAGAGGATATGAAATAAGTAGTCTTCCTCATTAAAATGAAATTAAGGTTTCCACCTACAAATAGCAAGAATAGAAAGAAAATTGAAAGCATTTGTTTATAAAACTAGATTATTAAATGACACAATATACAATGGCTATATGAACAAAGAATTAACCAATATTTAGATAAAATGAAATGAAGAAATAGAATGACTTAATATAAAAAAACAATACTAAATACGGCAGCAAATGAAAGCTTAGAAAAGACTAAAAAATTCAATGAAAAGAAAAAACTGAAGATATGGGATGATACAATCAAAGAAGTAATCAAAATGAAAAAAGAAGCATATTATAAATGGTTAAGCAGTAAAAGATTAGAAGATGAAATAGAATATAAAAGAATAAGAGCCATGGCTGAAAGAGAAGTCAGAAAAAGACATAGAGAATCATGGAAGAAATTTGTTTCTAATTTGGAACATGATTTATATAAAATAAGACTGAATGTGTATAATATTTTGAAACATTTAAATACAAAAAATAAAGAAAGCGTAAAATTAAACACCAAATTGAAATTAGAAGAATTTTTCAATTTCTATACAGAATTGTGGACAGATCTTTCAAAAAAGATAACTGGCAAACATTTAATGAAAATGAAAAGGAAATAATTAAAGAAGAGTTAGAAATCAGCCTGAAAGAAACAAGAAATGGAAAATCACCTGGAGAATATAAGTTAGATTCAGATTTATATAAATATGCAGGAATAAGGTTCAAAGAAAGACTCTTATTATTTTTAAATAAAATCTATTCAACAACAATCTACCCCACCAATAGAATGGAAAAAAGCAATAGTGATCCTTATCTTTAAAAAAAGGTAGTAGAGATGAACCTAAAAATTATAGAGATGTATTCTAAATTCCTGTTACAAAATGTATAGCAGAATATTAAGTAACAACCTAATAAAATATTCTGAAAGCTTTATTTTAGAAGTACAAAATGGGAAGGGAAGAAAACCCAGTCATGTATAGACCTGGCCTTTTGCCTAAAGTTAATAATAGAGAAAAGAAGGGAATACAATCTAGAAACATATATCACATTTATTGACTTTGAAAAAGCATTTAATAAAGTTAAATGAAGAATTTTATTTAACATATTAAAAGAAAAACAAATACTGAATAATATTCTAAAAGCTACCATAAGTATATATGAAAATAATCAAATGCAAATAAGATTATATTATGAACTATCATAGCCAAGAGAGAGAAACCAAGGAGCCCGACAGGAATATCCCCTTTCAGCAACTCTTTTTAATATTTATCTAAATGAAAATAATAATAAAATGGAATAAAAATTTCCATCAAGGTATTAAACTTTCTCCTGCTATGAACTTAAGCACTCTCCTGTTTAGTGATGACCAAATAATAATTACAAATTCTGGAGATAACTACAGAAAGATATTTTAAATTTAAATCAAATAGCCAAAGATTACGGAATGATAATATCAACAGAGAAATCAAAAACAATGGCCTTTAAAGGTCAAGAGCCAATAAAAACTAAAATAGTAACAAATAGTAACCTAACATGGCTTAGGGTCAGGTCACCTGAGATGCGTTTGCAGCATGCTGAGGCAGTGAAGACAGCAAAGCAGAAGGCTTGGGAATCCTTTGGAGAAAGATTAGACTCATCCTATGCAAATGCAAACAAAGTATTCTGGCAGATCATCTGCTGCCTTTGAGGGAGAAAATCGTGCATAGCAAGGGCAATTAAGGTCTCTGATGGTGCACTTTTAACAACCGAGAAGGATATCCTTCACAGATGGAGGGAATACTTTGAGAGCCTTCTTAACCTGGGTGGCTCAGCAGTTGTGGACATCCAAGAGGTGCAGATCGGGGCAATGACTAGTCTCACAGCAGAAGAGGTCCATTTAGCAATAAAATTGCTAAAATCGGGCAAGGCTGCTGGCAGTGATGAAATTCTGCCCGAAATGCTAAAAGCCTTAAATCGAGATGGTGTTCTCTGGCTGACTCGAGTGTGTCAGGCTGCTTGGATATCTGGGCGAGCACCAAAGCAATGGCAGACATGCAACTGCAATCCTTCTGGTCTCCCTTCTTGAATACCAGTCTTCAAGAAGGGAGACCAGAAAGATTGCAGTAACTATCGTGGCATCTCTCTGCTCAGCCTACCTGGGAAAGTGTATGCTAGGTGCTTGGAAAGACAGTGCAGGAGCATAGTTGCTTAAAGTTCCAGGAAGAACAACGTGGCTTTCATCCTGATAGAAGCATAACTGACCAAATCTTCACTTTAAGGCAAGTCTTTGAGAAATCTTGGGAATATGCCAAGAATGTCTACACATGTTTTGTGGACTTGGAGAAGGCATATGACTGGGTTCCTCAGGATAAGCTTTGGCAAGTAGTACAGGAGTATGGAGTGGATGGCTAACTATTAGCTGCGATCAAGTCCCTGTATTAAGGCCCAGAGTTTTGTGTCAGGGTAAACAG
This sequence comes from Typopeltis vanoorti, assembly GCF_054136105.1. Classification (NCBI taxonomy): domain Eukaryota; kingdom Metazoa; phylum Arthropoda; class Arachnida; order Uropygi; family Thelyphonidae; genus Typopeltis; species Typopeltis vanoorti. The sequence continues at coordinate 107,439,178 of NC_143552.1, forward strand.
CACAAAGTCTGAACCTTTCACAGTCTCCGTTGGCCTCCGTCAAGGGTGTGTTCTGTCACCCCTCTTTTTCATAATATTTATGGACTGGATTGATAGACATAGCCAAGGCAGTGAATCTGTCAGAATTGGAAGATATAGCATTGGACGTCTGCTTTTTGCAGATGACCTAGTTCTGCTTAGCTCTTCCACAGATGACCTCCAGCGGACTCTGGATAGGTTTGTAGCTGTTTGTGTAGACGCCAGAATGAAGATCAGTGTGGCCAAAACTGAAACATTTGTGGTCTCAAGACAACCATCCCAGTGCACTCTACATGTAAGTGGAGTCCCAATGAGGCAGGTGGAGAAGTTTAAATACCTTGGGTCCATATTCACGAATGATGGAAAATGGGACGCGGAGCTAGATACTCGAATTGGCGTAGAAGCTCAATATTGCAGGAGCTTGGCTGTTCGGTAGTATTTAAGCGGGAGTTAAGCCAGAAAGCAAAGCTGGCTGTCTTCAATACAGTCTGTGTCCCCATCCTCACCTATGGTCATGAGAGTTGGGTAATGACCGAAAGAATGCAGACACGAATCCAAGCGGCTGAAACGAGGTTCCTTTGAGGAAGGGGGGGGGTTTGCGGGGCTGACAAGACTCGACAGAGTCAGAAGCTCTGCAATTCGGGAAACCCTCAATACTCAACAGCTGCTTCTCCATGTTGAGAGATCACGGTTACATTGATACGGGCACCTGGTCAGAACAAGTGAGGCTCCCTCAGCAGGCTCTCTTTGCCAAGCCAGAGGGTGGGAGGCCACATGGAAGTCCAAGGACTCGCTGGATAGATTATATCCAAAACCTTGGGTGGACACATTTGGGAATCCCACCAGAACACCTGAGCTTGGTGGCAGAGGATCGTGACCATTGGACGTTCCTCTTGCAGCCCCCACAACCCAGTTAGGAAAGGTGGGCCTCAAAGATGTATGTATGTATAGTAACAGATAACAAGATTTTAGAACAGGTGAATTAACTACCTACGATGTATGATTACATATGAAAAAAATAAACTTAAAAATTGCAAAATATTTAAAAATAATAGGTGTAATTAACTCTATATTTAAATCTAACCTAGTTCAAAAACAAACCAGACTAAGAGTATACAATACATTAGCCCTATACAGAAGTGAAATCTGGACAATAAAAAAAAGACTAATAACTGCTGAAATGAAGTTTATGAGAAAAACTGCAAAGTATACTTTATTCGATCACAAAAGAAATGAAGAAATTATGAAAGAATTAAACCAGGAATCAGTAATAGAAAAAAATTAAAAAATATAAAGGATGTAACATTCAAAAGAATGAAAACAGAACGATTACCAAAACAAGCCTTAAATTACAAACCATTAGGGAAAAGAAAGTCAGGACTTCCTCTAAAGAGATTCATTGATGACTTGTAAGGCCAGAACAGGCCACTCTAGGCCTAAACCCCTGAAAAGCATGATGATGAAAATATGACAGTGATTCTGACATTGCATTGTGTAGTTTTTATTCTGAGTTTTATCATTTGACTAAAAGTGTTCAGTGTCAAAAAAAATTAGTTTTATTACACCATTTAAAATGGAAACTTAAATTTCATGCGAAGTCCACTCAGCACACGAAGTATGTCAAAAGCTTGTCATTTGTTGAATGTTTTAACACAATTATTGTTTTTCAGTACAGCATATCATACTGCTTAAAAATAATAAACCATTCACCGACATGAAAGAATTTTTAAATTATCCATGAAAACTGGAAGTCAGTGTTCTTGAGTAATATGGCAATGATAAACGATGTGCAGAATTTATATAATTTATTTGCTGAAACAATTAGAAATGACGTTATCAGTGAAGTAAAAAATAGTCCGTTTTTTTAGTATAATGATTGATTGTTCTACTGACATTTCTGCAACCAAGGAATTGATAATGTATATGAAATATTGTAAGGGAGGCAAATGTAAAGGAATCGATTGTTAGCATAATTAAATAAAGCTACTGGACAAGGATATTTTGATGCACTTCAAGAAGAGTTATTTAAATGTGGACTTCACTGGAGAGAGAGAGAGAGAGAGTGGCTTGCAGGATTGGGCACAGACAGAACAAATATGTTAATTAATTGAGATGCAGCAATCTTATTGGCCTTTTTTAAATAAAGTATTCTTATTGGCCTTTTTTACATTCCATAGAAGTTCTCCAAAAAGGCAACAAGAACTTGAACGTTTTTCTAAATTTTTGTCCATGAATATTTTAAAAAAACACATTCATCAAGTTTGATGGGTCACCAGTAAAATTGCACAATCTAGATTTTGCAATCTCACTAGATTGTGCAATCAGGAAACACAGTTGAATTTAATCAATGCAAGGAATTTCATATTCTTATTGACACATTTCTTTCCAATTTTCAAAAAGTGCAATTTTTCAGAGAAAAAAAATTTTATACTAAGCCATATCAAATCATCAATTCTTCAGAAAAATTGGGAAATTGTGTAGGAGAGCTAGAGAAATCATTTCTTGATAATACAACATCATCTGGAAAATTTCAAGAATTTCATTTATCTAGAACATTTACAAGGAAAACTGGAATATCAACAGGACAGAATTATATTAATTCCACCATACCCGCTTGGATGCATATATATATATGCTCATAATTACATGGATCCAAAGTGTCCATTGAAGTCGATATAACCTTTGGATATTATAAAAAAAAATAATTATGTATATGAAGCATGTACTTTGATATATTTGATTATTTCATGTGGCCAGTTGGCTGGTTAAAGCAGGTATAAATTCTTCAAATAATAAATTTTTGCATAAGCATAATAGTGAAGTATCTGCTACCTGCTCTTATTTGATACTGTTTCTTGACTGTCGGGCATTGACTTAAGAAATTATGGTGATTCTGAAATCAGGATGTTTATCAGCCATTATCATCATTTAATATCTCCTGAGCAGGTGGTTGTATTATGTATATATGTCCTGCAAGTTGGCTGTACAGCAAAGGAGAAAGATGAGTTCTGGAACATGTTAGATGAAGAAATGAGGGAACTGGAAGAAAAAGAGATGGTGATTGTCGGAGGAGACTTGAACAGACACATAGGGAGACAGAATAGAGACTGTGAAAGGGTGCATGGTGGCCACAGAGTGGGAATGATGAACCAGGAAGGAGAAAGGGTTGCGGACTTTGCAGTAGCGTTTGATCTGGCAATTGTGAACTCGTTTTTCTACAAGAGAGAGGAACATTAGATAACATTTAGGAGTGGTAACAACAGTTCACAAATTGATTACATTTTGACTAAAAGAAAACATCTTAAGGTTGTGACAAATTGTAAAGTAATTCCAACAGATCAAGTGGCACAGCAACACTGACTGCTGTGCGCAGACTTTAAAATAAGATCGAAGATAAGAACCTCTGGAAGCCATGGGATGAAGACAATTAAGTGGTTTCACTTAAAAGAAGAGAGTGTGAGGAATCGTTTTAGGGAGAGGGTGTTAGAGAGGATTTCGGATAGACTGGAAAGTGTACAAGATTGGTGGAAATGTAATTCAAAAGTAATTCTGAGCTGTGCAATTGAGGTGCTTAGTGAGACATCTGGAAAGATTAGAGAGCAGAAGGAGGGTTGGTGGTGGAATAATAATGTACAAGTGGTAGACAGCTAAGAGGAAGGCAAAGCAGAAGTGGAATGCATCAAGAGTGGAAGAAGACAGAGAGGTAGAGAGAGAGAGAGAAAGCAAGAAGCCAAGAGAGTTGTGGCACAGGCGAAGGCCATGGCATATCAAGATCTGTATGATCAATTAGAAACAAAGGAAGGACAGAGAAAAATTTACCAACTAGCAAAATGTAGAAATAAAGCAGCAAAGGACATCTTACATGTGAGGTAGATCAAAGACGCTGAAGGAAGAGTATTATGGAGGGATGTGGACATAAGAAATAGATGAAGAATATACTTTGAGGGACTTTTGAATGAGGAAAATGCAAGGACTCACAGAGAAGATGGGCAGCCTTCTGAGGGGATGGTGTAGAACATCAGTAGAGGGGAAGTGACAGAGGCCATGAAGAGAATGAGGAATGGAAAATCAGTGGGCCCCGACAGGATTCCAGTGGAGGCATGGAAGGCACTGTGGGAAGAGGGAATTAACCAGCTGTGGGACCTGTTCATGAAAGTTTGCCAACAGGAAAATATACCCGAGGAATGGAGAGAGAGTACTCTTGTCCCCATCTACAATGGTAAAGGGGATGCACAAGACTGTAAAAATTACAGAGGAATAAAGTTGATGTCCCACACAATGAAAATCCTAGAAAGGGTTCTTGATGGTAGATTGAGGAAGGAGGTGGAGATTGCAAAGGAACAATTTGGCTTCATGCCTGGTAGATCAACAACAGATGCTATCTTTGGGTTACGGCAGATGATGGAAAGGTTTCGAGAGAAACAACGGGAGCTACATCTGACATTTATTGATCTGGAGAAAGCATATGATAGCCTGCCAAGGCAAGAAGTCTGGAGGTATTTGAGGGAGAAGAAGGTTGCGGAGAAATATGTCAGGTTGGTGTGGGAGATGTACAGAAATGTGAAGACAAGTGTTCGGACCTGTCTGGGACAGACAGAAAGTTTTCAAGTAACAGTTGGTTTGCATCAAGGGTCAGCATTAAGTCCGTTTCTGTTTAATATTGTGGTGACAGAGGAGGTGAGAGAAGATACGTCTTGGACGATGTATGCAGATGACATCTTGCTGTGTGCAGTTTCAAGAGAAGAAGCAGGAACTAAACTGGAAAGATGGAGAAAAGTACTGGAAGAGAGAGGTATGAGACTGAGCAGAAGTAAGATGGAGTATATGTGTTGCACAGTAGTAGTGGCCAGGAGACGGATCTGGAGCTGGAAGGAAATGTCATCAGGAAGGGGAGGGACTTTAGATACTTAGGTTCAACAACAGTGGAAGAAGATGGAGGATCTGAGAAGGAAGTGGGATGCAGGATACAAGTGGGTTGGAGGAACTAGAGGGAGATGGCTGGAGTGTTATGCGATAAGAGGGTGCCAATCAATCTGAAAGGCAAAATCTATAGGACAGTAGTGAGGCCAGCTATGACGTATGCTATAGAAACTGTGGCCCGGAGGAAAAATAACATCAGCAGAATGGAAGTAACAGAGATGAGAATGCTTAGGTGGATGTGCGGTGTGACCAGAAAGGATCATCTGAGAAATGACTATGTGAGGGGAACAGTGAAAGTTATAAACTTAGGAGCGAAGATACAGGAGGCAAGGTTGAGATGGTTTGGTCATGTGATGAGGAGGGAGGACGAATATGTATGAAGAAGGGTCATGCAGATGGATGTGCAAGAAAGGAGGACGTGTGGGTGGCCAAAGAAGAGAGGGAGGGAGCTGGTAGAAGATGACTTGAGGATGAAGAACTTGGATGTGGAGGAGATTCATCATCAACAGTGACCCCACTTAAGTAGGAGAAGTTGAAGAAGAATATCTCCTGAAGATTCAATTGCACATGTTACAGAAGCAATTTTATATAAAATAGTATGAATTAAGGTATTATGCAACCATATGAAGTTTGATATTCTTAAATTGAGTTACACAAGATTATTTCCATTTTTCTTCAAATTACAGTAAACCCTATTTAACAGACTAATATGGGCTAAGTGGTGTCTGTTAAATTGCGAATTTTTTAAAATAAAAATATCTGTAACATTAAACTGCAAATTTATCAATATTAGCACTGTAATAATAAAAAAATTTGTTTTGCACGCAATTTTTAACACAATTTTCACACTTTTAGATAAGTTAATGGTCATTGTTGAGGTGATTGGTTTAAGTAATCCTGCTTTGAAAAAACTATCCATTTATTTTTGAATTTCTGTATTCTGCTGTTTTTTTATAATCAACTCCCTAAAATTACGAAAATGTGTGTAATAAAACTGCCACAGAAAGTCACGCCATGTGACAAAAGAACCAATTACAGTGTGATTGGTGTGATTGCGTTCTAATCATTTGTCAAACATGTTTTATGAGCGGTGACTCATTTATGTCAGCTAAATTACTACAGTGTTTTTCCAACATATGATGGCTTATTTGCCAAAATTTGTTAAAAATAACAGGAAATTAATAATAAAAAATAACCTGTTAATTTAATTATAAGCATCTTGGTTAAAAGCATTTTAAAATTAACAGGGTGTTAATTTTCACATGTGACATACAAACCAGAAATTTTGTCCATTAAATCGAGGGTTTACTGTAATATCAATAATAGTAGTCCTTGCTCTACAGCATCCTGTGAAAGCTGTTTTAGTATATGAATGTAATAAAATCTAAGAACAGGACTGTGCTTCAAAGTTTCCAGCTTAGAGAATCTTTCAACAATATCCTTCAATGGACCATTAATTGATTTGTTTCAATTAGAATGTACAGTGATAGGGTATTTTTCTGGAGATATGTCATATAAAGGGCCATTCTAGTCACAAAAATTAAAGTAATAAATTATAACTGGATAACAGTTTAACTTCACAATGTAATAAATTATATTTTCTGAAAAGAAAAAAGTTATTTACTTGATATTTACATATCATTAAAAAATGGGGGAGGGTGTTGGGCAAAATTATTTTTTGTGTGGCAAGTAAGGTTTGGTATAATTTGTGAAGCCTTAGACATCAGAAGTAAAATAAGATCATAAAATGATCCTATTTAATCAAACACTTTTACAAGCAGATGTTTGAGATATAAATCATTCACAAAATTAACAAGTTAAAAATTGACCTGTCATACTGGATTGTACAACTGCAGGTTTCCTTCAGTTGTTTGCTAACAATTGATTCTCCAGTTTTTTGCAATTCTCTGCAAGCTTACTTGGATGGAACTATGACATAATTTGTATCCTAGATATTTTAAATGTTATTTGATTGCTTGATAGAAACATAAGATGCAAATCTGTCAAATCCTACTTTCAGTGCAGAGAAGTGAATATTAATTTGTTAATTAAAAATATGCATCTGTTCATTATTTTTATGCTTCATTTTCTTTTATAAATACATTTTGCATTATAAATCTCACAAGATCTGTTGTGTGCTTTGCTGGATAACATATTTTGTACTGAGTGATATAAATATGTTTTCCTGAATAACTGCTTATCTCTAAAATTGTGATTGTACTGTAACATAATTTGTTTAATTTGTTCATAAATGATATAGGAAATGATCTGAGAGGAACAGTTCATTTGTTTGCGGATGATGCGAAGTTGGATAGGGCAATAGTGAATGCAGATGACGTCAAAATTTTGCAGGATGATTTGGATAGATTGGAGGTCTGGGCTAAGGAGAATGGATGTCAGTTTAATGTGGCAAAATGTAAGGTTATGCATTTTGGGGTGAAAAGATTGGCGGCAGTTTACTGCATTGGTGGAACCGTGCTCCAGGAAATTGATGAGGCACGAGATTTAGGAGTGTTGGTAGATAAGGAATTGAAATTTAGGGGACACATTGCAAAAGTGACCAAAACAGCTCATCAAATCACTTGGTTGCTGAAGAATACGATGACAAGCAGAGACAAGCAGGTTATTGTTCCTCTGTATCGAGCCTTGATAAGACCCCATCTCGACTACTGTGCTCAGATTTGGTCACCTAGGTTTCTTCTTGATGGGGAGGAGGTGGAGAGGATCCAGAGGCGAGTGACCAAGATGATAGCAGGTCTGTGGAATGAACCGTATGAGAACAGGTTGAGGATTTGTGGGTTGCAAAAATTGGTTGATAGGCGGAGGAGGGGAGATATGATTGAGATATTCAAATTACTGAAGGGTTTCTATAAAATTAATTCAGAAGATATTTTTGAGAACAGGGCTGGTTGTGGGAGGACTAGGGGACATCCATGGAAACTGGGCAAAAGTGTGGTTAGTAAAGGTGTTAGAGCTGGGTTCTTTACTTTTAGAGTAGTGAATGAGTGGAATGCGCTCCCTGAGTCTGTGGTGGATGCTGTGACAGTGAATGAGTTTAAGGCGAGGTATGATAGATACTGTATGAATGTCAAATAGTTGTGATGAATATGATTTGGGGCCTCCCTCGATGAGTCCAATGACTCCCTGGAGTTGCCCGTAATAATAGTAATAATAATACCAATACCCCCCCCCCCCAACCAAAACAAAAAAAAAAGGCAATCTGAACAACCCACAAAAAAATCACTACAATGGAAACCTATAACAGTATGCTTCTGAGCCATCAAGCAGGTTTCTTGAAAAATAGAAGCACTGTTGAACACATTCACTGCCTTAGGAGTTAGAGATAAAAACCTTCCCTTAATCTTAAATTATTTGGGTTTCTCAAAAGCCTTCAATCAGTAGACCAAGAATGTTCAAAATTCTTAGTAGTTATTGCATACGTTTGAAAATGATCAAAGCAATAGCAGAACTGCACCAGAATTATCTTGCAAGATTATTCTGGCATGGTTCTGTTCTCTCCATTAACCATAAGATTATTCACATTATCTTATGGTTAATGTAGAGATGACAGTTCCCCCCCCCCCATTTCTACTGGAGGTTTTCAGGGAGATGCTTTGGCACCATAACTTTATATTATTGCCCTGTTGAATATATATTCAGACTGTCACAGGAAAGGGCGTAAAATAATTCAAAGATTTGGCAGGACTAATCCACATAAGCAGTTTGTTTTTCGGTTGATGTTGTGTCGATTAACTCTAACATTTAGACTTTCCAAAACCACCTGAATAATTTGTATAAAAATGTAGTACTGATTGGGTTTGCAGTCGATAGCAATAAAGCTAAAATTTTAAAGAAAAAGAAAGCATAATAGAAGGAAATATTAGGCTAAATGACTACATTCTTGAAGAAGTAAATGATTTTCAGTACCTTGTTCTTACATTGATACTCTGATACAGTGAAAAGAAAGCATGAACCTCTTGAATTCCATAGATGTTTAATATCTGGATTTCCAGTCTAATCTCATCACCATTTGTACAAAATCACCAGTCAAGCCATATTTACATAATGGTGCTCAGACATGGAACATCATAATGTGGATAATATTAACTACAGTGGCAGCTCGTGCATAGGCATTGCAGAACTACAGCACCCCCCAATTTTTCTCGATATATAAATATATTTATTAATTTATTTATATTTGCTTGTAATATTTAATGTTATCATCAACAATCCTATACAATTCTCTTATTTTGTCTAAAAAATAATGAAAATCCATCTTGTAATATTTAGGAGGGCAAAGGATGCCAGCAGCACTGTTTACCAGTGTCATACGGTTACTCATGCAAGCATATGCATGTCATAATGAGATGTGAGCTATTAGCGTAATGCGCAGTTCCACTGTTGTTTATATGCAGTTTGCACCAGTAGTAGAGCATTCGTAGTACTTATCGTGTTTACTCCATCTCTTTAAATATTTGGACAATTACAATTAAAGGATTTAATTGTAATGTCCAAAAATTGTAAATCCATTCCTTTAATTACAATTAAAGGAATGGATTTTATAATACATTATATTGGATTTTTTATTGGACCATGATTTTGATAAACATATATACATAATCGTCGACAAGTCTGGCTTTTTCAAGACGAGAAAGGTTATACTAACATTAAATGCTAAAACGAAAGAATGCAGTAACGACCTAAAAATCAGTTAAACAAATTGAAGAGCATGCGTGACATTAAGAGCATAAAGCTTGGAGACTTAGTCATTGTTATTAAAACACGTTTTATAATTTTAATGTTAGTATAACCTTGTCTTGAAAAAGCCAGACAGACCCTAGCTGGCAAAACTTGTTGACAATTATGTATATATGTTTATCAAAATCATGGTCCAATAAAAAATCCAATATAATGTACCCTATTTAGTAAAAAAGGACCAAATATTAACTATCAAAAAGGAATGGATTTTATTTTTAAGTAATTTTGAATTATACTAAACTGTATAATTTTATCGATAATAAACAATATTTTTTCATGAAACAATACAAGAAGAATATATTTTATTTTGAATTATACCAAACTGTATAATTTTATCAATAATAAACGATATTTTTTCATGTTTAATTTTTACCATAATTTTGATATTTTATCCAAACACGTATAGACTGTACTTACAATGTGTATGTATAATTTCGAAAGTTGCAGCACCCCCACGATTTCAAGCCACATGCCACCACTGATTAACTACTCAGTGAGTAGTTAATATTATTATTAACTTTGGGATATTGTGCTGTTGAACATTACTAGGATATACATAGCAAGATCACATTCCTAATACTGTCATTCTTGAAGAAAGCTAGCAGAGTTCCTAATAGAAACAATTCAAAAAAAGTTAGACATTCATCTTCATCTATGTTTAGTACTTTTGCTTTCTACAGGCCAGCAGAGACTAATGGACACAGAGGAAGACCAAGAAAACATTTTTGGCAATACACAAGCAAACTTCTTTTTGAAGATAGGTCCGTGAACCACTTGACATTTATCGTTTGGCACAAAACGAAGCAACTTAGCTTACTTGCATTCTAATAGACTGTCTCCATGAGTTTTTGTTATATGAATATTTCTGTATATATTTCTTTATTCATATATGGATAATGATGATGAACATAAAACTGAATATATTGTAGTAGTAAAGTTTAAGACATTTTTATATCTATTTTCAGTCTTTCAATGATTATTTTACCAAAGAACACCATCGATTATTAGCTTTGTGGAGGCATCTACTTAAATTTCGTCATGAATTTGCAGCTATGAAATCATCCACTGAGAAGGATCTGTCTTCATTACGGTCTCATATGGGACAAACAGCACGTAATGTTACAGGTGCTTGTTTAGGCTTTCTTGCTCATACTTCTGGTTCTCAGGTGATATATATTCCTATTCAGATATATATGAATAAATCAGTACATAAAATCAAACATTCTTTGTTTTTTTATTCAATATGGTTACAAAATTCAAATCCAATAAGTAACTAAGAGTGACCTTAGTTTCATTAGTCATTCTTTTAATGGAAGTTTTATTTGTCTTCAGAAATATCATTAAATCCCATTATTACTTATGTTTTTTTCCATTATAAGACATTACATTCCTCACTAAATCAGTTCTGTAGATTATTTCTAACGTCCTTTGACATCTTTGTTCCTCTATCTGAGTTAATTCTTTTGGAGTGGTAATTAACTGAACACTCATGTTGCTTTATGATTATGTAAGAAAAAAGATAATTGCAACTAAATCGTGTACCAAACTTTGCATGCCAAGAAATTTCATTGGCATGCATTTGCTCTAAAGAAAACTTGGAATGCTTTTCTAAATATAGAGAGAAGTTTTCAAATAACTAAACTTAAGGCATGCTAGGAACTATAGAGTAGTTGTTTTTTTTGGTACAATTGAAACTTTTTTTTTATCCATGTCATATGGAGTGTTACTTGCTAGATATTTTTAATTTGTATGCTGATACTAATGAGTTCTTTGTCTTTCTGGATCTGTGGGACCATTCTTTTCTCCAATATTTTTATGTATTGGTCACTTTTCATCATGCCATCAACAGGCACAAGTGATCCTGGACCGTCATGTACAAATCAACCCCAGAACATCATTTTAGCTGGGTGTTTTTAGGAGCTCGTTGAAGGTGGGCAGGAGTAATCTTCTCAGTCACTCACCTTGGACAAAGAAATGGCTCTCATCTGAAAATACGACCTTCATCACTTCTCAACAGTCCATTCCTTGTACACTTTTACTCATTGGAGTCTCTTTTTCTGCATAGCCTTCCTCAACAGTTGTTTCTTTTTTGGTCTGTGGACAGCCCTTCCTGCTTCCAACCAATGGACTGCCATGTCAGAAACATTGACCACACTAGCTGCCAAGTCTCTATTTAAGTCTACAACATTCTTCGATTCATTTTGCTTTTCCTAACTTGTAAATGATCTTAAGTAAGTGTAGTTCTCCTTTTCTGCCAGGAGAAAAGGTATCTGTCTCCATAAACCTCTTTAAAATCACATTAACAATACCAGAACCAACACCTCATTGGCACTTTGTCTTTGAGTCATGGATGTGTGCTGAGAAAGAGTACATAGTTTTGAACATTTTGTTTGAGATGTATCCATTTTATAGCTACACAAAATAAATAAAACACTATGAATGTGAACTTGTTTTCACTATTAAAAATGCACAACACTGTTAATAAACATTAGAGACAGTTAAAACACATAGCATTCAACCAAAATAGTGAACTAAAACCAAAAACTTGATGAAAATTCTGTTTGTTCAGTTTAATTTGTTTGCTACTGCAGCTTGGTATGATTGTGATTTTAAGAGAATTAACAGTAACAAACTTTTTACTATAACATACTAATTTTTTGGTCTTCTGCTTGCCATAAAGAGAACATGTAATGGCATGCCAGTAAAACATTTACTGCCAAAAAATAAACAATTGCTTATAATAAAATATACAAGAATAAAAAGTTTAGAATAAAGATATGCAAAGTCTTAAGTGTGGTAAAAGAATCTGTTCATGAAATGTATGTTTTGCTTAATATAAAGTGCAGTTGTGATTATATCGAAAAATTCTATATTATTGCACATTCAGTGGAGTAGGGAGACTCATCGTGGAAGAGTCATTCAGCTGACAACACATCTATTCAACGTCTGACAACACTCCCTACATTAATGACGTATTCCGGTAATCCTTTCATTCTCTGACAATTCTCAATGCAAAAAAATCTGTTACTCATACCACACTGTTACACAACTTTCAGGGATGGCCTTTGGTTCTTCCTCTCTTGCATTCACTCTTTTTATAATCCCCTCTGGATTACTCCAATAAAATCCTCTCACTAACTTAAACATCTCTATCATATCACCTCTTTTTCTCCTATTCACTAAACTTTGCAATCTACATTTTGTCAATCTCCCTCTCTCTCTCTCTCTCCATAGCCAGCATTCCAAAGTCCTGATATTGTCTTAATCACTCTGCACTGGACCCTCTCCAATGTTTCCACATAACATTGAAAGACAGGTGACTAAATCTGAGCACAGTAGTCCAAGCGTAGTCTGACCAGTGCTTTATACAGTGGTATAACCACTTCCTTATCCCTAGATGTTAGAGTATTTCATATTATAGTGGCACTATGATACACAGTCTTTGCAACATGCGCTCTAAACTTCAGTCTGCTGTCAACCATCACTTCCAAATCTCATCCATTTCATGCAGTACACCACCATCATATAGTACAGCTTTATATTTCTGGACTCCAAAATAACACCTTTCATTTATTAGTATTAAAACTGCAACCCTATTCCTTTGTCCAAGTCAAAAGTCTCTTCAAATATTTCTGAAGGGAATATAAAACTTTCAGTAAACTGAAATATGGATCTTTTAAATGCACATACAAAGTAGTGATTTCACATCCCTGATGAATTTAAAGCAGTGTTCTACATCTTAAAAATAAAGTTTCCTACAAACTTGGGTTTGGAAACCTTGCATTTCTGACATAAAGCCCTTTGTACCAGTTGTTGCATCATGAATGCTGACAACCTGCAATGTAGATAGAAGGCAAAATGTAAGGAATGAGCATAAATTTCTTGGTAAGTGGAATAGGAAACACTAAGTTGAATGTATTTCACAGCAGGTATTCAAAATGACTTCTGTTGCCAGCCACGCATCTGTTGAGATGACTTTCCTTTGAGAGCATCACATGCTTAAAACTTTCTGATTGTCTGATGACAGTGTGTGTGTGTGTGTGTGAGAGAGAGAGATTAATACATTCCTGCATTTCCCACTTGGCTAAAGTATACCAATGATTTCAAGTGACTTCACAAATAAAAATACACAAATTTAAGATCAGGTGACTAAGGAAATTATCTGATTGCGAAGTTCAAGAGCATAGAAAGCCTGTTAATGGTGCTGACATATGTCATGCGTTTCCATTGAGATGTCCATAATGAAAGTGCATACTAGCCAATTTAGTGAACGTTAACTCATTCTCTCACAAAACATCTGTGTGTGACTTAGAAACACTGAAACAAATATCATCTGCCCCTTGCTCTGGGTGTACCTAATAAACTGAATGCAACTTCAGGTGTGTTCATATGGGATTCTGGCTATTTATAGTCACGTGATTTATTGAGCTGCATATTTATGCTTTGTCAGCATTTATGCTGTACCTTCAACGGGAGATCTTTGAAACACAAAGTGACTGGAAACTGTTTCCATGTTTATTGGGAACTTTTTACTAGTTTTGAAATTGCAATTACATCTTTCAAGCTTGACAGGGATATGCATGCTGCATATAGGTTCCATAACTCACTTAAAAAATGATGCCTTTTGGTTGTTGAAAGATTGAGTTTGAATCCCATCTAGAATGTGAAGAGCTTTCATAGGAGCTCTTTTCACATGAAAGTTGACTGGTCTCATGGAGGTGGTAGGGTTTGCCTCCTAGTAACTCAGATTTTTCATCTTGCAAAACCAACAAATTGTCAAGCAAATACTTGCAATTGAAACATGTAATAGACTGGATAGGATTAACTGCCATTGCATTAATTAGATTTATACAAAACCAAATTAACTGTGACATATTGTGCCTCACACATTGAGAGAAGATGAGATGTATGGATGTTTTTTTTTTTTTTTTTTAATTTGAAAATACATGTTATTTATTCTACGTTTTAAAATGCTTTGAGTGGATTAAAATCTTAAATTTATCATTTCTTGATAGGTATACCTCAAAGGTTGTATACTTTCTGTAATAGAATTACATAGTGCTCATGCCCTAGAATTTCTTGATGCTATTTTCAGAAGAGGACAGTCAGGTTAATTGATGATAGTCTCTGAGATTTACTCTGGTCACATCACTTTCTCACAGAAGTTTTGTGTTTGCCTTTATACCTCTTCAGGAAGTATTTTCATGAATCATTTCTCTCAACTGTCTTCCACCATTTTCCCCCACTTTGCTTTAAGTTGCAAACACACAAGCAACTAGTGGTTGACACCTTTTCACTCACTGTTCAGCTTCAGACCTACCAAATAAACTTTTTATCATCTTCTTATACTCTCTCTCTCTTCTTGGAACAGCTTTCCTCCTCACACCACTTTCCCCAAGAGCTATGATCTTCCTCCATTTGCTCATAAAAACAATCATTTCTTTTTTTCTTGCTAACTGTTCCCTCTCTTCCCCCCTCCCAATATGATTCTGAAGTGTTGTAGGTTTGTAGACTTGTGTATGTGAGGGTCGATTTAAAAAAAAAAAAAAAAAAAAGCTAAATATCAGGATCATTTCAAAAGTTCTGCACACTGTGCATGCATGGCTAGTGAGGTGATGTACCGGCACCCTCATGTCAGTTGAAGTACGAACATCATGTGTGCGCTCCTTTTCTGCTCCTAGTATTGGTTCTGTGAAATAAGACTTCGGAGTGCAGGAAGAATACAATCAAGGTTTGATATTTTGCATGACAATATGAGACTGCATATTTTGCACTAAGTGTCTGATCGTATGGAACGGTATGGATGACAAGTGCTTCATCCTTGTAGAGTCTTGGCACTAGTCCTACAAACTTTGATCTTGTCCTGAAGTTGAGAACATTTTGCTACCACTGAGAAGATTTCTTAAGCAGAAGATTTTTGTCTAACTTATCAAACACCTCAACAAAAATAGTTTTGTTTTTTTTTCGACAGGAATGCAAGATTTGTCCAGGTGTTGGGTAAGATTGATAAGGCAAATGGAGATTATGTTGAAATTCTTTAAGTGTATTTTGTTAAACAGATGTTTATTGTTAAAAGTTTTTCCACTTGGTTTTCCACATCTTAAATAGATGATTAGTTTAAGTGCATGTAGAACCTTTTGAATCAACCTTCTTAAATAAACATATTAAGCACATTGTGCCTTCCTAGTATTACAAATAACAGATCATGTCCTCTTTGGTCATCATCAAATTCCTGACATGTACCCTCAAGGGGGGGGGGTGTACAAGATATGATAGTACAAGAAAAATTTACATCATTACTAACTTCCTATCCATAATTTTCCTCTAAATCAATCTGTTACCTGTCCTCTTTGGTTGGAAATGAAAATGGGTTTCATTCTAATCATAACCAAAGGGATTTTTAGATGGACTTTTTCAGTTGAGGGCAAGAAAATCCTGCTCCATAAGCAGGATTTTCTTGCTTATGGAGTTAGTAATAATACTAATTATTACTAACTTCCTGTTAATTCTTCCTAGTTAATCTGTATTTGTCAGATCTTGTATTTTTATTATTATTATTATTTTTTTAGGCACTTATTGCATTCTCCTCGATTTTGATTGGATCTTGGCATCAGCACCTGTTTAATGACAAGAAAAGATTCTGTGTTAAATGTTATCTCCATAGATTAGCATTCAAGAATGTGTGTGGCCAGAGCTAATGTCAAATTTCTCTCTAATAGCTTAATTTTTAATATAGTTTTCTTATTGAAAACTATCTGTTCAGTCTCATGAATTTCCTGAGTGCTCTCATATCTCTGGTGTTTAATCTTTGATTGAATGCTTTATTTCATAAGCTAAAAATTGCTTTGAGTGTTGTTTTGTGTAATGGCTAGTTTGATGTCTTGGCTAATTTCTCTTGTTTCACATTCAGCTGGCCTCCCACATACTTTCCTTATTCTGTTGTCTACTTCCATGTTTAATGGGCCATCTTCATTAACACTTGTGTCTAAATAACTGATATACAGCTATGACAAGTGTTGATTTTTTTTCGACCAAAAACAAATTAACAACAAAAAAAAATAACTAACACTTGGTTTATAGGTCGTAATAGTTATTTAATTAAACCTACTAGTTTCAGCACATATGCTAGTGGCTTTGTCTGGGTTAGGAAGAATAAGCAAATATACAATAAGCAGTAAATATGAATCATTACATAACTAAAAACCAAATATGTGGGAACCATTACTCAAAAATACAAGTAAAAACAGAAACATGTGGAGCGTGGAAGCTGGCACAGGTCACTCGTTGTTCAGCAGGTGTGCATGATAGTTTGAAGAAAAATTAAAGTCCGATGTGTCGAAAGATCTAATAAGCGACTTCCAAATTCCTTGGTTTCTGTTGAGAGTGCCTTGTGAGTAGATCACCATCGTAACCTCTCTCTGGGTGCTGAAGTTGTCTTTTATGTAAGGCATGGAGTTCTTGTCTCATTCAATATTGTGGTGAATGTGGGAGAAATGGAATGTTAAGTTTGATCTGGCATTCCAATCTTCTCTGTTGTTAT
This sequence comes from Typopeltis vanoorti, assembly GCF_054136105.1. NCBI lineage: Eukaryota > Metazoa > Arthropoda > Arachnida > Uropygi > Thelyphonidae > Typopeltis > Typopeltis vanoorti. Next base: position 107,456,414 of record NC_143552.1, read on the forward strand.
TGAGATCTCCAATATGCTCATTTTGCCTTATTTCTGAACTTCTAGATGTTTGCCCTATGTAAGTAAGGCCACAAGAACATGGAATATTGTAAACTCCAGGATGTTTGTTGAAAGGGTTGTTTTCCACGTATCCAACTATCTTTGGGCCATAATTTGAGAATCTCTACAACACTAGACAGACTGCCATAAACACACTTTTATCATGACATCCTTATGTACCAGCGTGTAGCTTTTTGTTTAGCAGGCACTGAAATTTTCCACCTTTCTTATTATCTACCAGCAGCTCTTCAAAAGATCATAAAATTGAATATGCTGATTTTGTGCTTGTCTACACAAAAGTTCAAAATTGGAGGACCTAATGGAATCTTCTACCATCTTTCCAGGCAGTATTATATCTGCACAAATTTCACCAGATGTAATAACTTTACAACAGAACACTGTATGTAATAGAGCTTGCACTAACAGCAGATTGCTTCACTACTAAAGGCACATGATGTATTCAGAATTGCAAAGTTCTCTTCAGGCTGTAAAAAGTCTGGAGCAACAATAACATCCAGCGTTCTCTTGAATCCAAGCATTTTCTTTCAGTTATGAAAGTTACTTCCATGTGTATGTATACTTCTATTGGATTTCAAGCCATGTTGGGATCAAGGGGAAACAAGCCTGCAGATAGGTCAGCTTGTTTCTCAAACACCCACTGTTGGCTTGTTCCATATGCTGATTACTGGCAGATTATCAAAAACTTCTATCCCAGTGGCAATCATCTTGGACTAAAGAGACTAACAATAAGCTCTTCCAAATTAATCCAGAAAGTGGCAGTCTAATCTGCACAGGATTTGAACTCACATGTACTCTCTCAACTCCACACACAATCATTATTTTAGCTGCCCTTGTGTTTAGGCTTATACATTGATTCTCGCACATTTTGTTGTTCCAGAAAATTGACAGTGTAGACTAGATAATAACTAAACATTTTTAATTATTGTCAGGGATCATCTTCAGGGATTAATACATTGGTATCAAACACGTGCGTATGGGCACGCTTCAGTAAAGATGGAACAGGAGAGATTCTATCTGTGTTACTGAAATGTGCAATACCAATGTATTAATCCCTGCAGATGCCAATTTAACTTTGGTGAGGTATAGGAATTAATAATTGAAATTTTTTAGTTATTAGTTTATGTTGTCAATTTCCTGAAGCAGCACAATTCATTATTTTACCTGTTTTCACAATCAGTCATATACACTCACAGATTTTATCAGATTCAACAGATGCTTCTTTTACATGTATGTTTTTTTTTAATTATTAAAAACAATTAACATCTTTTATCTTATACATATAGATCGTTTATTTCTCATATATGCCCTTTAATACGTTATTGTTTTTTATTTATGCTTTATGAATTTTTTTTCATTGATTATTTTACAACTGCTTTTATCTATTTTATGTACTTGTTTTTGTTAACTTGTATACTCTTGTGGTCATTTTCTGGTCCAGTAAGTCCACAGCCATACTTGTGCTATAAAATGCCCAAGAAACAAACCTTTCTTAGATGTTTTTTTTTGTTGTTGTCTTTGTATTCTCTAAGAATAAAAGCTAACTCCTTAAGCAATTTGAGTTCGATTTCTTCTTTCCCAGGGAGATGTAAGGAAGTTGTCAATAAACACGAGAAAGAAGGGGGGATAAAAAAAAATGTCAATAACTTCTGGTTATTCCATTCTTGTGACAGTTTCACACTTGCCTTCCTGGCTAACTTCTTGGATAATATATTTGAGTCTGCAGTTTGCCTCTAGAACTTTTTTTCTTGGATTAAAAGTTTGGTACTTGTTCTCATTTTCAATGTTGATAGTCATTTTTTTCCTTCTTAAAACTAAATGATGATATTTCAGATCATCTAGTCAGATCATAGTCTTATCTGAAAATAAGATGGATAATCACTATCAGCAATCATAATCAAAAAGACTTATTTTTTTTTGTGTTATCTCTATGTGAATTTATGCACATAATTTTGTTGGAACATTGTTGTCAGTAATGAATAGTCCTGAACAGAAATCTGTTATTGATTTCTTATTTGAGATCCCTAACAAAAACCAGCTTTTTTATTTCAACTGTCCTCTTTAATGACTTGAAAAATTCTGTTTCTTCCTTAATAGAACTTTCTCTGGCATAATCGGGTACGAATGAATTGAAAGGAGAAATTTTTTATGAGAGAGGACTTGAAAGTATTGTTAAAGGTAGCGAATGAAAAGAGTGACAGAGTTAGAATGGTGAGTCTGTTGCTGCGGTATGACAGAGAGGAGTTTAGAAGGAAGGCCATAATCGCAAATGACATCATGCGCAGGTTATGCAGACGGTGTGGTGTGGAATGAGTTTGATGGACGAAAGGATTTATACAAGATGGATGGCCTGCATTTGAATGGACTTAGTGTGCGGAGACTGAAAAAAGTGTTGCTGAATGAAGTGAAAATGGATGTGCAGAACCAGGAAAACTAGAACTACCAAGGAGATGGGGGGGAGTGGATATGCAGACATCAGTGAGATAGTTGAGTGTAAGAATGTATATAAAGTAACTGAGCCAGCACTAAGGACCAAAAAATGGGAATGGGACATTTAGAATAACGCATCAACATAGGGGTGGGACAAAGGGATCACTGCATTTTATGTATACTAATGCCAGGAGTATTAGGAACAAGAAGGAAGAATTTTTGGCCTTGATTGGTTCTTCCTGGCCACAGGTTATTGGCATTAGTGAAACATGGCTGACGGAAGATGATATAGTTAGTGGGATAGAACGTGTAGGTTATAGTGTGTGTTTAGGAGGGACAGAGAGAATAAAATGGGGGGGGGAGGGGTGTTATTGATGATAGCTGATGAACTGCAGCCAAAGAGAATTGAAGTTGTATCACAGGATAGTGAAAGGAGTTCATTTGAGGCCATTTGGTGTGAGATTGAGACTGGCAGAATAAAATATACAGTTGGGTGCTGCTATAGACCAGGTGATGGAATAGATGGTGGAGATAGTATGCATAAACAAATTGATGAAATGAGTGGGAGGGTAATTATTATGGGGGATTTCAACTATGGTAACATTGATTGGAAAGAGGAGAGGACACATGTGAGGAAGGAAATGGATTTTATTCAATTATTAAGGGATAACTATCTGAGACAGCATGTAATTGAAAATACTAGGGGTGTGAGAGTGCTTGACCTGATAATAGCATCTCAGAATTTGACTATAATGAATATGACCATATTGCCACCTATTGGTGAGAGAGTGATCATAAGGTCTTGACCTGGGAGGTGGCTAAAGGTGTGGAATTTTCGATTAAGACAGGGTGTATGTGGAATTACCGTGCTGGCAAGTATGACAGGCTTAGGAGATTGCTTAGATCAGTGCCATGGCATGTACAACTGCAAGGGCTGGACGTCGATAGAGCATGGAAAGTGGTCAAGGAGCATTTACAGGAGGTTGTGGCTGATTGTATACCTAGGGTCCGAATAGTAAAACAAGTAGGGGTTAAATGGATGAATAACACCATTAAGCTTGAGCTGCAAAAAAAGAAACAACTGTGGAGGGAATTTAAAGAAAGGGGTGACCTGCAGGCACACGAACGGTATAAAGTGCAGGCCAGAAGGGTAACGAGTGTGGTAAGAAAAGCAAAAGCGGATTATGAAAGGAAACTAGCTATGCCAGCTAAAGAGAATCCCAAACAGTTCTTTCAATATGCTGCAAGCAAGAAAAAAACTGTACACGGCAAAATGATTTTAAGGAATGACGATGGTAAGGAGGTCATTGAATCAGTCGATATAGTGGAGTTACTGAGCGAGCACTTTGCAAAAGTATATCATCCAGGTGGTGACATTGAAAAAATGAAGGAAACATTAGTTTATACGGGAATTGTGACGAATGAAGTGGAGGAGAATAGTCTATTACAGAACCTAAATGTGAATACATCTGTGGGATTGGATGGTATACCGGCATGGGTCTTGCGTGAAGTGGCTAAGGAATTATCAGTGCCATTGACCATGTTGTTTAATCTGAGTCTTGGTTTAGTTCTGAAGGTGTGGAAAGAGGGGAAAATAGTTTCACTGCATAAAGGAGGATCCAAGACTATGGTTGCAAATTACCGACCGATCAGCATATCAGGAGTCGTTGTCAAGGTCTTGGAGAAAGTAGTCAAGGGAAAAATACAGAAATGGATTGATGAAAATGAGATACTGTACAGGGGACAGCATGGCTTTGTGAAGGGCAGATCATGCCTCAGTAACTTGCTCAAGTTTTATAACAAGGTGACGGCTGAACTGGATAAGGGTAATGGGTTTACGGTGATACTGCTGTACCTGGCAAAGGCGTTTGATAGGATACCACATGGAATTCTAATCCATAAACTACAACATATGGGAATGGATATAGGGTTGGTGAAATGGATAGGTGGGTGGTTGATGGAGAGAGATATCAAAGAGTAGTTTATTCAGGAGTAGAGTCCAAAAGACTGCCTGTGACTAGTGGTGTGCCGCAGGGTTCTGTTCTTGGACCACTGCTGTTTAATCTGTTCATTAACGATATAGGGAAGGATCTAAGAGGAACAGTTCATTTGTTCGCTGATGATGCAAAGTTGGGTAGGGCGATAGTGAATGTAGAAGATGTCAAAATCTTGCATGATGACTTGGATAGATTGGAGTTCTGGGCTAAGGAGAATGGATGTCAGTTTAATGTGACAAAATGTAAGGTTATGCATTTTGGGGCGAAAAGATTAGCAGCAGTATACCACGTTGGTGGAGCTGTACTCCAGGAGACTGATGAGGGCAGGGACTTGGGAGTGTTGGTGGATAGGAAGATGAAGTTTAGGGGGCACATTGCAAAAGTAGCTAAATCAGCTCATCAACTCACTTGGTTGTTGAAAAATACCTTGACGAGCAGAGACAAGCAAGTTATTGTACCTCTGTAACGAGCCTTGATAATACCTCATCTCGACTACTGTGCCTAGATTTGGTCACCTCAGTTCCTTCTTGATGGGGAGGAGGTGGAGAGGATCCAGAGGCGAGTGACTAAGATGATAGCAGGTGTATGGAATGAATCATATGAGAACAGGTTGAAGATTTGTGGGTTGCAGAAACTAGTTGATAGGCAGAAAAGGGAAGATATGATTGAGACATTCAAATTGCTAAAGGGTTTCTATAGGATTAATTCAGAGGATATTTTTGAGATCAGGACTAATGGTGTGAGAACTAGGGGACACCTATGGAAGCTGGGCAAGAGTGTGGTTAGCATGGGTGTTAGAGCTGGGTTCTTTACTTTTAGAGTGGTAAATGAGTGGAATAAGCTGCCAGAGTCTGTTGTGGGTGCTACGACGGTGAGCGAGTTCAAGGCAAAGTATGATAGATACTGCGAGAATGTCGTATAGTTGTGTGGACATGATGTTTAGAGCCTCCGTCGATGAGTCCCTGGAGACACCTGAAATAATAATAAGTCCCATTGTCCAATTTCTCATTTTGAAATTTATTCACATCACTACTTGAAATTGCATTTTGGCAATAGCTATAATGGTGTTTACTGTTATAGCTATTGCCTGAATATAACAATCAACAGAATTATCTCAGCTGTAGTATTTTCTTATAGTAAAAATTATTCTGTAGACTCAAAAATCATTAACTCTGATTTTGTTATAGGCATTTATTGTCTTTTAATTAATTTTCTTTAGTTTATAAACTATGACACTAAATTTCATTTTTAATGAAATGTTTCAGGCATCTGGTGATTCTTTAAATTGGGAATTGCAGAGAAAAGAACAAGAACATGTGAATTTAAAATTGAAATATGATAATGATATGGCAGAAATGGAAGAAAAGTAAGTTTATTTATTTTTAATAAGTGCAGTGGGTTATCTCTGGATCAGAGTATTTGCTACTGGTGGGGGTAGTAATTGCAATGCTGGTAACAAATGTTGTATATCTAATCATTTACATTTCATTCATGTTAAAATGCACAGTATTCACTAAAACATTCTATTATCTTTATATTAAAAAAAATTAATTGCTATTTTTACCATGCTTTTTAAGCAGATGATTATACTTGTCTGTAAATGCAGTCATTATTAGCATTACATTATATTTATAAAAATTAGTGAATTGTGTTAAGTTATATTGTTGATCTGAATACAATAACTAGTTAATGTATATTGTTTTTAATATTGCATCTACAAAAATGCCAAAAGTCATGAAATAGAAATATTCTACAATCAAAATAGCAATAGAATGGTCATTTTATATTTTATCGATTTAATGGATCAACTGATCAATTGTTTGCTTTTTTTTTTCCCTACCCAACACTGATTCCTCATAAAATAGGAGGAGTATACTGGGGTGGGGAAGTCATACAACAAATTTTCCAAAATTACATCTCTTTTTCTAAAAAAAAATCGAAAATAAAAGTGTACAAGTAGTCACTGTGTTCTTCATAGACATGCACTGGTTGCTCGAAATATCTCTTAATCTTTAAAATGTATTTTAGATAAAGTAGTGAAAATTATTAATTTTGTGAAAACACCACTGTTGAAAAGAAGGTTATTCAAAATTATATGGGAAGATATGAGCAGCCAACTTACATCTTTGCTGGTACATACTAAAATTAGATGGCTGTCAAGTGGCAGAGTTCTTGTCAGATTGTTTGCATTATGAGAAGAGCTCATCATAATCTTACACAATAACAAATTTTTAATTAGTTTCAAAATTTCAAATTTCTGTTTACATTTTTTCCTGGAAGGGAGAGAGGAAATATCATTCACAAAATTGAATGATGTTTCTCTCTCTCTTCAAGAAAAAAATATAAATATTTTCAACACAAAAGATAAATTACAATCATTATTACGAAAGTTACAATACTGGATCATAGCTGTTGAAAAAAAAATAATGTGGATCCATTTCCAACTTTAAATGACTTTTTACAGGAATCGAACCATGAAAGTGATGAGAAAATTCGAAAAGAAATTATTTTTCATCCAAGATCAATAAATATGGCATTAATTGAGTACTTTCATCTACTAAAAGATGACAGTAGCTATTGGGTTTTCAATCCTATCAATATTAAAGAAAAACTAGAGGAACTATCTTCAGAATATGAAAATCTCATCAACCTGACATCTTCTTATTGTGCTATCTTCTATCGAAGGTCAGCGACCATCTTGGCGAACAAACTGCGCTCTTGTGCTAATCTGAGCAGTTGTGCACTGCTCTTTCCTGTCCACGTCTTGATGTTGTCAAACCATGATATTCTTTTTCTTCCTCTAGTTCCTTTGCATCAATTCTTCCTACCAAAATAGTTTGTAGAAGTTGGTATTTGCTGTTTCTCATGATGTGGCCAAGATATGATGTTTTTCGTTTCTTGATTATTTGTACAAGATGTTTAGCTTTGCCAATGGATTTTAAGACCTCTTCATTGGTAATTTTTTCTGTCCATGATATCTTTAGCATTCTTCTGTATAGCCACATCTTAAAGGCTTCGATTTTCGTGATGGTTGTCGCCTTCAATATCCATGTTTCAACTCCATAGAGCAGAATAGACCACACGTAACATTTCAGCATTCGGCATCTGACTTCCATGTTTAGGTCTTTATTGCAGAATAGTGTTCTCATTTTCATGAAGGACTGCCGTGCAACTTCAATCCTTGTCTTTATATCTATTTCTGGATCCCACCGTTCATTAAGCCAACAACCAAGATATTTATATCTTGACACTTGATCAATATTTTTCCCATTGAGTGTCAGTTTCATTGATGAGGCTGGATGTTTGCTGATGATCATGCATTTTGTCTTGTTGATGTTTATATTTATTCCCATTCTTTGGCTTTCTATGTATACTCTGTCAATGACTTTTTGGAGATCCATAATGTTATCTGCAATTAGCATGGTGTCATCTGCATATCGTAGGTTGTTAACAATCTTTCCATTTATTGTGATCCCTCTGGACATTCTTCCAATGCTTTTTTAAAGATTATCTCTGCGTATATGTTGAACAGGAGTGGTGAGAGCACACATCCTTGTCTCACTCCTCTTTTGATGTTAATATCACTGGTGGTAATGTTGTCTAATTGAACGGTAGCTGACTGATTCCAATACAGATTTGTTATTAGTCTTATGTCTTGTTCGTCTAGCCTTGTTTGTTGAAGGACTTCTATTAAGTTAGTGTGTCTGACTTTGTCGAATGCTTTTTCAAAATCTATGAAACACATAAAGACAGATTTCTGTTTTTCTATGCATTTTTGTATCAATATTTGGGTACAGAAAAGGGCCTCTCTATTACCAAAACCATTCCGAAAGCCGAATTGTGTTTCACTTAGAGTTTCTTCACTTTTTCTATAAATGCGATTCTGAATTACTTTCAAAAATATTTTTAATGTTTGGCTCATTAGACTAATAAGTTGGAAGTCACCACAGGAATTCGCTTTGGGTTTCTTTGGGATAGTGATAAATGTAGATTTGAGCCAATCTGATGGAAATTCATCACTTTCATATATTTCATTAAATAGTTTTTCAAGAAGTTTGATGTTATCTGGTTCTATTAATTTTAAAAATTCTGTTTGCACACCATCTGGTCCACTGGCTTTTCCTGTTTTACTTGTTCGTATAGCATTCTCTATTTCGCATTTCACGATTGCTGGTCCTTGAATGTTATATTTTATATTTATAGGCTTCTGTCTAGTATCATTGAAAAGTTCTGTTACATATTTTATCCAAATCTGTGCTTTATTCTCTTCTTCTAGAACTATTTTTCCATTTTCGTCTCTTAGTGACACTATTTGCTTTTTCTTCAGTTTTCCGGAAATTTCGTTGATTTTCTTATACAGATTAAAATTATCATGTTTCTTCTGAAGCAGTTCAATTTCAGTACATAAATTTTTCATCCAATTTTCCTTGGCTTCTTTTATTTTTTTCTTGATGATGTTATGTGTTTCTGTATACCTGGCTAGGTCTTTGTTTTTGTACATTCTTCTTGTATCAATAAGAGAAAGAATCTCATCTGTCATCCATTCCTGTTGTTTTATATTATTCACATAACCTACTTCTTCAATACTTGTTGTTACGGTGGCATTCTTTAAGCTATTCCAAAGAGATTCCACACTTTTATTTTCTTCTATGTTAATCTGTTGTAATCGCAGGTTAAGCTGTGTCTTGGCACTTTTATTTATGTTCGGATCTTTCAGTTTTTCAACATCAATTTTCTTTTTCTTCTTTTGTGATTTTTTAGCTGATTTTAATCGAAGACGTACTTCTGCAACTATGGGATTGTGGTCTGATGAGATATCTGCCCCAGGATAAGTCTTTGCACTCTTTATACTACTGTGGAATCTTTTATTTATCAGTATATAATCAATTTGATTTCGGCTAATGTTATGTTGGTTATCTTGAGGCGATTTCCAAGTGTACAGTCTTCTGGGTGGAAGTTTAAACCTGACATCAAACAGCCAAATAAAAGTTAAATTTAATGAAGTTCCATTAAATGCCTTTTGGTGTGGCTTAAAAGAATAAGTGAAAGTGGATTTTTGCTCTATGCTGCAACAAAAACAAAATACAGAAGTAAGTTGGATGCTACTCCTGATATTAAAATTCAGTTCTCCACAATTAAACCAAATTTTGAAAGAAAAGTAGTTTAATCTTCACACTAATTACCAATTTTAATTAATAATATTTGCTTTTCCATTATTAATTTTTTTTTTGTATTTTTAATAAATTATTTTCGATTTTTTTTTATTTGTTGTTTTATTTATAATCACTAAAAATTGTCAATGTTACAAAAATTTTTTTATCAAGGTGAAAAGGGTTCCGTGATTAAAATAAGTTGGGAACCACTGCTCTAAATCATTGTCAACCAACTCTTCAGATAGTAGCATTATCGTGTCATCAGTCACCTTGTAGGGCTTTGTCCTTGTCAAATCCTTCAATGTAATAGACATATTTTCAGCAGCTTCTTCCAAACATAATTCCATACTCTGCTGTTACCTCACTCCATATACATTCTTTGTACAATGTAAGATATTATGTTTCAAATAATCTCAGTGAACATGTAAGGAATAACTGAGTGGTTGTAAGTCACATATGTCATGAGTCAAGTACTGCCTGTGTGTGTGTGTGTGTGTGTGTGTGTGTATATCAGATTAACTGCATTACTTCACTAAACATGAAACCTTTCTTATGCTAGTTGCTTACCTTCTTTTAATCATGTTTTTGATAGCGTTTTTGAAATTTCGAAATTTTTTCCAGCGGCAGAAAGGCTACTTTGATGTTATATTTGTTAAATAATTTAGCCATCTTGTCTGTAACATTTTTGATATATGGAAGCGTGATAGCGTTTTTGAAATCTTGTTTCTGAGAGATGCTTGTAGGAGGTGTGTGGAGGATTTTTTTGATAGTCTTGGTTTCATAACCATTCTTTTGAAAGATCTGTGTTAGATATTCTAATTCTTCATTTCTCTGTTTTTCTGTGCTGGAAATGTTATACGCTCTTGCCCTTAGGGTTTTTATTAGACCTATATTTTGCGAAGGGTGGTGGTGTGAGGCTGCATTAAGAAATCTTCCTGTGTTGTTGGGGTTTTTCTATATATTGAGAAAGAAAGTTTATTATCCTTTTCATTGACTTCTAATAGAATGTCTAGAAAAGGCAGTTTTCTAAGTTCTTGTTCTAAAGTAAATTTTATATTATTATGCAAATTATTTAGGTAATCTTTGAAAGCAATGAGTTCATCTGTTGTTCCTGGCCATATGATGAATATATCGTCTACATTACGTAGCCATATTTTTGGTTTTTTATTATAATTGTTTAAAGCATTATTTTCGAAATTTTCCATAAATAGATTAGCTAAAGCTGGAGAGAGAGAAGAGCCCATAGCTAATCCTTCTTATTGTTCCCAAAATTTGTCTTGATACATGAAAAAAGTATTATTTATACACTGTTTATAAAGATCTACGATGTCCGGAGGAAAGAGGTCTTGAAGGAGATTCACAGTTTCGTTTCTTGAAGCATTTGTAAATAGGCTGATAACGTCCAAACTGCTAAGATGTCTGAAGATCCAATGTAAATATCTTTTACCTTCTCAATAAAATATGTACTGTTCTTGATGAAAGATGATGTTTTTCCTGTACGAGGTAAAATCATATTGACGAGATGTTTTGATAAATTAGAGGTCGGAAAGTCTCTACCATCTACTATTGGTCTTAAGGGAATACCTCTCTTATGAATTTTTGGTACACCATAAATTCTTGCAACTAATGGGTGTTTTGATTGTAGAGTTCTTTTGAGTTCTTCAGTCCAATTAGGTATCTTTTTGATTAGATCATTGGTTTTATTGTGCTCACACCAATTTTTCTTGCTGCTACGTAGGACAGATAGGAAGATCTGGGGAAATTTGCATGAACGAACACCAAAAGAATGTGCAAAACAGAAGAAAACACAAATCAGGTCTAGCTTTCCATACCACTTCCACCGGCCATAATGTACTCTGGCAGAAAACAAACATGTCTTACATAGAAAAAAAACTGTTACATAAGGAAATTTAAACAAGCTGCAAACATACTTAAAATACCAACACAATGCAATAAAAATCAAGGATTATCCACCAAGTTTGATCAGCTTTGATAAAAAATATACCTCAATCAGACCTCGGACATTATGAACATGAACAACAGAACATGGCATCATCCAGCATTGTTTAAACTCAGCACTACTTTGAATCTGCATTCTGATTTTTAATTTTATGAATAGTCAGATGGCTACAACTGTATAGTATGAACTAATACTAATAATTTCTCTTTTCTTTGTGTTTTAAACTTGAAGTTACCTATTATCCCTGAATATGCAAGTCAAACAACTTGCACTTATGAAACTTGTCGGGTCTTTTATTAATTCATTGTATTTTATATAGCTTATTAAAAAAATGTGGTCCAATTACCGGAATATGCCATGTGAACTTTTAAACCACAGAAACCTCCACTTACAATTAAAATTGAAATTTCTTTTCACATTTTTTTTTTTTTTTTTTGCAGAATACGTGATTTGACGATGCAATTTGACAGAAAAACATTTTTGTTGGAAGAGAAGGACAGAGTAATTACTGCCTTAAACAAAACCATAGAGGCTCGGGTGAGCGTTTTATTTTAAGTTAAAGTAAAAATAAATAAATAAATGCTCAACAAAATTAAGTATTCATGAATTCTTTTAATTTTTCTTCTATGATAGGATTTACTTAAGGAACAAAACTAGATAATTGGGAGGCAACCTTCATACAACCATTTAAAGAATGTAGACAGGACAAGGGCTTCTGATCTAATCTCCAATCTCACCTTGTGGTGCATCCTGTTAGTAGGTATACCTAGATACTGAATGAAGGCTGATGGGCTTGGTAGTTTGGAATTTAGCTAACAAAATTGTTTTTTTATTAGAGTAAACTAAAATAAAATGATGGAACAACATGATGAAATTTCACAAAACCATTTAACGACTGTTTTCATTGGCAACCATGGCAAATAGTGAAATTCAGCTACTATAACAAACCCCAACTCAACTTCAGCAGAATTCAAGATAAGCAGGATCAGCATATTAAGTATCAACGGAAAAGAAGTGGAACAGAAGAAGAATCAGTTAAGTACCCAATTGATAGGTTCGGTGTTACCTAACAATAAAAATTAAAAAAAAATAATAAATAGACAACAGATCAGATTCTTTTAAATAAGGATTTGGACAGTGAGACTTGTTTATACCTGTGATCCCACAGAAGTTTCTAATAAGGAAGAAATGGGGTAATTTTTCCAGTCATAGAGAAGGCAGCCTGACATAAAGAAAAAGTTGGTACTTTTTGGAGATCTAAACAGCAAAGTAGGAAATGAACACCAGATATATAGCATGTTTGGGGAAAAATTGGAGATAAGAGCAAAGCTAATAATAATGGAAAGTATATGTGGGATTACTTCCAGCTATCAGTCTTGACTTGGAAGATTGTAAAACATGAGGAATATTCTATCAAGATGGGGTATTTGTGGAACTACAAGGCAGGTGATTATGACATGCTTAGGAAGAAGCTTAAATCTATACCATGGCATAAAACACTGCAGTGTAAGGATGTTAGTAGTGCATGGGATATAGTTACGGGTCATCTAGAGGAAACAGTATTAAATTGTATACCTAGGATAAGGAGGGTTAATCAGGTAGGAGTTAAGAGAAAGGTAACCAGCAAACCCATGAAAAGTACAATGCTCATGAGTTTGCTGGTTACCTTTCTCTTAACTCCTACCTGATTAACCCTCCTTATCCTAGGTATACAATTTAATACTGTTTCCTCTAGATGACCCGTAACTATATCCCATTATTTTGGGATATAGTTACGGGTCATCTAAGCAAAGGAATTATTTTGCTTTCTTTCAACTCCCTTGGAACTCTACCAGAGCTCAGCAAGATTCTTCTCATAATCTGATTTTGCCTTTCAACGGAGTTGAAAGATAGCAAAATAATTCCTTTGTATAAGGGAGGTTCTAAGACTAGAGTAGCAAGTTATAGACCAATTAATATCTCAGGCATGGTTGTAAAAATACTAGAAAAATTGGTAAAAAGGAGAATTCAAGAATGGATAGATAAAAATATGATACTGTATTGAGAGTCAACATGGCTTTGTGAAGGGTCAGTCATGCCTTAGTAATTTACTAACTCTTTATAATAGAGTAACAGCTGAGTTAGATAAAGGAAATGACTACATGATGATTTTGCAAAGGCATTTGGAATACCACATGGAACTCTGTTATGCAAATTAGAACAAATGAGAATGGATATGATGCTGGCTAAGTTGATAAGATGGTGGCTGCTGGACAGATATCAAAAAGTGGTATATGGAGGGGCAGAATCAAGGTAAAAACAGGTAACTGTGGTGTGCTGCAAGGTTCAGTGCTGGTACCATTGCTGTTGAATTTGTACATAAATGATATAGGAAATAACCTGAAAGGAAATATTCAGCTGTTTGCTGATGATGTGAAATTAAGTAGAGTAATAGTTAATGAAGGCAATGTGAAGAACTTGCAGAATGATTTAAATAGGCTGTTAGTATGAGCAAAAGTTAATGGGTGTCAGTTTAATGTCAAGAAATGTAAAGTTATGCATTTTGGGATAAACGGATTACAAGCCATGTATCACATTGATGGTGCACTGTACTCCAGGAAGTAGATGAAGCTAGAGATTTAGGGGTGGTGGTAGACAGAGTTAATTACTTGACTATTGAAGAATACATTAACAAGTAGAGATAAAGAAGTTGTTATTCCTCTTTATAAGGCCTTGATATGCCCACATCTGAATTACTGTGAAGTCTGGTTTCCTGGGTTTCCTGGAAATGAGGAAGTGGTGAAGAAGATTCAGAGGTGAGCGGCCTGTTGAATGTTCCCTATGAGCATAGATTGAAGGTGTGTGGATTGCAGAAGTTGGTTGATAGGAGAAAAAGAGGGGGATATGATAGAAACATATAAGTTGCTTATAGGGCTTTATAGGATAGATACAAGGGAAATTTCAGCACTTGTCCAGAGGGACTAGAACAAAGGATCATCCATGGAAGTTGAATAAAGGTGTGGCTAGTAGAGTTGTGAAGATTAGATTTTTTGCTTGGAGAGTGGTGAATGAGTGGAATGGGTTGCCAGAGTCGGTTATTAGTGCTTTGTCTGTTAATGGGTTCAAGGAGAGGTATGATAAATTGCATGGATAGATTGGGTCTTCCATGATGAATCTTCAGACTCCATGGAGGTGCCCATATAATAAAAATAAATATAATAATGTTCCAACATAAAAATGTACACAAATTCACATGGAAAGAAATAAGCAGTCTGATTGACCGTGTTATTGTTGACAGTGATACCTTCATGCTGATTCTGGATATCAGTATATGCAGGGAATTTAAAATAACAAGTGATCACCATTGGTTTTAGGCAGGATAAATCTAAACAGTCAAAAGGTCGACCAGCTTTCAGGTGAATTGTAGAAAAATATTCAAGAGGAATGAAATCAGGGATCTATATCTACTGGAGGTAGTGGGGGGGGAGAGAGCCATCAGGCACCCAAAATCTGGAAAACCAGCTGGAGTAGATTATATTCAACCAGCAATACTCAAATATGGAATTACAGTTAACTCACTATCACAAACACCACTATAACACATTCACTTGCTATAGCAAAACTACTGAAAAATCAAAACCTAAATCCTGATCTGTGGTCTCAACAAATATTATTTTAAAAAAAATTAGAGAGTTTGAAAATAAGAAATAAGCCTTGGAGACTCATTGGCAGACTGAAAAAAAAAAAGAAAGAAAAACAAGATTCAAAGACATGGGGGTGAAGCTGCCCTACCAAGTTAGCTCCACATGTCCTTTGAGAACATACAGAGAGAGAGAGAACATAAGTGATGTGTAACAGTAGCTAAAAATTGTGGGAAGACTTCGGTAAGAATATAGAAGATAAATATGAGAAAGATGGACAATGTTCAGTTAGTATTAAAAAACAACAACAACAAAAAACTTATAATTGATGATAACTGTATCAGTTGATCAGAGTTAATGAAAAGCAGAATATATTTAATTTAGATGTCTTGAGTAGTTTTTTTTTAATAATTTAAGTAATTTTTAAAAAATTAATTTGAAACATTATTAAATGAAATGGAGAATTCCAAAATAGTGGTATATCTACTGGAGGTAGTGGGGGAGAGCCATTAGGCACCCAAAATGTGGAAAACCAGCTGGAGTAGATTATATTCAACCAGCAATGCTCAAATATGGAACTACAGTTAACTCACCATCACAAATACCACTATAACACATTCACTTGCTATAGCAAAACTAGTGAAAAATCAAAACCTAAATCCTGATCTGTGGTCTCAACAAGTTTGCTGTAGTAAGAATTGACTATATAAAAATTTTATACTGGTTTCATTGCATAATTCAGAAGGCATGAAATGAATGTTGAATTACAGATGATTGAAGTAGAGCAATAAAACAATGAGAGAATTACAGATCAATTTCCCTACTGAATGTTATGCAAATTAGTATTATGGTTACATAAATCTATTACTAATGAGATTTATGTAACCATACTTGAGGCAAGGATAAGAAAAAAATTGTGCAAGGTTAACTCTGAGAAGAACATCACGTTGGAGGCTTAATGGATTTTTTGCAACACTCAGAAAGGATTAAAACAGAATTTAATACTTCCTATATTTCGTCCTAGTCTCTAGGACATCTATGGGGATTACAAAAACAACTAATGTAACATGAACATAAATATCATACAATACTAAGCCCAACCACGTGGGTGACACTAAAGTCCTATCTAGGTGGAGCACCCTCAAAGGGCGGTTGTAGGTGCCCTGGAATGCAAGGTGGGACCTCTGGTGATGAGTGTTTCCCAAATCTTCAGAAGCTTAATGCAACCATATTTATTAAGATTTGGTTGATTTCTGAGAGCTGCTGCTGCTTCTAAGAATAGTCTCTCTTTCTTGAATTTGCTGTGGTGGAGCATGGTGATTTTCTTCCATGATACCCTGTGGGTGGTGTCCAAGACATGGTCAGCCAAGCTTGAATGACCATAGTTGTGTTTACATATGTAAGACTAGTGTTCATCCAGGCAGATGGATGCTGATCTGCCTGTCTGTCCAAAGTATGCCAGCTTATAGGAACAGGGTACTTTGTAAACTCCAGGCAGAGAGATAGGAGGGAGCTGATCTTTCGTAGAAGAGATAAGGGTAGCAAGTTTGCGGTGGGGCTTATATGCTGTGTGTAGGTTGTACTTTTTTAGAATCTTGGCTATTTTTTCAGATGTGCCACAGATGTAGAGTATGGTGATGGCATTTTTAAAATGTTAATGAGAAGAAAGGGGAATGGGGGAGGAACTGATTGTTTTTTTGATACTGTATTTTTTTTTGAAGCAGATAGAGGGAACCTCCATGGCTTCCCCCCCCCCCCCTTGCCAATTTCTATATAGAAGATTTCGAAAAACGACCCATAGACTCAGCCCCACTCAAACCTTCTATCTGGCTAAGATATGCAGATGATGTGTTCTCTATTTGGCCTCCTGGCCCAGACATGTTAGACTCCTTCCTCAGTCATCTCAATAGTCTACATCCAAGAATCCAGTTTACTATGGAAAAGGAAAAGAACAATTGTTTACCCTTCCTAGACACCTTAGTTACATGCCTGCCTAATGATACACTTGCCTTCACTGTATACAGAAAACCCACACACACACACACACACAGGCAGATACATTCACAAAGTCTCCCACCACCACCCCTCTCAACAATATGGCATTATTAAAACTCTTACCAAGAGAGCCCACAATCTTTGTTCCAGTGGAACTGCTCTCACTACTGAGCTTAACCATCAGAAATCAACCAAATCTTAATAAATACGGTTGCATTAAGCTTCTGAAGATTTGGGAAACACTCATCACCAGAGGGTCCCACCTTACATTCCAGGCCACCTACAACCGCCCTTAGAGGGCGGTCCACCTAGATAGGACTTTAGTGTCACCCACGTGGTTCGGCTTAGTATTGTATGATATTTATGTTCATGTTACATTAGTTGTTTTTGTAATCCCCATAGATGTCCTAGTGACTAGGACGAAATATAGGAAGTATTAAATTCTGTTTTAATCCTTTCTGAGTGTTGCAAAAAATCCATTAAGCCTCCAACATGATGTCCTCACAGCACTTAAGCCTCTACACACGATTTCTGAGAAGAACAAGCTGGATTCCAGCTAAATAGAGGATGTCAGGTTCAGATCTTCACTTTACGACAAATAGTGGAGAAATCATGGGAATATAACAAAGATCTCTATTTGAGTTTTGTAGATCAGGAAAAGGCGCATGATAAGGTGCCAAGAGAGAAGCTATTCAATACTATACAGTTATATGTTGGCCATGGAGCATTATATCAAGCAATACTTAGTCTTTATTTGAGTTGTAAGTCAGCAGTTAGAATTGAAGGAGGTACAGATAGATGGTTTAATGTTAAATCTGGTGTGAGACAAGGATGTACATTATCCCCTCTGTTTATCATCACATTATGAAGGAAAGTGGTATTAAACATGATATCAAAATTGGAGATGTTAATGTCAGCTCTTTGCTTTATGTGGACGATGTTATATTTATCAATAAATCCACTACGAGTCTGCAAGATTCCTCGACTAAATTGAATAACTGTTGTGATAGATATGGTATGAAGGTCAGCAATAAAAAGACAAAGACAATGAAAATAGGCAGAATCGTTGAAAATGTCAACTGCATTGTGAACGGAGAACCTGTGGCACAAGTAAAACATTTCGCCTACTGAGGCATGATTTTTAGTGAAGATGGTAAATTAAATATGGAAATAAACAACAGAATCAATAAAGCTGGTATAGTAGGAAGTCAATTGAATAAATTCATATGGAATAAAAGAGAAATTAGTCGGAACACTAAATTAGCTGTATACAAGACAGTGTTCAAACCAGTTTTAACTTATGGATCTGAGAGCTGGGTCAGAAGTAAAACACTTGACCAAAGACTAGAGACTGCAGATATGAGAGTCCTGAGAAAGATTAGAGACGTGAACAGATGGCATCAATGGCAATATCATATTAAAAATGAGGATAATAGGAAAGAACTGGACATTGTCAGCATCCAGGAATGCGTTAGTAGAGCTAATCTCAGATGGTATGGTCATTTAAACAGAATGAGCGAGGAAAGATTTGCAAAACAAGTGTTCTCCGCCAGGTTGGCAGGAAAACGACCCAGAGGAAGACCAAGATGTAGGTGGTTTGATAGGGGTACAAAGTGCCTTAGACGACAGAAATATAAGATCTGATAATATTGGAGTCTTGACAAGTAACAGACTGATCTGGAGGAAAATTGTAGATAGGAAGTTAGTAATAATGTAAATTTTTCATGTAGTACTATCATATCCTGTACACTCCTTGAGGGTACATGGCAGGAATTTGATAATGATGAAATGTTACGCAGCAGTAATTAGGTTTGTATTTCAGTTGTGAGTCAGTAGTTAGAATTGAATGGGTAACAAGAAGATGATCTGATGTAAAATCAGACGAGACGAGACAAGGTTACTCACTCTCTTTGCTGCCTAATCATCTGTGTGGATCATATCAAAGGAAGTGTCATTAGGCTTGATATCAAAATTGGTGATGTTAATCTTAGCTCTTTACATAGGTGATGTTATACTTTTAAATAAATCCACTACAAGTCTGCAGCATTCCTTAATCAACGTGAATAATTGCTGTAACAAATTTGATATGAAAATCAACAATAAAAAGACAGACTTATAAGAAAGTATACTTGAGAAATTGGTGGATGGATTCAGGCCAGATAGAGGTAGTCAGGATCAGATTTTAACTTTAAGACAATTAGTTGAGAAATCATGCAAATATAATAAGGATCTTTATTTAAGCTTTGTAGATCAGGAAAAGCATGTAAAAAGGTACTAAAAGAAAAGCTGAACTCTTCTCTTAGTACTTTCAAAAAAAGCTACAGTTATATGATGTAAATTCCATGTATATAGTCTATATTTGAATTGTAAGTCAGCAGTCAGAATTGAAGGAGGTATGGGAAGATGATTTGATGTTAAATTAGGTGTGAGATGGGGGGTGGGGGGTACATTATCTCCTCCATTATTTGTCATCTATATGGATCATATTGTGAAGGAAACTGGTATTGAACCTGATATCAAAATTGGATGAAAAATCCAAGTTTCTTAAAATAAAAAAAACACTGCCACCTCCATGTGACTGGCTATTGTAACATAGAGAATAGAAGTTTACTGCCCTCTTAAGGTCTATCTGGTTTCTAATTAAAACCAGTAGTTTGAATCAACTGTTATAGCAGTGAAACTTAATCAAAAGCACTACTAAAAGATGGGCTTGCAGCAGAGTATCTTAAGTACTTCAAGCTAAGGCATCTATGATGCCAAAGGTTATCTGCTCATAAGCTCTCTCTCATCATTTTTCATACTTTTTAGATTTGAAATTCATTTTTATGTTGACCCCACACCTGAAAGGTCGCAAGACCTATATACTGACATTGTCATGTGTGGACAAGTGATTAAGGAGAAAAATGTAGCCTGTTGATATGTTTCTTAAAGAGCAGGGGAGGGGGGGGTTGTACTCAGTGGGAAGAACAGTTGGGAAGGGTTGAGATTACTTCAAAGAATAGAGGTAGATGGAGAGAAGGAAGCTGATCAGAAGTTAGTTTGGCATGTTCAAAGCTGGACATTGTATGGGTGTTGACCAGTGGCTGTTCTATGGTTTTAAGAAAGTGGAGGAATGGTTGCAGCCAATTCAGAGCAATGCCCATGAAAATACCTATAGAACAGGTGCATTACTGCAACAGAGCACAAGTAATAAAGTGAATGGAGTCTGTGAGAGAAGGAAGGGTCATCCATTTAAGTGGATTGCCCTCTTCTGAATATCATCAAGAATTCTTAGAGAGATCTTGGATGTTCCATCCCAAATGTGGGAACAGTACTTCAATGTTGGATGGATTTGAGACTTGAAAGTGTTAGGATTTGGAGGAAGATGATATTCAGAATGGAAAAGAAACACGATTTTTAGAGGCCAAGGAGGCTATATAATTGTTTATGCCAGGATAAACTGGATGTGACAATCAACTCAAAAAGAGAAAGTTGATATTGGAATATTATCAAAAATGCAAGGGGATGAGGTAGGATTTTTCTTGCAGATAATAAGGCAGGCTTGAGTTTTTGTTTTTTAGCATTGAAATTTACTAAGTTGTCTTCACCCCATTTCAGGATATTGAGGAGGTCAGTGTTCAAGCCATTGGTTATGGAAGTTCTTGAGGCATTTAATATTAGAGTACTGCAGGGTTTATCGAAGGATGGGTATTTTCATCAGCAAAGCTACAGATAGGATTTGAAGTCAGAGAAAGCAGGTCATTTGATGTAAAGGAAAAAGAGTTGGTGGAGAGCACAAGAACCCTGAGGTACTCCAGCATTGACGGGGAAATCTGATGAGAGAAAGCCATCCACCATGAGACACACAATGAACAACCAGTAAGGAAGTTGGCAATCCAATCACAGAGTGTAGAAGGGAGGCCATAAGATGGCAACTTTTTCAGGAGGCCTTGGTTCCAGATATGCTCAAATGCCTTTAGAAATATCGAGAGCAATAACACGAGTTTCTCCAAATCTTTCCATGACCTCAGTCCAAAGGTCAGTGAGATGAGCTAGGAGGTTGGCTGTAGAACAAGAATGGGGGAATCCATATTGGTGATTGGTACTGATGAGTCTCCAGGTGATGAAGAAGCTGGTTGTTGATAACTTTCTCCATCACTTTTTGAATGTACTGAGGTGAAAGCAATGGGATGATATTGAGATGGCTGGCATTTGTCTCCCTTTTTTTTTTTTGGATACAGGCTAGATGTGAGCTTGCTTCCATGCTGTTGGGTAAATGACAGTATAATATGAAAGTTTATAGTCAATTTTGGAGCACAACCAGAGGCATACCATCTGGACCAGGAGCCTTATTAGTATCATGATTACTTAGGATTTTTCTGATGTTCTTTTGGTGAAAGTTCAGAGGAGGCATGTAGTGGACAGTTTGTGGAAGTATGGGAAGTGATTTGCTTTGGTCATCCAAGCAGGAGGTTAGAAGAAAAATCTAATGCCAAGAAGTCTGCCTTTTATATAGGATGCAAGAGAGAGAGAGGGCAGAATGGAAGGGCAGAAGTTACTGAACTGTCTTAGCAAGGGACCAGAAGGCTTGACTGCCAATTGAGCAGGAGGCAAATTTATTGCATTTCATTTCTATGAAGTCTACTTTGGAATCATTGATAACATTTTTACACATTTCTGGCTGTTGTGTAAGCTGAATGAGAAGCTGGAGACCTCAGTCCTGAAGATATTTTCAGGCGCAAACTTTGTTTGCTTAGACTTGGATAAAGGATTAAACTAAATTTATTATAGTCTACTCAAGTGCAAAATAAACTTCCAACATCTTTCTCTAAATCCAGAGTAATTCAATAATAAGGTGGTACACTTGTTGGCAACTTGTATAGGTAAATATGACCTCTCCTATTGCTTCTGCCTTAGTATCTCCACGTTTGGGTCTGCCTCCCACTGACGAGACCTCAATAAAGGTCGAAACCGGTCTGGGTAGTGGCTCTTCCCTTAATGCATAGCAGTATACATGTTTGCAAGGAGATGTGCTTTGCATTATGGGAGATGCTGAAACAAGGAGTGATGAGAGCTTGGTCCATCTTTGCTCGGAGTTGCCTGGTGATGCACCACCTTACCTCAGTCCTGAAGATATTTTCAAGCGCAAACTTTGTTTGCTTTTACTTGGATAAAGAATTAAACTAAATTTATTATAATTTAAGCCATTAAACATAAGCTGCATTTTTATCATGACTGGCAGAGGCACATTTTTTTGAGAACCATAACTTGGATACAGGTTTGCAGTGGAGTGGGGATTGAAGGCTCTCCTTCCAGTGAGGCACAAACTTTGTTTGCTTTTACTTGGATAAAGAATTAAACTAAATTTATTATAATTTAAGCCATTAAACATAAGCTGCATTTTTATCATGACTGGCAGAGGCACATTTTTTTGAGAACCATAACTTGGATACAGGTTTGCAGTGGAGTGGGGATTGAAGGCTCTCCTTCCAGTGAGGATTATTTTGATGACTAGTTCAGTGCAGGTCTTTGGATCATGAGAGTGAAAGCAGTAATCTGACAATGGAAATCTTGTCGGATGTCATCTCCTTCCAGGAGGTTGACTGTCACGAGCTTCCGCCATGTACGGTTTTGTGCTTCTCTTTAACATTCTTCATAGGACAAAAAAGGTCCAGTCCTTAATATTTCCTATCCAATCTGTTCTTTGTCTTCCTCTTCTTCTTTTTCCTTGTATCGTTCCTTCTAGAAGTGTTTTTTATAGGGATTCATGCCTTAGTATGTGACCAAGGTAGGTGGTTTTCAACAGAGTCCTATCTTCTCCATTCATCTCTAATATTTCTAAATTAGTTATTTTGGCAGTCCATGGGACTCTAAGAATTCTTCTGAGGATCTACATCTCAAAGACTTTTAGTTTATTTTCACAATATTTTGATATTGTCTAGGTTTCTGCTCCATATAACAGTGTTGACCATATGTAGCATTTGGACAGCCTAATTCTTGTTTTTGTGTGAATTTCCCTTGAGGTCAGAATGCTTTTCATGCTAATGAAGGTTGATCTAGCAATTTCTATTCTTTTTACTATTTCCTTATCACACTTTCCATTCTCTGCAATTAATTGACCCAAATATATATATATATATATATATATATATATATATTATGTCTCTCTACTTGATCTAAAGTATTTCCTCTGATCTTAATATTTATATTGGGTATTTTCCCTTTTTCTCTTGTTACCAGCATGGTTTTGGTTTGTTTGAAGTTGAAATTAAGTCCATGTTTTTCACTTAGTTTTAGCATCTCTTCTAGTAGGTTTTGAATAT
Source organism: Typopeltis vanoorti (assembly GCF_054136105.1). Classification (NCBI taxonomy): domain Eukaryota; kingdom Metazoa; phylum Arthropoda; class Arachnida; order Uropygi; family Thelyphonidae; genus Typopeltis; species Typopeltis vanoorti. The sequence continues at coordinate 107,479,928 of NC_143552.1, forward strand.
CTTTTTTATTTTCAGCTAGCAGTACTGTATTGTCTGCATATCTTAAGTTGTTTATATTCCTGCCTCCTCTGCTGACTCCTTTAAATTTTTCTAATTGCTAGAAGATATTTTCAGTATAGTAAACAATATAGGAGAAAGAACAGTCTTGTCTGCCACCCTTCTTTACTGGGAATTCCTCTAAGGTTTCTCCTGATATTTTTATTGAGGCAGTTTGCTCCCAATATAGATTTATCAGTAACCTGGTATCTTTACCATCTATTCTTAATTTTCTGATGCATTTGATTAATTGTTCATGTTGTATATTGTCAAAGGTCTTTGTGTAGTCAATAAAACATAAGTAGACTTCTTTCTGCTTCTCATTCTAATGTTGAAGAGTCCTTCACTAGTTCCTTTATTTCTTTCTAGGATGATATATAACATAACTTTTGTTATTTGACTGATTGTTCTGTACTCTTTATTTCATTGTCTTCGATTTTTTAGATATTGGTAGGAATGTTGAGTGCTTAAAATCTTTGGCAGGTGTGTCCAGTTTCATATATTTTTTTACATATGTCAGTCAGTGATCTTATAGCCTTATCATCTAAGGCCTTTAGATATTCTGCCATAATTCCATCCATTCCTGGGGCTTTTCCTGGTTTCAGTTTCCTAATGGCATTTGTTACTTCCCAGGTAAGAATAATAGGCCCTTCCAAATCTTCTTGCATTGGCTTATCTATTCTATCATGATTGTAGAGTTCCTTTGGATACTCTATCCATCTATCCCTTATTTTGTCTTTCTCCATTAGGATGTTTCCACTGGTATTTTCAATGCAGTGAGAGCTTACCTTTTGCAAGATTTTGCTAGTTAGCTCCCTAACTTTTTCATGAAGTTCTCCTTGCATTTGTTATTGAGCCATAGTTCTTTTGCAATTCTACATTCTTTCCTGATCTCCTTGATTAAGTTCTTGTATTCAGACGAATTTTGTGTTTCTTTCTTTCCTCCATCATTTTCAGTATCTTGTCATTCATCCAGAGTTTACTGCCTTTTTTATGCCCTCTTTAAATTTCTGCCATCTATCCTCAATCTCGTCTTTGGAGTAAGGATACTTGGTGGAATCAGGAACATCAACAGTAGTGGATTGTGTCAGTTCCTTTAAAAATTTATCTTGTATTTCTTGATTTTTAAGGGAGCCAAGATCATATTTTTCTATGTGTATAGCTTTCATTGTTTTCTTTAATTTTATTGCTGCTTTAATGACCACAGGGTTGTGGTCTGATCCAATATCAGCTCTGGGTATGTTTTGGCTTGTAAGATGTTATTCCAGAATCTTTTTTTAATCATTATATAGTCAATCTGGTTCCTGCAGCTGTCTCTGGGACTTTTCCGTGTGTAAAGTCTTCTAGGAGGGTGACTAAATGAAGTATTTATTATCATTATTATTATTCAGGCCTCCATGGAGTCAAAAGACTCATCATGGGAGGTCCTTCCTAAGAAACACAAAGTCTATCAAGACTCATCGAGGGGAGGTCCCCCCCCCCCAAAGAAACACAAAGTCTATCATACCACTCCTTGAACTCATTGACCGTTCTTACTCTCGCCACTCCATCAGGCAATGAATTCCATGGTTCAACCACCCTCCATCCAAAGAAACCACTCCTCACCCTCTTGCTCACAGTTTCCTTTCGTAACTTCCAGGGATGGCCTCTTGTCATCACTCCTTCCCGCTGTTCAACCAAGCAAAAGAACTCCCTAGTGTCAACCCTGTAACCACCTCTCAACAGTTTAAAAGTCTCAATCATATCACCTTTCCTTCTATCCACCAAACTCTGCAGTCCACATTCCCTCGGCTGATCCTCATAACTATCATTGTACAGTCCTGAAACCATCTTTGTTATTCACCTTTGTACCCTTTCCACAGTTAATTTATCCTCTTCAAATCCTGGAGACCAAATCTGAGAACAATAGTCCAAGTGTGGTCTGATCAGGGTCTTATACAGCGGAATGATAACTGTTTTATCTCTGCAGGTCAGTGTCCTTCTCATTATTGCAGCAATTCTCTGTGTTACCTTCACCACCTTTGCAATATGTTCCCTAAATTTCAGGTTTCTATCACTCAATCCCAGATCTCTTGTCTCCCCTACTTCCTCCAGTATAACTCCTCCCATAGAGTGTGCAGTGTCCCATCGATGTTACCTCAAGATCTTACCTTTTGCTGCATTAAACCAACACCCATTCATTTGCCCATCTATCTAGCTTATTCAAATCCTCTTGGCTGCTGCATCTGCACTATTACTAATAATCCTTCCCATCTTTGCATCATCTGCAAACAACTGAACATCCCCCCCCCCTGCAATCCATGGACAATGTCATTGATATAAAGGTTAAACAATATAGATCCCAGCACTGAGCCCCACTTGTAACCCTCTGCTTCCTTGAGACTGCCCCACCATACACAACTCTCTGATACCTATCGGACAGCCAATCCTGAATCCAGTTGACCAATCTGACATCCAGACCCATGTTCTGCAACTTAAATATCAACTTATCATGAGGGCACCCTGTCAAATGCCTTCGCTAAGTCTAAGAAAATGGCAGTATATGCCTTTCCCTCATGTAATGTTCTTGTAACTTTATCATAAAAGGCTAGCATATTGCTGAAACAAGAGTGCCCCTTCACAAATCCATGTTGACTCTCACAGATAACATTATGCTCATCTGCCCAATGCTGTATACGGTCCTTCGCTACTTTCTCACAGATCTTACTAACTACTGATGACACACAAACTGGTCTATAATTACACTTCCAGTCTGCTACCACCCTTATGCAATGGCACTATCTTACCTTCATTCCATTCCCTGGGCACCTTTCCAGTAGCCAGACTTTCATTGAAATGCCAGGTCAAAGGCACTGTCAGTTCCTTAGCACATTCTCTCAAAACTCGTGGTGAAATACCATCCAGAGTACTCAGTATTTGAAACACACTCTCCTCCTGTACCTCTAAACCTTGAACCTGCTCTATCCCTCTAGCATTAAAACTGACTTTTCCAGAATGAAATACTCCAATAAAGTGGTCATTGAACAATTCTACTATGTCCTCTGCATCAGTCACTCTATTCCCATTTTTATCCCACAATATCATTCTTCCACAGTCATTTCTCCTCCTACTGGCCACACATCTAAAAAAAATTCCCTAGGATTTTCTTTGGATCTTAGGGCTAATCTCCTCTCATATTCCAGTTTCGTCTTCCTTACCATACTAGTCACTATTCGGCCTGTGTCTTATACTCTTCATGGATCTTCTCTTCTCGAAGAATCAGTAGATACCCTCCCTGGAGGGTTTAAGGTACTTCGTCATATGCTATTTTCATGGTATCTGTCTTATATTCCCCACTTTCTTTCTTTTCTTCTCTGTAATGTTTCCAAGAGACAAAAGTTGCAGAGGGTCCAACCTGGTCTCTGTTGCTTAAATCCTCCATGGTTCTCTGTTTCATGGTTTACTATGGAAGGTTATGTGATGAGATTCTTGTCTTTTCCATGGTGACTGGCCATGTCTGTTTTGTCTCAGAGTGTGTCCTGACTGTCACATAGTTTGCTGTCATGCCTTCATTACTATTGTCAAATTAAATTTTGGTCATCTGCTAACTCTGCCATTCCAGTCTTCAAGTGCAACAAGGAGGAGACACTCTCCTTCACTACAGCATAAAATGCTGATACTCTCATTTAGTTTTGTATGCCAGTCGAGGGACGGTTCCAGGGTGTGGCCACTGGTGCACTCTACCAGCCACTTGGAGCTATAAGTGAGTTGCATGAGCAGTGGAGAACAATTCCACCCAGCCACCAAATAGTTTGATGCAACTGCTGAGCAGGCAGAAGTGCTACCCCTACTACCCATAACCTTACACCTCCCAACAATGGAAAAGCAGCATAAAAATTCCAGAAGTCATCCCAGTTGGCACAATTATAGTGCCATAGAGTACAAGGCCAATTGTCTGGGAGGAGGACAAACTGTAGAGAACATGACTTTAATAAGATTGTGGTCTGAGTTGCCAAGGGGGGAGAGTAGACATTCATGGTATATTTGGAGGGAGAGTTGGTTAAGAAAAGGTCCAGTGTTGGAAAAATAATGAGGATGATCTGGTATTCTGGTTGGGAGAGTAATTATTTGTAATAGGTCATGACTGATGGCAAATGATTTTTCCCTTCCAGCTTCGTCTGTGAAGTTGGAGTAGGGGAGCCACTTTTTGCTATGGATCTTAAAGTCCCCTAAAAGACAATCTCACAATTTGGGTAATGATTTCTTATGAAATCGGTCTTTAGTGATAAGTAGTCAAAAAGGACGACATGGTTGTCAGAGTTAGGGGAGCAGTAAATGAAGATTTAATATTTCACTGTCTTAACAAGTAAAGTGATATAATGAAATCTTAAGACAGAGTAGATCAAAAAGCTGGACTTCCAGTTTATATAGTCTTTGGCAAGGGATATCAGATTTTTCAAAAGCAGATTCCTCCCATTTTGCATGTTGTATCCTTTGTCTAAATGTTGCATAGATAACAGAGTCCTGTGGCAAGAACTATAACATGAGAACATATCATTATTATTTTAGGGATGCCATGCTTTTGGGATCAAACTTATTATTATTACCTGAGACCTCTAGAGAGTCAAAGACCCACACCAACCGTCATATGCTTTCTTAATCTTATTCACACTAGATGCACTCATCACTTTAATCAGCAAACTATTCCACTCACTCACTATTGTGTGAGAGAAAAATGTAGCTCTTAAATTTTTCTTTGTGCAGAAATTATGGAGACAGAATACACATGTCAGAACAATTACTTTATATTAAGACCAAGTTAAAATAACCTTCCACATTTTGACCTCTGTATGAAGATCATACAGGATAAGGAGCTCTGGCACTGAATAAACTCCCTTTGAGAATGAGTAATTTTTCATCCTCAAGTTTATTAGGGGACTTCACACAGGCCACATCACAATATACATGAGTAATCTATGGCATAATTGCTTTGTTAATTAACCATTTACACTAGGCTGACCTCTGGTGAGGAAAAGAGAGAGAGAGAGAGGGGAAGAGTAAAATTTATATTTAAATCATATATAAAAAAATAATAATAAAGTATGTATAGAAATTAAGAGTGGAATTACATCAATTGAAATTGTTACTTGTTAACACAATTGTTACTTGTTAACTTCTCTGCAAGCCTGTTATCATTTAGGACCTTTCCATTGACCAGGTTTTCTTGTGTTTAGGTTTTTGGAGTTCTGCTATCTTGTGCTTCTGTTGTTTTATGCCTGAATGCTACATAGGTTGCAGATTGTGTTTCAGACTCTTGGAATTGCTACTCTGTCATTCTTGTTGAGATTGGGATAATAAATTGGCATTTCATAAGCTTTTTTGAATTTTCTTTCATACCAAGTTGTGATGCTATGTAGGGATGGGCATCTTTCAAGTTAATTCTGTGGAACATTTGAAGTGCATGATCGGAAAGGCTTGTTTTTACATTATGAAAGAAAGATTAATACAAATGATGTCTTTTCTTATTGGGATTGTGCATCCCATTTCCCTTATGTAGAGTAAATTACAGTGTGCACTGCCTACTCTTTACTCATCTAAAGATGATCTCAGTAGGTTTTTTATTTTTTTTGGGGCGGTTTGAATGCTGTCTTAATAATATTAATAATTATTAATCATATCATTATTAATAATAATAAATACTTATTAATATTATTACCAAGGCTGAAAAAGGTGATGCTACCAGGATATGTGTAGTTCATACATATGTATTCCTGATAATAACCCTGATTATAAAGGTCAAAACATGAAGGATTATTTTACCTTAGTTTTAGGTAAAGTAATTGCTCTAACACAAGTGTTTGATTCCATAATTTCTACCCAATGAATGCTGACTGCCACATAACCCTGAGAGAGAAAGAACTTGTTTCTTAATGGCACACACACTCTTAACTTCCATGGATGCCCCTCTGTTCACTTTCCATACAAAGAAAAATTTTTATCAGACAATATCCTATAACACCTATTCAGAAGTTTATAGAGCTCTGTCATATCATCTCTCTTTCTCCATCTGCAGCACACACAAACTCTCAATCTTTTCTCATAATCTGTATTCCATAATCAAGATTTAATCTTTGTAACTTTTCTACAGTTTCTTTATCCCCCCTCTGAAACCAGGAGACCAATTTCGTGTGCAGTAGTCTAAGGGTGGCAATGTCAAGGCCTCATAAAGAGGCAATGACATCCTTACATATCAGTGTTCACTTCAATATCACACTTATTCTCTGGGTTGTATTTGTAGTTTTTGTATTATTGTGACCTTTGAACTTCACATTCCTATCCACCATGACTTCCTAAGATCCTTAGCTTCATCCATTTCTTGTAGCATAATCCCACCAATGTAATATGTTATTGGGAATCTTCAAAAGCTTATGCCAAAGTGTATAACTATATTATTACTGTTCAAATCATTCTTTAACTTAAAGATAAGCAGGGCATCCTTGATTGCCCTGCTTATCTTTGCATCTTCAGGAAACAATTGAACACCTGTGAGATCCTTACCAATATCATCAATGTATAGATTAAACAACAGCAGTCCAATGACTTATACCTGGGATTGACCACTAGTTGCCTTAAATCTGGCTGATTCATGGCCACCACACTGCCACTTTCTGATATCTGTTCATCAATTGCCCACTTATCCAAGACAATAGTTTATATTCCAATCCTATATTCTCCAGTTGATGCAACAGCCTTTCATGTGGTATTCTTTCATGTCTTGTCAAAGTCCAACAACAGTATCATGGTATATCCATTCCCATTATCCAACTCAGCTGTAACAATATAAAAATGAACAAATGGATAAAATATAACCTCTTTTTAGTAAATCCATGCTATTCCTTGCAGAACATAGCTTGTCTCTCAACCCATTTCTGCATGCAAGTTCTTATCAACTTCTCTAAAATTTTCATCACTTCAGAGATACTGATTGGTTGGTGCATGTGTGTGCATGCTTTACATATGAATCCTGCCATTTTTTTGTTTTCTCTCCTGTCCTGAATGTTTCCCTATTTTCTTTTTTTATTTGCATGATTTTTCTGTTTTATTTAACTATGATTTTCTTTTGTTATATTTTCCTGCCATTTCCTTTGTATCCTGATTGTGATGTCATTTGCTAGGAAGGTTTTCAGCTTTTATTGTTTAAGTGAGCTTAAAATAGAATTCATTTTATGCGATAGGCCAGGAATTTTCCATAGTTTCTAGTGCATCATTTTGTTACAGTGGTGTTCTGTATAGTATGCATATACTGTAAGTTTCTTGTCAAGTATAATTTGCTATGTAACCAAGTGAAAAACTTTCTTCAGCCATTTTCTTAAAATTCAAATAGCCATAGCTGTATAATTTTTCACAACAAATTTATGCTTGTAAGAAGTTTTTTAACTCAAAAAATATTTCCATAAGCTCTTGAAGAACATTCCTCCTAACTTGTCTTCTGTATATGTACATTAGGATAAGTCAGGACGAATGTGCATACTCAGATTGGTCAGTCTTTAAGTCTTATTTGCGATCCCAGTGTTTACATTAGAGCCTCTCTAGTTAATGTTCTTTGCATCCCATCTAGGATGCAAAGAACCTTTATGAGGGTTTTTTCAATTGAAAGTAAGTTAACTCTCATAAGGAGGTGTAGGGTTTTTCCTTTGCAGAAGCATTGGTTTTTCAACCCACAAAACAGGCAAGCTGCAAGAAGAACAACACATGCAACTAATAGCTATAATATACTATGCAAGCAAGATTAATTGTCATGTCAGAGCATGAGAAACAAAGTTACTTATCCATCACAGGTCATTTAGCCTAACATGCAAGGATATGTAAAAATGGCAATATGTACATGAATCTGTGACTAAAAAGTGTCTGTACTTCATCAAATTCCTGCCATGTACCCTCAAGAGGTGTACAGGATATGATAGTACTACATGAAAAATTTACGTCATTACTAACTTCCTATCTACAATTTTCCTCCAAATCAGCCTGATACTTGTCAAAACTCCAACATTATCAGATCTTATATTTCTATTGTCTAAGGCACTTTGTACTGTATCAATCCACCGAGATATAGGTGGATTGATACAGTACAAAGTGCCTTAGACGATAGAAATATACGATCTGATAATGTTGGAGTTTTGACAAGTAACAGGCTGATTTGGTTATGATTTGTTTCTCTGCCAGGTTGTCAGAAAACACTTTTTTTGCTAATCTTTCTTCGCCCATTCTGTTCAAGTGACCATACCACCTGAGATTAGCTCTGCTAACGCATTCCTGGATGCTGACAATGTCAAGTTCTATCCTAATATCCTCGTTTTTAATATGATATTGCCATTGATGCCATCTGTTCACACCTCTATCTTTCTCAGGACTCTCATATCTGTGGTCTCTAGGCTTTGGTCAAGTGTTTTATTTCTGACCCAGCTCTCAGATCCATAAGTTAAAACTGGTTTGAACACTCTCTTGTATATAACTAATTTGGTGTTCCGACTAAGTTCTCTCTTATTCCATATGAATTTATTCAATTAACTTCCTACCATACTAGCTTTGTTGATTCTGTTGTCTATTTCCCTATTTAATTTACCATCTTCACTAAAAATCATGCCTAAGTAGCTGAAATGTTTTACTTGTTCCACAGGTTCTCCATTGACAACACAGTTGACATTTTCAATGATTCTACCTATTTTCATTGTCTTTGTCTTTTTATTGCTGACCTTCATACCATATCTATTACAACAGTTATTCAATTTAGTCAGGGAATCTTGCAGACTTGTAGCGGATTTATTTAGAAGTATAACGTCATCCACATAAAGTAAAGAGCAGACATTAACATCTCCAATTTTGATATCAAGTTTAATACCACTTTCCTTCATAATGTGATCCATATAGATAATGAATAACAGAGGGGATAATGTACAACCTTGTCTGATACCAGATTTAACATTAAACCATCTTCCTGTACCTCCTTCAATTCTAACTGCTGACTTACAACTCAAATAAAGACTAAGTATTGCTTGATATAATAACACTGACACCATATAACTGTAGCATATTGAATAGCTTCTCCCTTGGCACCTTGTCATATGCCTTTTCTAGATCAACAAAACTTAAATATAAATCTTTGTTATACTCCCATGATTTTTTAACTATTTGTCATAAAATGAAAATCTGATCCTGACAGCCTCTATTTGGCCTGAATCCAGCTTGTTCTTCACTAAGCTTTTTCTTCTCAATTCTTCTCAACCGTTTCTGAAGCATGCTTGCATAAATCTTACCAGGCACACTCAGTAGAGAAATACCCCTGTAAGTCTCACATTCAGTTTTATTTTCCTTTTTATATATGGGTACTATGAGAGCACTACTCCAATCATCGGGAATTCATCCCTCTGTCCAGTCCTTCTGAACTATGTAGCGCACCCACTGTAAGACTTTTATACCACCATACTTCAGCATTTCTGGTCGAATATCATCTACTCCTGCTGCCTTTCCACGTTTTAAGCCTTAGACAGCTTTTTCTACTTCAAGCATGGATAAGTATTCCTGACTGTATGCCTATGTAGCGTTTTTTACCACTGTGCTATCGCTGCTTGTTTCATTTAGCAATTTTTCGAAGTTATTACTCCATACTTAAACGATATCTTTTTCTCCCGTTTTCATGTCACCTTTATCATCTTTAAGTCCTTTTACAGCACTCTTTCCTCCATTTCTAAGTTTCTTCAGCAACCTCCAGAATATTTTGCCACCTTCTTGATATTTATTTTTTATGTTCTTGCCAAAGTCCTCCCATGACTTTTGTTTAGCTAATTTTACATAGTGTTTAGCTTTCTTACATTTGTCTGTGTATTCTCTAAGAGCACAAGCAGACTTATTTGCCAGGAACTTTTGGTATGCTTTCTTTTTTTCCTTCATTGCCTTTTTGACTTCCTGTGTTCACCATGGAGTTCTGATTTTTCTATCCTTGCTGACAACCTCAGCACATGCCTGTCTGGCTGAATCAATCAGGGTTTTCTTCAAGGCTTGCCACTGAATTCAGTTCACATCTGGGAGCTGCTCAACTTTTATTCTTTTTAAAACTTTCTTACATGTTGTTCTTTTCAATATCAAATTCAATTTTATCCTGCTTAAGACTAAATAGTGATCACTTCCAATTTCAAATCCTCTGTACACTCTGCTGTCCTGCACCAGGGAGACATCACTATCAACAATAACATAGTCAATGAGACTTTTCTTTTTCCTTGCCTCTTCTCTCCATATGAATTTGTGCACATTTTTATGTTGGAACAATGTGTTAGTAATAACCAGTCCATGTCCTGAGCAGAAATCCAACAGGTATTTGCAATTATTATTAGCTTTGCTCTTTTTTCCAAATTTTCCCAAAATATTTTTGTATGTCTGACAATCATTTCCTACTCTGCTATTTAGATCCCCAACAAGGACCAACTTTTCCTTTTTCATTGTGTCAGTTGCTTTCTCTAAAGCCTGAAAAAATTCCTCCACTTCTACCTTAGTAGAACCTTCTGTGGGACCATAGGCACAAATAAGTCTCATTGTCCAGTTCCCCATTCTGATATTTGCCCACATCACTCTACTTGAGAATGCCTGCCATTCAAGAAGATTAGCCTGGCATTTAGTGTTGAATACTATGGCTACTCCTTCTTTTCCTTGATTGTCATTGCCTGAATATAACATTTTGTATTTATTGCTCAGAACGATCTCACCAGTTTTTGTCTTTTTTGATTCAGTCAACTCTATTATGTCGATCTGGTACTTATCTAATTCCTCAGCTAGCTCCATTTCTTTGCCATTCAGGCTTCTTATGTTGATAGTACCAATCTTTAACTCTGGTGATGTTAAGTTGGGATTTGTTTTCAGATTTGTTCCAGTAGCTGACTTTTCGCTGTTTGCCCTGGTTCCCTGGCAAAAACAACGGGGGGCCTTGTTTAACCGGGAGACACCCCAGCCGGCATGAAATTTTGTCATGATGTACCATCATTTTGTATTTTGGTTTAACCAATAAGAATACAATTTGGTCGGCTAAATCCCAAATTGCCAGCCCATCCTCGTTCGTTCAGTATCTAGGTAGATACCCAACAGGGTGCATCATGAGAAGGTGAGGATTGGACATTAGGGCAGAAGCCCTGGTCGGTTCTCCGCATTCCTTTAAAGGCTATGTGGAGGTCTCCTCTCAGTTATGCAGCTTTGACCCTTAAGCACCCCGTGTCTGTACTTGCCTGGTTTAAATGCATGCATTGGTGCTGTCTTTACCATTTTATACATGTAAAATTGTTGTAGTAGTTGCTTCTTCTTTTCATCCATTTTCTGTTCAATGTTGGACGAAGGCCTCCTCCAGTTCCTTCTGCCTTTCTCTGTTCTTGGCAATGGTTGACCAATTTTTCCTAAGTAAAAATTCATCACACTAATTCACATCTTTCTTTGCAATAGGACACTTGTAAAGTGTCTCTGGAATCTTGTGGAGTCATGCTCTGGCATGTTGAGTCAGTTCCAGAGAGTCATAATCTAACATGCCTATTTAAATTTGACAAATCATTAATCCACCTTCTTTTTATTACGTCCTCAGCCTCATTTCCCTTCTTTTGGAATCCAATTTGTTAGTATGGTGGTCCTTTGCTCATCTTCTCTTCTGGATAGATGTCCAGGTCATTTCCATTTTAGTTGCTTGTGGTGAAAAATGATATCATTGATACAAGTCTGGCTTCTTATCCAGGCGTTTTATTTCTTATCTTTTAATATGATGCCTAGCATCAGCCTCTCCATTTTTCTTTGAGTTGTTGCTACTTTATTTGTCAGTGCTTTTGTTGGAGACCAAGTTGCAGAACTATATGTGATGACTGGAAGTATACACTGGTTAAATGTCTTCCCTTTTAAACAGAGTGGGACATCATTGTTTTGAAAAATGCTTTTCAATTTTTTGAATGCACTCCAGGCATGTTGAACTCTTAGATTTATTTGCTTTTGGAATCCATAGTTTAGATCAATGAGATAACCTAAATTTGTATATGAAAAGACTCTTTACAAGAAATCGTTTTCGATTATTATGTTTTTTTGGTATTACAAAATGATTAAACATGATTTTAGTTTTTTCTCTGTTTATTTTTAGGCCAACTTTTCTGCTTTCATGATATAGTTGCTATCACAAGTTAAACCTTGCCTTATAAAAGGAGAATCTGGTAGTATATACAGCATGGTTAAGCCAATGATATTGCATATTTACTGAATTACTGAAGAAAGAAGATATTCTGTAGTATAGTATAGCAGTGTGTTAAGCTCAGTTGTCTTACTATAGCTGAAACAAATAAAAATTTGTTTCAGCTATAGTAAGATAACATTAACATTAATGCTCCACTATGCTGATAATTGCAGTAAGTTTGATAGCTATCAGAAGAAAAGAGAAGAGACTAAAATAATCTAAACTACTTGATGGTATTATATCATTTGGAGAAATGATTGCTGAATGTACATATTTTGATCGTTTTGACATTTTTGGATTGTGTTTTGTACTGATTAGCACAAGGAGCATGTAGATTACACTTCAACAACTCTCTAAAGTTCTACTTTGCCACTACTGGTTTTTTCAGACTTAAGTTCTGTACTAGTATCTATATGAAAAGAGTTGTGCAACAAATATGGTAGTCATTTTAACATATTGCATGACTAGCAGGCAGAGTGCCAATAATGTGGCTGTTACTTTATAATAACACTGAACTAAGCAATCTTGGCAGGATATTTCAGATTAGGTCTTTTAATTAAGAGTTTAATTTTGCATTTGTCTTTATGTGTATGCATCTACATTTAAATTCATGTTTACATTTATATTTGAATTATTGGTTGTATTAATCTGAATTTTATTTTGGTATTCATTTCATAAACATCCTGCTATATTAATAAATTGTTTGGTTAAATCATAGTTCAGTTATTTCTGGTTAAATAATGCCTTATCTGCATTATTGTATTTCTACATGTTATTTCATTTTATGCAGTAGATCAGGAGTACATCTTGCCAGAGGTGGTACTTGATAATGCAACTTTAAATTAAATTTAAATGATCATAGCCACTATTATTCCAAATATGCATGTTGGATTATGACTCTTTGAAACTGACTCAACATGCCAGAGCATGACTCCACAAGATTCCAGAGGCACTTTACAAGTATCCTATTGCAAAGAAGGATATGAATTAGTGTGGTGAATTCTTACATTTGCATCAGATTTTCTGTTAGTGGGGCCCTGTCATCTAATTCCATCCATCATTTCCTCAACAGAATTGAAATCTAGGATCTTGGGTGGCTGCAATCCATTTAGGCAGCCTTTTTTTACCCTGATCTTTTTATCACGAAAGAACTTGAAATAATTTTCAGGCGTCAGGGAACCCCTGCCTAAATATTATATCTTTATGTTTATTTATATATTATTTATACAATGTTTATTTTTTATTCAATCACTCACAGAACTCCTAGCAACATCTTGTGGAACACTGGTTGAGAAACCTTGCATTAAAGTAATGTCATTATCTTGTTCCTCCATTAGAATTATTTGTTATATCATGTTTTCCCTGTGACATGGCAGGCAGATTATCCTTTTGGAAGTGTCACATGTAATATAGTCATGAATGGGCATATTTGACTATCTACAGCACTCACCATTTAATCCTTACTAGTATCAGAGGATCTAAAAAAAAAAATGCCAAGAAAACATGCTCCACACTGTCACTACCAGTGGAGTCTCATATTGTTGTGGCCAAGCATGATGCGTTTGGCTTCCAGGTATTGTCCCCTCCCCCTCTATGTGAAGCATCTCATGATGAAGAGGACATTCCAGTGATGGTACCCTGTCCCTTTTTCTTGTGCTATGCTTTTCTTCCTGTATTTGTTACTCTACAACTCCTGAGTCTTTTTACTTTCTTATCCAGACCACTATCCAAAACATATGTGGACATCTGGAAATGGGATCTTAGTAGTCTTGCACTACTTTAGCCTATGCTTCAGGAGGATGAGCTGTCCTAGATAGGCTAGCCAGAATCAATCAGCCAGTGGGCTTGCCTGCAAGGGTCAACAGCAGTGTAAGTCTCTTTCCCAATGGCCTGGGGACAGGGCTCAAGGCTTGCTGTGATGCTAGTATGGTGTCTAGGGGATAGCCCTAGTGTTGCTCTCCTGAGGGCAGTCATTGTTTGCCAGAGCTTCTTTCCCACCATGTGAATCCATGATGAGTAAGAAACTTTGGCACTAACTTAAATTCCCTTTGAGAAGGAGTAATTTTTCATCCTCATGTTTATCAGGGTGCCTCAGTCATGTCCAGAAACCATTTGAAATATCAACTGAAAACAAACTAAACAAATAAATATCAGAGGCAAGAAATATACTAATCTTTTTTTAAAATACTATACTTGAATGAAGAACATCCACTCGGAAAAATGTCACCCTCCTTCATCGAAAATGGTTTGGAAGGATTGGCAAGATCTCCAAAATCAGTGAAGAAACTATTCAGTAGCTATTCTCGTAGAAAAACAAAACTACACAGACACAATTAGAGCATCTCCTTCATGCAGCATCTGTTGAAGGAATGCCAGTCATATTTACTCCTCACCAAACTTTGCACTATTCTCAAGGAGTATTATTAATAACAGAGATCTCCATGGAGTCTGGGACTCGTCGAGGGAGGCCACTTACTACATGCACCAGCTATCATACTTATTCTTGAATTCATTCGCACTGCTTTCACTCACAACATCCAATGGCAATCTTTCCAGTTACTCACCACCCTATGAGAGAAAAATGTAGCCCTCCTCCCTTCTTAGCAACATTGATTCTCAGCTTCCAAGGATGATCTCTTGTCCTTTCCACACACCCTCCATAAATTGTAAAATTCCATCAATTGATATCCTGTATGACCCTTTCAGAAGTTTGTAAGTCTCAATCATATCACCCTCTTTTTCCTGTTTGCTGGTGTCTGCAGTCTACAAATTCTCAGTCTGTCTTCATAATCAGTATTCCACAATCCTGATATAATTTTTGACACTCTCCTTTGCACTCTCTCTCCACTATATCAGAATCACAACAGAAACCAGACCTGCGTACAACAATTTAAGTGAGTTCTTATCAAGGCCTTGTAAAGAGGCAAAATGACATCCTTATCTTTACATGTCAAAGTTGGTTTCAGCATTGCAATTATCTTTTGAGTTTTATTTGCAATCTTTGCTACATGGCCCCTGAACTTAAACTTCCTATCTACTAACACTCCAAGATCCTTAGCCTCATTAGTTTGTTCTAGCATAATCCTACCGTTATAATACGACATTGGATATCTAATCACGTTGAAGTGATTACATTACTTCACATTTACTGACATCCATTTTCCCCTGCCCACAATTGCAAATCATTCTGCAAGTACTGCATATCAGCAGCATTCCAAATTATCCTACCTATGTTTGCATCATCAGCAAATAGCTGTATGTCGCTTGTCATATCCTTCCCAATATCATTAATGCACAGATTGAATAACAGTGGATCAAGGACTGATCCATGTGGGTACACCACTGGTCACCTTAAATCTTGCAGACACATCCTCCCTTAGACAACTGTTTGATGTCAGTCAGCCATCCTCTTATCCACGCTAACATTCTGTAATCTAATCCAAACCCATATTCTCCAATTTATGCAACAGTCTACCATGCTGTATTCTGCCAAAAGCCTTAGTAAAAATCCAAAAGTATTATGGTATATCCATTCCCCCTCATCTGATACAATAGTAACATTGTTATAGAATGTGAGAAAGTTGCTAAAACATGACCCTCCCTTAATAAACCCATGTTGCTCATTGCAAAGTAGAGATTCACTGTCAACCTTTTTCTGAATGCGAACCCTAACCAATTTTTTCAAAATCTTCACCACTCCTGAGATACTAATTGGTTGATAATTGGATACATCGGTCTTTGCACCACCCTTGTGCAATGGAATTACCATACATTCTTTCCATTCCTGCAGAATCTTCCTTGTTCTGAGACTCACATTAAACAGCCTGGTCAAAGGAACAGCCAGTTCGGCTGAACACTTCTTTTAGCACACATGCTGATATCCCATCAGTCCCTATTGCTGAATTCTTATTCAGTTTGTGCAACAGCTTTAATACCTTGTCCTCATACACCTGAGTTTCTTCATCCATCTTTTAACAAAATGGACACTCATTAGTTGCACAACCTCTTCTGCATCTGTAACCCTCACACCATCTGCATTCAGAAGAGTTATTCTTTCATATTCATTCTTTCTTTTACCTGCAGCATATTGATAGAATTCTTGTGGGTTATCTTTATTATGCAGAGCCACTTTCTTTTCATATTCAGACTGCTTTCCATACAACAGTTGACTATTCTAGCCTGCTGCTTATAATTTTCGTAATGGACATCATCCTTATGCATGCGGTATTCCTTCCACATAACCTTTTCTTACGAATCTCTTGCTTAATAAGATTACACAGCTATTCGACTCCTACCCTATTTATTCTTCAAACTCTTGGGACACATTCTGATATTACATCATTTAAATATATGCTTCCCATGCACTTTTGATATTGTTCCCATCCAGCAATTGATCCCATTCCACTGAACTCAGTATACTCCTCAGTTGGTCATAATTTCTTGCTTTGTAGTTCAGCATGTAACCCTGTCTGAAAAGTCACTTCACAATTGAGTACCACATGATCACTATCACCACTGTCACCGGAGGCAGAATAGTTAAGTCTTTAACTGAAACGCCCTCTGATACTATAATCAAATCTAACACTTTGACCTAGAGTTCCTTCTGTCACATGCTGCTTGAGGAAGTTGTCACGCAACAGCTTAATAAATTTATTTTCAATTCTTCTCATAAAATTCTACTGCTACCCCAATCAATATTTGGATAATTAAAGAAAAGTTTCCCATTATAATTACTCTTTTTGCACTCATCTTTTCTATTTGGTGATGCATTTCTTCATCACTAGCAACTGATCCACCAGGTCTATTACAACATCCCACTATGTAATTAATCTTGTTAGATTCCACCTCACACCAGATGGCTTCAAACTTGCTGCCACATGAAATACTGTTGGTAGTAGTACTATAATCATAGGTCTTAACTCTTGGATTCACGTCATCCAATATCATTAGCAGCACAGTATGTCCCCGTGCTGCTAATGATATCGGATGTCCACTCCTCTCTTATCCTTTTTATCCTTCCTAAAAATACTGTATCCTTTGCACTCGATACCAGTTAGTATGTTTGATTCTGATAACCAGGTCTCACTAATGCTTGCAATCTGAAGTCCCAACATATTGATCAAGGGAATAAACTCTACACCTTTGTTTCTGATACTTCTAGCATTCATGTACAGACGTAATAATCTACATGCATGTTCTTTTGTATACTCTTGTCTGCAGATTGAATAACACTGGACCAAGAACTGATCCTTGTGGTACACAACTGGTCATCTTAAATCTTGCAATCACATCCTCCAGTAGACCAGTTTTTGATATTTTCTTGTTTACGGATCTCTATTCTTCTCTAGCGCCTTATACATGTAGACATGTTTGTACATGTTCAATGGGTCCAAACTAGATTAACACAAAGTCAAAATTATTCTCTCCTTGTCATCATAACATTGTCACTCTTACACTCACATTCTCACCATTCCTCCCTTTATTATTTAGTTTCCCTGAGTCTCTGTGTTAGGTCTCATACCAGTTATTAGTTTTTCAAGACTCCTAATACCAAATGCATTCAGGTGTAGGCCGTCTCTCATACAAATCCAATCTTCCTTAAACTCATCCAAAAACTCGTATTCATTCCTTCTACAGCCTATGCATCGAATCGTTTGCTACTGGCGATTTTCACTTTTTCAGTCTTCAAAATCAGAGTGGTGCCTCCTTGATGTCCAGATAAACATCTGCTTTGAAATGAAACTGAGTGATAGCCATGAGGAAAATGCTCAAATGTAAAGATAATCACCTGGTTCCCACCATGAATGTCCCCCTCACTTTCAACACAACTAACCACCATCATCTGTAAAAGGGGGAGGATATCTAAACTGCCCAGTTTCTTCTTATTATTATTGTGCTATCTTCTATCGAAGGTCAGCGACCATCTTGGCGAACAAACTGCGCTCTTGTGCTAATCTGAGCAGTTGTGCACTGCTCTTTCCTGTCCACGTCTTGATGTTGTCAAAACCATGATATTCTTTTTCTTCCTCTAGTTCCTTTGCCATCAATTCTTCCTACCAAAATAGTTTGTAGAAGTTGGTATTTGCTGTTTCTCATGATGTGTCCAAGATATGATGTTTTTCGTTTCTTGATTATTTGTACAAGATGTTTAGCTTTGCCAATGGATTTTAAGACATCTTCATTGGTAATTTTTTCTGTCCATGATATCTTTAGCATTCTTCTGTATAGCCACATCTCAAAGGCTTCGATTTTCTTGATGGTTGTCGCCTTCAGTTTAGATATCTTTAAATGTTCTCTACATCCCAAACCCTTTGTGCTGCTTTAATTGTTTTTTATGTTGTTTTAAATGTTTTTAAATGTCAGAAATATGGTAATTCTCAAATTGTCTGTCATGGCCCCACCATCTGTACCTGATGTGGCAGTAAACACCATGGGAACAATAACTGTAAGAGCAAAAGCTGAAATCCTTAATTGTCAGGGAGACTACCTATCAAGCTCCCCAGCATGCCAAAGGTGGGAGGATGAAAAGGAGAGCCAAAAAATAAAAACCGATCAGTGCATCACTTATCAAGAACTAGATCAAGCAGAGAGAGAGAGAGAGAGCACACTGCAAAAGTAGCAAAGGCATCTCGTAAACCTTCCTACTCTGAGATGGCAACTATAAAGAAAGTGTTAGTAGGAAGATTGATATGTATGTCGATTCCACCTTCTGATAACTACAATGTGACAGAATGGTGTGATTTGCTTGCTATCTCTCTCTAAAGTGCATAAAAGAGAAAAATCAATATAGGCTCACTCCTGAGGACTTGCCAGAAATAGTTGCACTACAAGAGAATCCACCGATGACATAAATAATGGAATGTACACCACAGAGGATCAAAGATATGCCTTCAGACCCTTTAATAGATGGCCTGCTAATAGCTGGTATGGATATCTCTGTTCCTCCACAAGAAGATAAAACTGTTAGTATATCTAGTTCTCTAGAGGGAGTTGAATATAGCGACATCTTGGATATTTTTACCAGTGAAGAAGAAATGGACACCGGCTGTCCATAATTCTTCCACAATTCTCCAAAAAAGAAAAAATTCAAGGCCAATGAAAATAAAACCTCAACATAAGAAGCTAGATGATACCACCGCAAGGGAGTAATGAAAACATTTCTGCAATGGAATTATTGTGGACTCTGTCAAAACATCAATGACATCAAGCTTGTTTTGCAGAGGTAAAAACCAATCTGCTTTTGCTTGCAGGAAACATACTTAAAACCTGGATTGATTGATTAAAAGCTGGATTGATTGATAATCAATCCAGCATTACAAAATGCAGCCATGACTCATGAGAATTGGATAGGAGAATTAAGATTCCAAGAAGTTATATTCTTAGTTTCATCCTTTATCCAAGTGTAAGCAAACAAAGTTTGCATGTGAAGTTACTTCATGACTGGGTACTGGTATGTAGAAGCTAATAACTTCACATCAATTGCCTTAGTATCCCATAATGCAATGCACGTATCCTTGCAGATATGTATAATGCTATGCATTATGGGAAGGGCTACTACCCAGATCGGTTTGACCTTAGTCATAAGGCGTGGCACCTTTTAACTACTGGTATATGGAAATATGACTTGTGCATTACTTCAACCTTGGTATCACCTCTGGGTCTGGCTTCCACTGATGAGACTACAAAGGTCGAAACTGGTCTGGATAGTAGTCCTTCTCATAATGCATAGCATTGCACATATCCATAAGGATATGTGCATTGCATTATGGAATACTAAAGCAATCGATGTGAAGTCACTAGCCTCTATAAACAAGTACCCCAGTTGTAAAGTAACTTCACGTGCAACTTACTCTTGGATAAAGGATAAAACTAAGCATATAACTTCTTTGCATATGTAATTAATAGTATAACCAAGTGGAAAAACTTTCAACAAGGATGGGAGATGGACTTTACTACCAAGATGTCATCATCTTTGTGGGCAACCGTACACCCCTTCCAAATTGCACTTAATACAAACATAAGGGCAGTTACTATCTAACTCTGTCAGATCTCTTATACCTGTATGCTGAATCTACTTACCCTACTGCTGCAGGTGTCTCAGGTTGACCTTGATGACTTCATATTGCAGTTGAAATTCTGGAAGCTCACTTCCATGAGCTGCCAGAATTTCAGTTCCCAAAACATCTGGTCAGTTTGTACATTTCTGTAAATCATGATAGAATACTGATTGCATAATCATCTAAGGAAGCACAGAAGAAAACTTGAAGTATCTTTTGCAGATATCCCACAACAACAAACCCCACTGTTTTCAAACATATCCTAGCCTGAGCAAGATCAGTCATCAGAGCCAGAAAGAATCCTGGATCCAATACATATCTTCCATAACAAGAGCAACCAACAGTAAAGAAGTGTGGGACAAAATCTGGAAAATGAATGGCAGATACGTTGGTGGTCTGAAAAGTTATCGGCATAACAATGAAAAAACAAATTTAAAAAAAAAAAATCAGCTAACTCCTTTTTATTCCCGTATACGGGAGTAGGCGAGGCCATTTAGCCCTATCTAACTTTTGGAGACTGAGTGGGCAGTTCAATCTCCACTGGTACCAATCAGAGATAGATGGCCGAAGGCTATCACTAATTAAGCGGTACACAGTGAAGAGAGACGGCTCAAATGTGCTGCCATCTCGTGGTCCCTAACCTAACACAATATATTTAATGTCTGAAATAATGTGGGTTCTACGGTCGATTTTCTTGAGTTTACGGGACGAAAAACCCGAGTTTCCAGGAGGAAAAACCTCAGACATCGACTAACTTGGGAACCGGTAGAAAAAAGGCTTAGAAAAATTTCCTCTAGTCGCCGACTAGACTCGAAACCAAGTCTTCCTTCGTGTGGTCAAGCGCCATGGTGTGCAAACGCCACATCCACTGAGCTACACAGGCACCCAAAAAAAAAAAAAAAAAAAAAAAAATTATAATTTAAAAATTATTTTTATTTTCAACATGATCTCCCTTAAGACTATTACATTTACTCCAGCGCCATTATCCCATCCTTGTAGTGGTTCTCGGTAAGATCTGCAAAATACCCCTCTACAGCTGCAATCATCTCTTGATTCGAAGAAAAATGCTGACCACCAAGGAAGAGTTTTACTTTTGGGAAGAGATAGAAGTCAGAGGGGAGCCAAAAATAGGGAATAGGGTGGATGTTCAAACAATTCATAGTGCAGATCCCTTAATTTTCCCATTGCTAAAACACCTTTGTGGGCAGGTGCATTGTCATGATGAAAGATGATTTTTTTTCTTCTGCAAACTGGGTCTTTTCTCATGAATTTTTTCATCTACTCTGGTTAAAAGATTGGAATAATATTCCCAAGTTATTGTTTTACCCTTTTCAAGATAATTAATAAACAAAATGCCTTTAGCATCCCGAAACACCAATGCCATGACCTTTCCTGCTGATGGAACTGACTTTGTCGTCTTTGACATTGAACAACCGGCTTCTGTCTACTGTTTGGATTCTGGTGTGTAACGGTGAATCCAAATCTCATCCATAGCAATAAATCAATGCACAAAATCAGTTTTATTCTTGTTAAAACACTCCAAGCACTGTTCAGAGATTTTCATGCGAGTGCGTTTTTGATTTGCTGTGAGCAAATGCAGCACCCATCTTGCACAAAGCTTTTTCATATGCAATTCTTCATGCAAAATATATCCTACACATCCTTTTGAAATGCCCATAGTCTCAGCAATTTCATGCACTTTGACTTGCCAGTCATCCAATACCATATTGTGCACTTGATCAATGATTTCTGTGTTGTTAAACTTTTTGAACATCGTTCACGTGGATGTTCTTCAAGGCTGGTACGGCCAAGTTTAAACTCGGCAGCCCATTTCTTAATTGTCAAAATGAAGGAGAAGAGTGCCCATAAACTTTTATGAACTTCGAATGAGTTTCTTTTGCCGTTAAACCTTCTTTTACAAACAATTTTATAACTGCACGATACTCAATTTTATGCATTTCATGGGATACAGACAACACTTTTGCTTCAGACAGCTGTATAAAACAAACTCTTGATAGAATGACTTGCAATTTCACATGGATGCTTAGGACAGATGTACCAACTTAGGGGAAAAAATCTTGCCAATAGTGTTGCCATCTATGGTTGAGGCTGAGAACTTTTCAGACCATCCTCATATAGCATCCATCATCTCTCCATCATTGAACATAATGGATGCATAGTTGCATACTCAATAGCACTGCCAACATTTGTTATCCCCCCCCTCCCCTTTATTCTCACCAAGTTCCTTGCCCAAACATGTAAAGTAGAAAACGAGAAAAGACAAATTCTGTTCTCTTAGTGTGGTACCTAAGAATAAAATAAGCCATGCATGAATGAAGGACACTTTGCTTAAATGCCACCCAATTTTTGTTGGACCAGTTAACATCGATTATGAGATGATTAGACATCTGTCACCAACTGCCAAGGATCAGCTATAGTATGCCAAGGAATACTATAGCTATTCAGAATATTCTTTGAGAACGTTTTTCCGAATACCCAACGGAAAGCTATTATTATTGCTCTCATTTTAAAAATTTATGGAATTTACAACCGTGTTAAAAACACTTTTATTATCCCAACGTTTCGATCTTCACATCAAGATCATCATCTGGAGATACATCAATATACAAGACAAGCTGAGTTATGTTATTAGCTGTAAGCTAAAGAAACAATCATTTGATCACATGTTATTCTACTTGCATGACCTCTAGTGGGGAAAAAAAAATTTACATCAAGCTAAATTCTATTTATGATGACAGGAATAAACATTCTTTCAGATGGTTTTCTTTTAGAAACAATGATGTCCTATTTTTGGCATTACAATTCTTATTTTTGCTTTTAAGATACTGGATTTTTTACAGAATGACACAATCCTCCTACAGAACAAGTTCCCTCCAGATATCACCATGCTCTTTGCGCATGTATTATGGTCATGTTATTTTGTATGGCAAAGCGCCTTCTACTTACAAAAAGACGGCACATTTATGGGCTCGCCATTCCTCCCCACCCATTGCTAACTTTTACATGGAACATTTTGAGCAACTTGCCTTAGGTTCCTCCCCTTTAAAACCCAAAGTCTAGCTTAGATACGTTGACAATGTTTTTGCGATCTGTACCCATGGCCGCCAGACATTAGACACATTCCTTAGCCACCTAAACAAACAACACAAACGCATACAATTGAAATTGAAAAACACAACATACTTCCGTTTCTAGATACACTTGTCACACATCTTCCCTCTGGCAATCTTTCCTTCACTGTTTACCATAAACTGACACATACGGGACAATATATATACACAAACTCCTATCACCACCCAGCACAAAAACTAGGTGTCATCAACACGCTAAAAAACAGGACGCAGACAATCTGTTCCAACGAACAGGCATTAAAAGACTAATTTAAAATTATCTTTAATACTTTCCAAAAAAACGGATACAGCCAAAACACTATTAACAAAATTCTCTACAAAACCTCAATAAAACACAAAGACAAACCAGACTACAGTAAAACTATAACCGTTCCGTACATTAAAGGAACATCAGACATAATAAACAGAATACTACAAAAATACAACCTCAAAGCCACCTTTGAACCTCCTGCAAAATTAAAAAGCTTACTCAACTCATCCAAAGACCCACTCCCTCCACTAGCCCACCCGGGATTATACCGGATTTATTGTACTTGCAACATACCATATATAGGAGAAACAGGACATACAATTCCTATCAGACAAAAAGAACATAAACGGCACATTAAATATAATAATTATGGTGAAGGCCTTTCTGATCATGCCCTGAATTCCTTTCACAGAGTTGACTGGAAAAGCACTAGCTGTCTATTGCACTAAAACATGGTATGAACGGAAATTTAAGGAAGCATGTGAGATTATTATCAACCATCCCAATCTGAACAATAATGAAGGTCTAAAAATCCCAAACATAATGAAGGTATATATTCGAACATTCCTCACTAAGAACAACTATAAACAGGACTGTAGAAAGACTATGTGCTTGCTATTTGGCCACATGGCCCAGAGACGTTGTAAACATTCTTATCGTATTTAAATAGCCAACATCCAAAAATCCACTTTACAATGGAACTGGAAGCTAATAACTGTCTGCCCTTCCTGGATACATTTATCACACGTCTTCCAGATGGTTCCATATCATTTTCAGTTTTTAGAAAACCCACACATACAGGAGATATTTACACAAACAATCACACCATCACTCTTCTCAACAGTTTGGCATTTTAAAAATGCTAACCTATAGAGTGAGAGCAATATGTTCCAATGACAATGCTCTTGCTGCTGAACTAGCTCACTTATGCCACACCTTCTTGGCCAATGGCTATAATCCCCATAAGATAAACAAAATACTAAACGCTCCTAAGAATTCCCTTCCACTATCCACCATAGAGAACTACAACAAAACAGTCACCATCCCATATATTAAAGGCACATCCAAAAAGATTTCTAGAATTCTTGATAAAATGAACTACGCACCATATTCAGACCCTGTGTCAAATTAGCAACTCTGATCCGTTCACCCAAGGACAGCATTCCTCCTTAATCACATCCAGGAGTCTACGAAGTACCCTGCTCATGTAATCAAGCCTACTACAGTCAAACAGGAAGAACTGTGAACGTCCGCATCAGTGAACATAAAAGATACATCCAGCATTATCACTATGGCAAGTCGGGCCTAGCAGACCATACTCTGGATACCCCTGCACACAGGATCAACTGGAAGAACAAAAAGTACTGCACAGGAGCTCGTAAAGTTGGAGAGATTGTTAGAGGCAACAGAAGCCCTGAAACACACTCCAAATCTCAATAAATATGGCTGTATAAATTTGCCTAAAATCTGGGAGACAGTCATCTTAAGAAAAAACTAGTACCTTTTTTTTCCCAGATAGAGGGTGCCAAAATCAAGACTTAAGTCTTTGTGTTGCTGCTACATTTTTGTTTAACTAGTCCGTTGATTGCGCCATGTTGTTATAGTCTCACGTATTGTGACAAACTGTGTTTTTGTGCTCTGAAGATGCTGGTTATAACACCAGCGAAATATCAGCAATAAGTTAATAAATAATTATTTACTTATTATTCTGTGTTCTAATATATACCGTTAAAAAAATAAACAACGTACGACGAACACAAGTCTGTCTACATGCTTAAGGACTGTAGAAAATCCAGTATCTTAAAAGCCAAAATAAGAATTGTAATACTAAAAATAGGACATCATTGTTTCTGAAAGAAAACCATCTGAAAGAATGTTTATTCCTGTCATCGTAAATAGAATTTAGCTTGATGTAATTTTTTTTTTCCACTAGAGGTCATGCAAGTAGAATAACATGTAATCAAATCATTGTTTCTTTAGCTTACAGTTAATAATGTAACTCAGCTTGTCTTGTATATTGATGTATGCTCCAGATGATGATCTTGATGTGAAGATCGAAACGTCGGGATAATAAAAAAGTTTTTTAACATGGTTGTAAATTCCATAAATTTTTAAAATGAATGCTGATCACCATGTAACTCTAAAAGAAAGGCTATTATTATTGCCTGGCCTAAGACAGCCAAGCAGGTTTTGCCAACTGGAGGTAGATTTGATACCTTATTCACAATGGTATCCTCTGATGATTAAAACCAAGATTCTTGATCTTTGTTATATACTGTTTGAAGTAGTAAGGGAAATGAATTTCTTAACTTATTCAGTTTTCTTCCTCCTAACATCTCTATTCCAGTGTGTATTACAGTAATTATAATTAAAATCTCCAATAATGGTCATCATTTTCTTGTTTGCTAGGCCAGTTTGCCTATATGTCTTATCACCTTCCACATTCCCAGGTCTATAGCAACATTCGATTAAATATATTATCTCCATCTCTGCCTCTCACTTACTTACTCAGAATCATTACCACTATTTCCTCCTTTGTATTTCTACCTTGTATATGCATAATTCTTCTGCTACCATTATCAGCACTCTTCTCGTCTTGCCCTTTCAGTTCTCATGAAAAACATTGTCCCTCAGTCTTCTTTCCAATCAAGCTATTATCAAGAATCTGGTAATTAGTAGAGGAATCTTTTAGGCACCATGCAACTCTCCTAATTACTAAATTCTTGGGCATTTGTATCTTAGTATTTTATCTATTTTTAAAGGAACACATGCCAAAAAGATAGAGGCTAAGCATACATTAATATAGATTCATTGAAAGTATGTAATACATACATGGCTCATGGCAAAAACATGATGTTAAAAAAAGAGAAACATGATGTCATTATATATTAATAGGTTTGATGAGTTTAAAATATTTTAAGTTAAAAACTTTTAAGGAAAAACAGATCTAATCCAAGGAATTAAAAAATTAAAATAAAAGTCTTAATATGTTATAATAAAAAGCATATATACCGTTATAAATTCAGATCTAAATTTGTAATCCAGGTTACAGCTTCAGGAGCCACTTGTAAAAAGTCATTCTAGTCATTGATAAGCACGTAAGGTGCATTCTTTTACAATATGTTGCATAGTCTGTTGTAGAGCACCACAGTCACATAATGGAGATGATTGTCTGTTCCATTTGTAAAGAGTATCTCCACATGGGCCATGGTTTATCTGAATCCTATTTAGTATTGTACAGATTTTGTGAGGTAGATCCAATCCTGTTATGATTTGATCACCTTTAAAGATATTATGCAAATGTTCATTCGTATTTTTGTAGTGATGGATGCTGAGATTTTAATCTATTGACATTAGAGTTGGGAGCTCCTGTTGAATAGGTCCGATTTGGATTACCAGGAATTTTTTGAAATTCACGGACTAGAGAATTCAATCTGCATAGTTCTGTAGGAATAATGCCTCTGTTCCACTTATAAGATCAATGCTTGCCTTTTCCATGCTGGAATTTTAAAAAAGGCTGACTGAAATAAATATGCAAATGAACTTGAGAAATGTATTCGCTGGCTACCTCCAGTAAGTAGTAATTTTAATCGATTTATAGGCGTTGTCCTGCTTGCTGCTAAGAAAAGTATTCCTAGAGGTGTTAGGCATAACTATATACATGGCTGGAGCGAAGAATGTGAATTGCTTTATAAGGAATATCGGATGAATAAAGATCCAAAAACAGCAGACAAACTTTTAGCAAAACTGGGTATATCCCGAAGGAAAAAATGAATAAATAAATGCAGTTGCAGGTGTAGACTTTACTCACAGCTGTAAATCTTGGAACCTTCTCAGGAAATTAGGTGGTAGTGCTTCATTGATTAAAGAACGACCAAGAATCTGTCCAGATCAATTAGCTATACATGTTGTTAACACATCATGTATCCCAATCAATAAAAAGCATGCAAGATATGTTAAGAGAAAACTGAAAGAATTTAACAAGTCTTCACCTATAACTTCTAATTTTGCATCTTTTACACAGCAAGAAGTTGAAGGAGCCTTACAAGGCTTTAGTTTCTTTAAGGAACTAAAGCCTTGTAAGGCTCCTGGCCTTCACCAGAAGGAAATCAGAAGAATCCTAATAACCTTGAACATAAACAAGGCATCTGGTCCTGATGGTATCCCACCTAATGTGTTAAAAACTTGTGCCCCAGATTAGCATCTGTCCTATATTGCTTCTTCAGTCTACCCTATTCAACTGGTATCTATTCTACAGCATGGAAACAAGAGTCCACATCCAGCCCATTCCAAAGAAAGGTAATTAGTAAATCAAATAAGCTACTCTTCAATCGCTTCTACTGTTGTCTCAAAGACTAAGGAGAAGGTCACCAACAGCTAATTTCTGCACCACCTGGAGACCACTTAATTAATGAACCAACAATATGTATTCTTAATCAACATCTGATCTTTTAGCCTTCACCACCACCAGCCTCTGGACTCAAGCCATGAAAAAATTTGAAAAAACTTATGGTCGTTGTCAATATTTCAAAAGCATTTGATTGGGTTTTACAGGAGCCCACTCAGAACTGCCATTTCTATGGTCTGCCTTCCACTCTCTGCAACTGGATTTTTATCTTTTTTGCTGGTTACTCATTACAAGTCATGGTATATGGTTTCCTTTCCTCATATTTCTCCATCATACAGGAGTGATGGGGAAATATGAGGAAGGGTGGTAGAAAGTAAATGATCCAAGGTTCTTTACTTTCTACCACCCTTCCTCCTGTGTATAAATGATCTGCTGTTTTTCAGACATCAAATCCTATCCATGGTTTCACAGATGACAGTACACACTGTTCCTCCTTTTTATTTGACAAACACCAGTGCCCAGTTCTTAGAATCCTCAAGACTCACAATGGCCACTGTCTCAAATCCTGATCTCCTAGCTATATTTCAGTGGGGTAAGGATAGTTTTGTAAACTTCAATGCCACCAAAACCTAGTTCTGTCTAATCTCTTGCAAGAAACATCTTGCATCCCTTCCCCTAACTTTTGATAACACTTGGATATCCAAACACAATCAAATTTGTCTTGAACTACCCTGTACCTCCAGCTTTTTCTGATGAGTGGAAAAGTATATAGTTTTTTTGTCAGTTGAGCTGCAGAAGCAACAGCTTCTGCAGCTCAGCTACCAAAAAAAAAAAAACTATGTACTTTTCCACTCAAGTTGCTACTTCTCACCTCTACAGCTGCTCTGTACAAATACCCAACCCCTTCAAAAAATAAATAAATAATAATTAAATAAACATGGAAACCGACATATTTAGGATGGTGCGCTGACATCTTCTCCAAGATTGCTCAGTGCTATCTGGAAGAGGGCAGTCTGACTACTTAATGATCCTTTCATAGACCCACTTCATTTCCTCTCATTGACATTTAGTTGCTGCCTTATACCTCCAAACCATAAGAACAAGTGCTGCTGCTAACACCCATTTTCAATCTAGCTCCAAACTTGCTGAACTAAATTAGTAAATTTGGAATATATTCATATTACAAATATTGAATATATTCAAAAGAAGAGTTAACTCAATGCATAGGTGATATGTTCTATAACCTTGTAACAAAATGGTGTATCACTGTATTATTAAAACATCCTGGATGATAGTTGTAGGAATTTTTTACCCCCTTAAAGTGTATAGTTGATAACAAATTATATTGTTTTTAAGCCTGTACCCAAGTGTGAGTAATCAAGTTTGCATGTGAAGTATCTTCAGTACTAGATCGTATATAGAGCACCCCCCCCCCTCTCCTTTAGATGTGTGCTGTGTACTATAGGATATTGTGGTAATTTGATGTAGCCTTGTGTACAAGTCATCTATCATGTAGCTTCAGTGTACAAGTTGTTTAGTCTTCTAGATACCTCTTGCACAAACTTTTGTTTCCCCAAATTTTGGTAAAAGATTAAAACAATAATATAATTTCTTTCCAAGTGTCATTTGCTTTTTTTTTTTTTTTTTTTTTGAATAAGCTTCCTCACCCATCTCAACCTCATCCCCCCCCCCCTCAAAAAAAAACTTCCTTTTGACAAATTTTGGTAAAGGAATTCAAAACTGTAGCAGTAATATTAAATTCCATTAAATTTAAAATTACTAACTAAAAAATTTAAAAAATATATAAATTCTACTGAACAGAGGTACTTAATACAGAAGTAACTTCATTTTGGAAAGGATAAGGTGGTTAATCTTACTGTGGTCAACAAGTTTGTGTTTTGTATTATTTTGAGAGGATGTACATTTGCTGTGTGGCAAAACTATTCAGCCACAGAGATTATTTACTTTACTTATATAATTAACTTGAATAATGCTTTTTTTTTTGCCATATATATATGTCTTATATATATAGCAAAACAGATATGTCTTATCTGTTAACATCTGTGAATGTTTGATTGTTTGCTTAAATTCTTTTGAATGAATATGCAATTTATAATCACCTTAAGCTTCTCATTTAAGGAAATTACAGTGCAAGAGAAACAAGAGAAAGCTACATTAGACAATTCTATTCTTAAACTTAAAGAAGAGCTGGATTATGTTTATAATGCATTCGAATCTATACAACAAGCTTTGGTAGATGATTCTGATCATAAGACATGGTCTGACTTCAAAATTAAGGGAATTTCACCTTACAAGTAAGTCAGTTTTATCTAAAAATGCATTATAGATTGGAAAAAAAATGTTGAGTTGATCTCTTCTTATACCTCATAACTTTATACGAGCAACTATTTTGTATGTGAAATAGCAGGGCTTCTATCGGAGTGTATTTATTGAGCTAGCATGGAATGTTTGAAATGAGTTGTAATGTTTATTGAGCTTGTTCTTGCCTATTGATAAAGAATACATTCTTTTTAGTTACTATCTTTAAAATAGTGATTATATTTGAAGTTATAAGAGAACTACAAATTAAACTTTAATTAATGCATATTGACTGGAAGTTTAAATATTAGATTGTTCAAAGATTCTTAAAAGTTATATGAATTACAAAATATTCCTGTAAATGGAAGTTGTTACAGCTGCTTTTATAGCTCAATAGACTAGATTCTACAACTTTTATTTGTGTTTTTCAAATGACCTACTTATTATACTAATACATCTGTACATGTCTGCCACCTGGTGCAAAGCAGTAACAGGTGTTTATATCTTCCTGTCTTTTGAAAGCTTAAAATAAATATTGGATTTTAGGTACATTAAAACTCTCATTGTGTTAGCATTAATGCTTACTATCCCATAGTTATATGGAATTATAAGTTACTATTTTTAGCATTACATTTTTTTTTAAAGTTAAATATGTGGACAAAGGTAAAGATTAAAAACACTTCTAAAGATTTGAAAAATACCCATGATTGCAAAAACTGCCTTTGGTAGGTATTGAGTATATGCTTTTTGAATTTCCTCTTAAATTTCTTGAATAGTTATTCAGGAATTTTAAAACACAGAAATGTTGTATGAAGTAAAAAAATTCTTTGCACATCAAAGAATTTTTAAAGTTAGAATCTGCAGCCAATATGGATTTGTTCATAAAACCATTTAACATATCTAGTTTGTTTCAAAGAATATTTCAATTTTCTCTAACTTAAATTACTAACTTTTAATTAGTTTTAAAGTTTTCTCTACCAGTTTATGTATTGTATTGTATTGAAAAACGTTTTTAACTATGTATGTCTTTATATAGACAAACCTACATGTTGAATAAAGCTAAGTAGATATGAAGTGATTGAGAAGAGAAATGAGCAGTGTACTATCATAATTATAATTTCCTATAGAAAAAAAAAAAAAGATTTAGAAAAGGGAATGTGTATTTCTATTTAAAAAAAAATGATTGTTAACAAATATTTTAAACCAAAGTTTATATTAACTTTGTGAATAATCACTTATGCAGTGCACTGCATAAGTGGAGTGGAAAAAATATCTTGCCTAACTCTGATTATATTGAAAAATTTGAAATGTTGGGTTCTTTTCTTCACAGCAGATATCTGATAAAAACATTTTTAATTCTCTCTCTTTCTTTTATATGTGCAAGATGTGACATATAAAAGTGACAGATTTAGTAGTAGTTTAGTGAATAAGTTATACTTTATCCAAAAAAAAAAAAAATTCATGCAAAATCATTATGCATATAATATCTCTACTCTTTATAGGAGTACCTTTTTGCCTAGAACACGGTCTCTTTCTCCTGCAGGAGATGGTCACTCCCCTTCTTTAGCTGAATCAACTGTATCATCTGTACAAATTACTATTAATAAGCGTCGCCTGCAAGTGGAGGTAGGTATATAATAGTAGGTTCAGAATTTTTTTACATAATTTCCATTATGCAGGATTATTTGAAGAAGTGTTATTTTTAATTTGTACACTTTGCTGATGGAGCAATGGAAACTACAGTGTTCTCTCATTCATCAGCAATCTCTTTTACTCTCCTAGTACTTCCTGCAATAACTGACTGTGAGTTGCTTCAGCTGTAAATCCAAGTAAACCAATTCTTCAATAACTATCATAAATTAGTACACATTATTCACAGATGCAAGTAATTTCCACTTAACAGTAGGCTTTTGTAAAGACCTCTAAATTTGTTTAAACACCTTAATATTATTTATGTGAAGAGATTTATTACTAATTTCTATTTATTACTTACTTATTTAGAATAGGGGAAATTTATATAAAAATTTGTGCAAACAATGTTGTAAACTATCATATTAGAATGATATTCTATTTATGGCTATATAAAGCAAATCAGCAACAGTAATTTTCATTTCATTATCAGCAGAAAGCTAGGAAGGCTGTTAAGCCTAACCCTGCCTTAAAGTTGTCGTTGGTAAGCAATATTTTGGTTTGCAGATTTCAAGAAAAATCAGCAAAGTGTACTTACCTTATCACATCTGCAACTTAAAATTTGTAGCCATTTTTCACAATGGTATTAAAATCATTAAGTGAATGAAGCTTTTTCTGAATGTGTCACAGTTAATTGTATATTTTCAGCCTTAAGTGACCTCTTCACTGCTAGTTGTTTGCAATACTTTTTTTATGATGTTTGTACTATGTAGTTATGTCATACTACATGGATGGATGGTGCAGAGAAAATGATATTTGGATATGATATAAATAGTTCTTAAACATGGGAAATAAAAAAAAACAACAAAAAAGTAATAGAGGAGAGCAGTGAGGGGGCGGAGAGAGATAAATTAAAGGAAGTAGTTGTAAACAGAAAAGTTACTTTTATGAAGCAAGGAGCTTTGTGCTTTTGCCAAAGTAGATAATTGCTATGGATGATTGCATTTATCAACAGTAAGTTAAATTAATTTTTGTAGTTGATAGAAGGAATCAAAAACATAGTGCATTTTTTCATTTTTGGTCAACAAAAATGAAAAAAAAAAAGAAGCTTTTGATGTATTTTATTAAACAGTTAGTTTAAGCAAATGGTCATTATTATGCTTAACATTAAGATTTATGTAAAAGGGACAATGTTTTCATATAAGGCATAGTTGAATCGATAGAGAATAGTTTCACTAATAATTTCTGACTTCATTATGGATGAAGCTGTGTAAGTTTTTAAGTTGACCTAATTCTATTCTGTGATATCCTAAATTTCAAGTCTCATCTCATCTTCCTTATACCCTCTTTTACCTTGCGGTGTCGAGGGTCCATTGATCATCGGACCTCACTCTGTTTACAGGATAAGGTGGTCAGCCTTATGGCCTGTAGTGTTGAGTTCTCAAGGCCAGTTTGCCTGTATTGCGGGATGAAAAACCCCAGAATAAACTGGGGAAAAATTATTTTTATTCTTTGTACAACTGTGCATAAGGCTTGCATTTGCTGTGCTTTTAATTTCTCCTAGAAAAATGCCAATCAGCAAGATTATGCAGAATATTACAGCAAATGGAAAGGCATTTTTATACATGACCATGTTTGAAACTGCCATATATAGACTTTACATAAAAAGGCAAACATAAGAGTGAAAGGCAAGATGAAGTCATTTATATTTTATATAAGCTTTGTCAGTATATAAAGTATAGAAGTGTGTGTGTAAAAAAGCCAATTGATTTTTTATATACTTTTTTTTTTTTTATATAAAATTTCCAACTGGCCTGTTTGGCCGAGTGGTTAGCGTATCCGTTCTCTAGCCAAAAGGCTGTAGGTTCGAATCCCACTGTGGGCATGAATGTTTGTGATTGTCTTTGAAAATACTGGTGGTGGTGATGGTGGTGGTAGATGGCATTGGTGTAGATGATGATGATAGTTGTGGTTTGTTGTACTTGGTGGAGACAGAGAGTTGTAGAGTAGGTGTCCTCCCTCGATGAGTCCTTGGACTCCCTGGAGGTGTCAGATAATAATAATAATGATAAAAAATACAGCATACCTAAGTCATACATGCTAGGTTTCAGACTCCCATTGTATAGCAAATCAGTCTTTTTTTTTCATTTGCATGTAATATGCATATGCAAATGTTAATAAGTTTTAATCAATTTTATGCATCAGATATGCAAATGAAAAATTTAGAAATAATTTTCCCAAACAAAAGTTATTAATAGCTTATCTTAAGGGAACATGTCAACTAATTTGGTCATCAATCTACACCATTGAGTTTCCCCATTTTCATAATAAGATTGGTACATTTACAGATAACTGTAGTATTAAGTATTAAAGCACTTTTCACTTTCTTTGCTTTTAATAACTACAGCAACGGTAGTGCAAGCCAAGTTTGGCCTGCAGCCTATCTTTGTTTGATACACAATCATCACTAAACTTAATAATTTTAATATTAATATCTAATGATGTAATAGATTTATGCATCTTTATTTTCAGTATGAAGTTAGCAGTACCTTTACTTTGAATTTTAGCTGCCATTATTAACAAGAATAAATAAAATAATAGTAATAAATGGTTTATAATTCACAGTGAAAAACCAGAAGACACAGGGAGATGCAGCAAACAACATCATCATACATAAGCAGTTCATGAAAATTTTGCATCAGTTGATTCACATGTTTTTGCTGAAAGTTGTATGAGAAAATGCAGTGCTGTATAAATAGCATTTGTCAAAATTGGCAAGTGTTGTATGAGTGGAGTGTCGTATTGCTGTATTCAAAATTGTCCAAAAATCACCTGACAGCAACACTCCTTATTTTTTTACAACTGCATGGACCTGCTATAGCTCTGTATAGAAATTTTTTTTTTTATACAATCTGGCACTTGCACCTACTTCGAATGCTTTTTATGCAATATACATAGAAAACAAATGACTAAGTCTGGCTTATGCGACAACAGTTTAGTCTGTGTGAGAACATTTCAGTTACTGCACAGCTTAAAGGGAATGCTCCCTGATAGTTAAAGTTAATGAGGTTATTCATCAGTAAATCTTGAAAAATGGTATAATTTTTTGCCATTTTCGCCATTTTCGAAAACATTTATCATACATAAAATTTATTGAATATTTACATCAAATTTATTGTAAATAATAGATGTCAAAATATTCAATTATCGATCATTTAATCTAATCAGTGTGACTTTTAACCATGTGTGTGTGTGTAAACATTTGTTTCAAATATGAAGTGAACAGTTCAGTATTTTGTTGTGGATTCTAAATTAATTTTGTTTAATTAATTTAATTTTTTTTATTACAAAAATGTAATTACAAATTAATTTAATTTTCTAATTGCATTTTTTGTAACAACTTTTGATTGTCAAACCTTATGTGGACTCTTCCAGTAGTCTTAAGGACTCATTAAGGTTGACCCCTTCTTTGTCATTCAGCATCTTTCTTTGAAAACATTTATTAGTGTTGTACTTACATTCACTGGCATCCCATTCCACCCACTCACCATACATCAGAAGAACTGGACCTCATGTGCTTCTTAATCATGCATGATCCCGAGTCCTCCCCTACTATCCACCTGGAGTTGTAATATCTTTTGTGTCCATGTTGTAAGATCTCCTTATGAACTTGTTTGTTTTTATCATATGCTTGTCTCTCCACATATCTATAATTGCATAGGCCACATATCTTCTTGATTATCCACTGATGGATTATTTAGACTCTCTCTCTCCCATCTCCATCTCCATGGAGATGGGAGAGAGAGAGAGAGAAAGAGAGACAATCTCCATATGACCATATTTGAACCCAATAGTCCAGATGAGATTGTATTAAATCCCTCTAAAATGGGAAAATAATTTCTTTTCCCTACAAATCATTGCCCTCTTCAACATCTCATTTATCCAGCGTGATGACTGCCTAGCACCAGTGTGGCTCCTAAACTTTAACTTTCCTTTGCTTTGTTGACCATTTGTAGCAAATTACCAATAATATAATACCCAGCTAGAAATGTCCCGAGTCCAGAATGTTTGATCTCAAACTGGTCAACATTGAATTGATTCTCATCATTATTTATACATGAAATCAGTCAGCAGAGGTTCTGTATTAGTTATCACCCTTCCCAGCTTTCCATCATCAGCAAGTAACTCAATTTTCCTTCTAGACCAGTGGTTTCTCGAATGTGGACAATAAGATGTTTCGATGCAGCCACTAGACACATAAATATAATTTTTTTTATTTCTTAAATTTCAACATTAAAAAATAATAATTTGTATAAAATAAATTATCATATGGACTTTTAAAAGAGTGAGATTCAACATTGAGACACGATTTGTTCATCTGGAGTCACAGAGGATGCTGACATGTAGCTGAAAGGCATAGCTCTAAAATTGACTACATGAAAGTTGGATGTAAATATGAAATATAAGTATCTGGTAATATTCCTTCCAAAGTTTTTTGATCTGGTTTCAATATTATTTTCATCTTTCATTTTTAGTGGTCTGTTTTGGGGTGTTCTTGTTAATTATTTTGTAATTTTATATATAGTCTTGCTATAGTTTTTTATATTGGCTTCACACGTTTTTGCTTTTTCTTCGAACCAAGTATTAGCAGATATGCACATTATATCTATTTGTTTTTCAGTCTTTTATAATGTTGCTTATTTTCTTCTGTATTTTCTCTGCTCAGAGTATTTTTGCAACTTTTTTTTTCTTTTAAGTTTCAAATTTCTGTGGTTATCCACTTGTTATTTGCTCTAATTATTGTACCAAGTGTTTTTCTTGCAGCAATTACCATGCTCTACCCATTTTCCATGTATTTTCTACATTTTCAAAGGTTATTTTTTTTAACTCTGTTTCTATTATGTTTCTATATTGTTTTGTGTAGTTATATCTTTGTTTTATGTTAATAATGTTGCTCAGGGTCTTTTGTTTGCTATTTTTAAATTTCAACTTATTTCTGCAGCTAGTAATTTATGATCAGAGTCAAAATATGCTTTCTTTAGTATTCTTACATTTTGGATTGGGGGACGATGGTTTTCAATTTAATGTTGTAAAATGTAATGTAATTCACTTTGGGAGATTACATACTTTACATCATATTGATGTTACTAGTTTACAGGAAATTGAGACTAGGGATCTGGGGATGATGGTTGATAGAGCTTTGAAATTCAGAGGACATATTGCAAGAGTTGGCAAAATAGGATGTTGAGGAACACATCGACAAATAAAGATAGGAAAGATCCATCCCTCTTTATAAGGCTATGATTTGGCCACATGTTGACTACTGTGCACAGATTTGAACACTTTCATTTCTTGGGGAATGGGCAGTGGTTGAGAGGATTCAGAGAAGAGTGACCAAGCTGGTGACAGGTCTGTGAAATGCTTACTGTGAGGATGGATTGAAGGTGAGTGTGTGGTTTGCAGAGTTTAGCTGACTGCTGGAGGAGAGGGAGTGTGATAGAAACTTAGGGATTCTATAAGATTGACACAATAAATTTTTCAATATATGGGGAGTCGGGGGAAAACAAGAGGTTACACTTGGAAGTTGTCTCATGCCCATTCGCTTGGTCTGTTCAAGTCTGCTTGTAAAGTTACAACATCTGCTCTACTCCTGATAGTTTGTCCCAACCTTACATTATCTGCAAACAACTTCAAATCCTTCTTAATATCATTAACATACAGGTTAAACAGCAATGGCCCTAAAACAGACATATGAGGCACACCACTGTGCAATGGTGGGAGCAATATCTTCTGGGATATTGCCCCCACCTATACACAATTTGTTGATACCTATCAGGTAGCCAATCCAATGCACTAGTCTAATATCCAATTCACTCTAATGTAACTCAGCTTATCCTGTATATTTGTATATGCTCCAGATGATGATCTTAATGTGAAGATCGAAACATCGGGAAATTAAGAGTTATTTATAACATGGTTGTAAAGTCCATAATTTCTAAAATGAATGCTGATGCTGATCACCGTGCAACACTAAAAGAAAGCAAAGTATACCACTGTATGTCCATCTCTCTCTCTTCCAGAGTAGCTGTCACCTTATTGTAATAAGTAAGTAGATTACTAAAACATGACCTCCCTTTAGCAAATCTGTGCTACCCATTAAAGATGTGGATCAACCCAGTTGTGGATCCTGATTCTCACCAATCTTCACAATACTTGAACCACAACACCTGATACACAGATTGGCCTATAATTTGATGCTTGACTACTGTCACCTCCTTTAGCGGTACAGTCTTGCCTTCCTTCCACTCTTCTGGAACTTGACCCAGTGTAAGATTCATATTATACAAATATGTCAAGGCAGATGTCAACTCCCTGGCACATTCCTTTAAAATAAGTGGTGATAAATCATCCAAGTCACACATTAACATTAGTTTGCTCAATTCCCCATATACCACTTGCTCACTCACAGTCGGTCTCTCTTCCTTTTCATCCACTGCTCTCAAACTCTTCATGATGTCATATTCACAAGGATGAAATACCTTTATGTTCTGCTCATTAAATATCTCAACTATATCATCTGTAGCATTTGTCATACCATTTTTTCTAATTGTTGTCATTCTTTTTACTTCATTAGCTAACTGCTTCTGGCTGATACTGCACTTTGCTACCCTTACCAACTGAGTCATCCTCCTTGCCTGTTCTTTGTATTCTTTACAAAATTATTACTACTCATCTTATGTTGCATCCATAATGCCTTCTTTCTTAATCACTTCATTTTTCCATTTCACACCCACCTTATTTAACCATCTGACCTTTGGAATACATTTAGACATTGCTTCTATTAGACAGTTCTTGAATATTACTCATGTAGCATTGATCTCCTTTCCACCAACTCTTCATTCCATGCTATAGCTGCAATCTGTCTCTTGAGCTTCTCATAATCACCAGCCTTGTAGTTCCATGTATACCCTTCACTCACATGGCTGGCAACCACCTAGGTAGTCACTTCATGTTCACTCTCACCATTTATAATAACATCCTCTGATGAGATGATCAAATCTAAGATCCTCATTCCTCATGTGCCCTCTGTTACATACTGTCTGAAGTAGTCATCCCTCAAAAACTCCAGAAATTCTTTACTTCTGGTTACTATTTTGTCATCCCTCATCCCATCTATATTGCCCTAATTAAACTCACTTTTTCTTATTCATTTGCTAATTTGCTTATACATTTCATGTTCTACTCTCCACATTACTAGATCTATAGCAACATCCAACTAAGTATTTCATTCTATTCACTTCTATCTCACACCATGTATTACACACTGATTCCCCTCCTACTCTCTGTATCTCTACCTTGTATGGACATAACTCTTTTTTTTTTTTCAATAGCACTTCACCTCCCTTTTTTACCCTTTCTGTCTTCATGAAAAACATCATATCCTTCCATCTCTATTCCTGTCAGGATATCATCCTCATCCAACCATGTCTCACTTATTTCAGATTTTTGTGTGAACAAACTCAATCAATGCAACCATTTCATTTACATTGTTTCTGATACTTTTATTAATCGTATATAAACATAACATCTCATTCCTGTATCTGTAACAAGCTTCACTGATACCACTTATTAGATGTGACTTCTCTCAAGCCATTTATTTTTCTTCTTCAAATCCAACTGTTCTCCCTACATCCCATTCGATTCCCATGTTGTCCACACACACACACATTCACTTCCTCTTTTTGCTTCACCCTTTCTCATGCTATGTTCCCCCTCAGTCTTCCCTTTTTTCCTGTTTGTCTTGCACACCTTGTTCTCTCATTCTCTACATTCATAATACCCACATCTCCATTCATAAGCATTTCACTCTCTCCTTCCTTACTCTCCCACTCTTTCACATCACTTCTTAATTACTAAGATTCATTCTCAGCACTCATTACTCTTCCTTCCAGCAGCAGTCTTTCCAAATGACTCAAATACAAAAAATGTCTCTCCAAATGACTCAAATCTCCAAAAAGATTCAAATACAATCACTCTTATACACTTCAATTCATCTTTCAAACTCATTCCACACATTAATAGATTGCACTCCTTTCTCTTCATACATTTCTACTTACATATTTGTAATCCTTGTTCCCTGCATCATCTCATTA
This sequence comes from Typopeltis vanoorti, assembly GCF_054136105.1. Classification (NCBI taxonomy): domain Eukaryota; kingdom Metazoa; phylum Arthropoda; class Arachnida; order Uropygi; family Thelyphonidae; genus Typopeltis; species Typopeltis vanoorti. The sequence continues at coordinate 107,520,098 of NC_143552.1, forward strand.
CTGTCATACCTGTTCATGATGTCACATTCACAAAGATGAAAGACTTATATGAACTGCTCATTAAATATCTCAGTTATATCCTCTGCAACAGTTGTCTTTATACCATTTTCTCTAATCAATGTCAACCTACCATACAGTTAAGTGCAACTGAAAGATTGTTGCTTATGCCATCCCCACTCCATTTAGTGGTTTCAGTATATTGTAACTATTTTAATGACATCTGCATATAATTCAGTGAATTATTGGTTTCCCTGGTATATCAGTTTTGAACTAAAATCTTTTAACAGAATCAGTTCCTTTCCTGGAAATGCTAGTAGTTTCTGGTCTTAGTTCTAGAGTTTTTTAATAGCTGTTTTTTATGTTGCTAATGATGGATGCATACCTACTAATAAGTCTCTCTCCCCCTCCCCTCATATACACACCTTTGAGAGAATACTAAGATGAGGCCTAGCAGCATAGCTTATAACAGGAAACACAATACATATTGCCAATTTTCATGCAAGTCCAAGAATTGTTAACCAGGAAATAGCCATTGCCAGATTTTATGTAGTAATTGTTATTACTGATTACCGTTTGATAATGATTTTAGCATATCTGAAATGGTAAAATCAATTCCTGTTTTTAACTTGGTAACTGCATATCCTTTAAAATTTATACAATTGATAATTTTTTAATTAAATTATTAGGCAGCTTAATTCCAAGTAAGTTTTCAAAAAAAAAAAAAAAAATTGTAATTCTTAATCATTACTGAAAAATATACAGATGCTAATTTTGTTTATTTGGAGGCCTTAAAGTGGGATTGAGGAGAAAAAAAAAGCCACTTAATCTTTTGTAGAAAGTTTTTTCACTTGGTTACAATGTAAATTATGCTTGCCGAGAAATTATATTCTTATTTAATCATTTACCCAAACCTAAGCAAACAAAGTTTGCATGTGAAGCATCATCATGACTAGGCTACTTGTCTATACAAGCTGTTGACTTCCCTCAATTGCCTCAGTATCCCATAATGCAAAGCAATTTCATTTTGGACATGCATATTACTATGCATTAATTCTACCTTAGTATCTTTCTGAGTCAGGGCCCCCACTGATGAGCCCCTCAATAAAGAATAGAATTTCTTGGCGAGTATAATTCACTTAGTCTTTGGTGCTGAGTTTTTAGCTTTAGTACTCCCTGCATTAATATGTTATAGTTTTCCAACCTCTCATTCTGCAAGGTCATCAATTTTGATTGTTAATGCTTACAAGGTAAGACTAATGCTGATTCTATTGATCCACACTGTACACATAAGTTATTATTATTATGTAACACCTTCAGGGAATCCAAAGACTCATCGAGGGAGGGAATCTACTCTACAACTGTCTCCACCACTCCAATAACTGCAACTGCCTTCATCTACACAATGCCTACCACTAGTATTTTCACGATAATCACAAACAACCATGCCCATGACAGGATTCGAACCTGCAGCCTTTTGGCTGGAGAACGGATATGCTAACCATTCGGCCAACCAGGCCGGCTATTTATGCTTAACATAAATTGACTTTATTATTTATATAAATGTTAATTGAAAGGATTGTTTCTATAGGGTATCTAATATTTTGGTTTTATTTTCCCTCCCCCCCCCTTCAAAAATTAATAAGTTTTGCAAATTATTACCTGCAGGCACTGTTTACCATCTCTCTCTCTCTCCAGAGAATTGCAGCTTTGTCAGTCTTACATTGATACCAAAAATATTATATTTCAACTTTGAGAACTTTTAATATAGCTTAAAAGTTCATTTCTCTGTAATTCAGTGCAGATAGTTTAGTGTACATTGAGATGCAACAGTATAAAATACAATTTTTCTTTCATTTCATATTTACTTATTCATTCTCAGAATGTTCACTAGAATCTTAACTACTCCATATTTGGTTCTAGATTGAAATTTTTCTTATTAGATGAGCACTCAGAACATTTCTGCCTTTTTATAGGAGTTGCAGTCAAAGATAAAAATATTAAAGGAACAGTTAAAATCTCAACAGAAATTGCTGGATGATTCTGAAGTAGAAAAGCGAAAACTTCATCGTTTAAATTCTCAGCTAGAACATCAACTTGAAGCAGTGTAAGTATTATAAGATACATTATGTGTTATATACTAGCAAAGATTCATCTATTCTGTTTGTTGCATATATATTGTATGAACAAGAAATAGAGTATTAGTTGAATGATAAATAAAATATACAAAAAGACAAATAATATTCTTGTCGGTTTTTTTCCTTCATTTAATAAATTAATTTAATGAAAAATGGCAAATCTAAGAAATTTAATTGGAATGAAGAAAGAGTTGTTATGCTGTAGCTTAACAACTAAATACAGAATTATTCAGAAGAATACACTTCTAAATGATCATTAAAATCAGTCTCTTTGTTTACTTATAATGGATAAATACTACTGCATGAAAAAAGTACATTTCATATGTTGAATAATCTTATAAATCTTTAGTATGTTGAATGGAGAATCTTGATATGTATTCTATTTCATTGCATACTTTGCAAGTTGTATTTGATAGTTGACAGCTTTGTGGGAAGAAGTTTTCAGTATTGAGACCAAATTGTAATATAAATAAGGATTTTATTAAAAATAAAACCCCACAAATTTCATACGTTGTAAGACTTACATCATCAGGGATAGTTAATGAATTATTTAGCAGTTGTGAAGTTATCAAGAACATCTAATGTGTAATTAATTGTTAATAGACTTTTGTTGTGTAAAGTGGTTTATGTACCACTACCCCTGATGATGTAAGTCTTACAACACACGAAACTTGTCAGGTTTTATTTTGAATAAACTCCTTATTTATATTACAATGTGATCTCAATACTGAAAACTTCCCATAGAACTGCTTAACCACAGAAACCCATGTGTACAGTTGACAGCTTTATCTCAGTGATCCTATGTGAGATTTTAATAATGTCTTATGTAGGGTTTATGCACAATATCCTTTACAGAAGATATATAAGTTCACTAACCTTAAAGACACCACACAAGTATCCTGATCCCTAAGTATAACATCCTATACATCACAACAGTAACATGTGTTTGTGGTGTTTCTTGCACAAGCATATGAAAATGAGGAGAACCACTAAAATCTTAAGGTTTCTCATTTGATCAGAACTAGCATAGAAATGAGTGGGCCACTAAGAAATCTAGCCTCCTTTATTTCTTTATTGAAATGTATTCTGGTGTTATACAGTCAAAATTTTTGACTTCTCACGTTAAAAAAAATAATAGTCAACTCTCATAAAGCAAACACAGTTATAACAAACTCACTATAACAGACTACCATATAATCGTGATTGAAGAAAATTCAGGTATTTGTTGTCCCCCATCTTGCATAAACACTAGGCTGTGTAGAGCATATTATTTATGGGACATCAAAATGCATTCCAGAATAAACATAAATTTTAGTTTTAGAATGAAATTAGTTTGTTGATATTTGGAAATAATGTTCAGAAATAATACTATATTGCCTTCACCATCCTATATGTATTTTTATAAAGAGATTTAATGACTAAAACCGTGAATAATTGTAAGGCTTTAATAATATAAAACACTACTAGTTTCGGTTTTTGACAGCCTTCTTCAGGTGTCTTCTAACAATAGGAAACAGCAATAAAAACACGGAAGCTTAAAACTGAGAAGCACGGGAAAATTGCAGTACATAATTGACATGAAAAAACGTATTTACATTTAAGTTGTTCTTTCAAACGTGGCAATGTTTGTTGAGTGCGTGCTTGCAGACTCTTGTGAATGCCAGTACTGAACAACAGCAGAGTGGCTGTCAGGGATGTTGTAGCTCAAATTGTTATTTAAATGTTCACGATTAAGGATGATTTCTCTGGACTCCATAATTTTTCTTTCAAACTCATCATGGCAACGAAAGATGTTTTCAGATCTATCCCAGCAGACTGAATGACCCTGGTGTTCATCATCAGGATTGTTCGAGAAAAGAACATGACTAGACTAGGCACTGGCATGTGTTCTTTTGTAAGAGATGTCTCTCTTGTGTTCCTCCATATGTAATTCAATGGATTTATTTGTTTCACCAAAATAAGGGATATTAAAATCACACCATATCTTATGTACACCAGGATATTTCGGATTATGATGACGAGGCTTTGGATGGCTTACTAGCGAGCGGATTTTTGGAAGTGAATTGTTCGAGAAAAGAACATGACTAGACTAGGCACTGGCATGTGTTCTTTTGTAAGAGATGTCTCTCTTGTGTTCCTCCATATGTAATTCAATGGATTTATTTGTTTCACCAAAATAAGGGATATTAAAATCACACCATATCTTATGTACACCAGGATATTTCGGATTATGATGACGAGGCTTTGGATGGCTTACTAGCGAGCGGATTTTTGGAAGTGTAATGAATAAGGTCCTGATGTTGTACTTCTTAAGAACTTTAGCTAATTTTTTGGAAACTGAACTGATGTATGGGATTGAGATGTTACCCTTAAAGTTGGTTATTTCTTCAGTGCGATGGCTAGGAGGATTTAGAAGAAATTTTTTAATGGTTTTATCAGAATATCCATTTTGTCTAAAGAAATGTGAGAGGTAATTAATTTCTTTTTTGAAGTTCATCTGGGTCATTCAGAAGAGAGCGTGTTCTATGTCCCAAGGTAGAAATAGTTCCAAGTTTTTGTGGAGGAAAATTATGGGACTGACTGTGAAGATATCTATTAATTTTCGTAGATTTTCTATACATTGAGATTCTAAATTTTCCAGAGCAGCATGAAAGTTTTATATCTAGGAATGGTAGGGAATTGTCATATTCAAGTTTGACTGTGAATTTTATATTAGGGTGCTGATTATTGAGATGATTAAGAAAATCCATGAGTGAGTTGTGGCCTTGACTCCAAATAATAAAAATGTCATCTACATAGCATTTCCAAAGTTTTGGTTTAAACAAGAAGGATGATATAGCTTTTGTTTCAAAATCCTCCAAGTAAATGTTCGCAAGAATAGGAGATAAAGGGTTGCGCATTGCTAGACCTTGGTTTTGTTTGTAGTGGTGTCTTGATATTGGAAGCAACCAGACTTAATGCAATGGGTCAGTAAAGAAAACATTTTTTTGGATAACTTGTTCTTTAGTAATATTAGCAATTCTTCTGTAGGGACATTTGTAAATAAGGAAACAATGTCAAACTTGCTATTATGTCATTCTCATTGATAGTTATATCTTTAATGTGTGTGATATAAAGTCCATGGTATTGTTGACGAAGGATGAAGACTTATTAGAAAAACACTTGAGGTATATAGCAAGATGTTTAGTAAGCTTGTAAGTTGGAGAATCAATACCTTCCACGATTGGATGAATAAGGATGTTTTCCTTGTGGATTTTTGGAACTCCATAAATAATCCATAAGAACTCCAAAGGTGTGTGTGTGTGTGTGTGTGTGTGTGTGTGTGTGTGTGTGTGTGTGTGTGTGTGTGTGTGTGTGTGTGTATCTACCCTATATATATATCTAAAATAATAAGCCTTTTTATGTCACGTTTTGAAACTCGGGGCTACCCTGAGTGTCGAGTCATCAGAATTCAAGGAGAACCGGCCTACCAGTCCGTAACATGCGGTGGTTTGGGCGCCAGGGGGGCATAGCTCCCCTTAGTATATATATATAGATAGATAGATGTGTGTGTATAGATGTATATATATGAATATATATATATATATATATATATATATATATATAAAAAGCAACTGACACAATGAAAAAGGAAAAGTTGGTCCTTGTTGGGGATCTAAATAGCGGAGTAGGAAATGATTGTGAGACATACAAAAATATTTTGGGAAAATTTGGAGAAAAGAGTAAACCTAATAATAATGGCAAATATCTGTTGGATTTCTGCTCAGGACATGGATTGGTTATTACTAACACCATGTTCCAACATAAAAATGTGCACAAATTCACATGGAGAGAAGAGGCAAGGAATAAGAAAAGTCTCATTGATTATGTTATTGTTGATAGTGATGTTTTCTCCCTGGTGCAGGACACCAGAGTGTACAGAGGATTTGAAATTGGAAGTGATCACTATTTAGTCTTGAGCAGGATAAAATTGAATTTCATATTGAAAAGAATAACATGTAAAAAAGTTTTAAAGCGAATAAAAGTTGAGCAGCTCTCAGATGTGAACTGTAGACTAAAATACACAAAGATTATTGAAGAAAAAATGAAAGAGTTTGAGAACAGGAATCAAACCTTGGAGATTCAGTGGCAAACTCTGAAGAAAACATTGATTGATTCTGCCAGAGAGGCATGTGGTGAGGTTGTCTGCAAGGATAAAAATATCAGAACTCCCTGGTGGACACAGGAAGTTAAAGAAGCAGTGAAGGAAAAGAAGAAAGCATATCAAAAGTTCCTGGCAAATAAGTCAGCTTGTGCTCTTAGAGAATACAGAGACAAATGCAAGAATTCTAAACACTGTGTAAAACTAGCTAAACAAATCATGGGAGGACTTTGGCAAGAATATAGAAAATAAATATCAAGAAGGTGACAAAATATTCTGGAGGTTGTTGAAGAAGCTTAGGAATGGAGGAAAGAGTGCTGTAAAAGGAGTTTAGAGATGATAAAGGTGACATGAAAATGGGAGAAAAAGATATCCTTGAAGTATGGAGTAATTACTTTGAAAATCTGCTAAATGAAACAAGTAGTGATGACAGCAAAGTGGTAAAAAACACTGACCAGGCATGCAGTCAGGAATACATATCCATACTTGAAGTAGAAAAAGCCATCAAAGGCTTGAAATGTGGAAAGGCAGCAGGAGAAGATGATATTCGACCAGAAATGCTGAAGTATGGTGGTATAAGAGTCTTACAGTGGCTGTACTGCATAGTTCAGAAAGCCTGGACAGAGGGACGAATTCCTGATGATTGGAGTAGAGCTCTCATAGTACCCATATATAAAAAGGGGAATAAAACTGAATGTGAGAATTACAGAGTATTTCCCTACTGAGTGTTCCTGGCAAGATCTATGCAAGTATACATGAGAAACGGTTGAGAAGAATTGTGGAAAAAAAGCTTGAAGAACAAGCTGGATTCAGGCCAAATAGAAGCTGTCAGGATCAGATCTCCACTTTACGACAAATAGTCGAGAAAGCATGGGAATATAACAGAGATCTGTATTTAAGTTTTGTTGATTTGGAAAAGGCATATGACAAGGTGCCAAGAGAGAAGCTATTCAATACACTACAGTTATATGGTGTCAATGGGGCATTATATCAAGCAATACTTAGTCTTTATTTGAGTTGTAAGTCAGCAGTTAGAATTGAAGGAAGTACAGGAAGATGGTTTAATGTTAAATCTGGTGTGAGACAAGGATGTACATTATCCCCTCTGTTATTCATTATCTATATGGATCACATTATGAAAGAAAGTGGTATTAAACATGATATCAAAATTGGAGATGTTAATGTCAGCTCTTTGCTTTATGCAGACAATGCTATACTTCTAAATAAATCTGCTATAAGTCTGCAAGATTCGCTGACTAAATTGAATAGCTGTTGTAATAGATATGGTATGAAGGTCAGCAATAAAAAGACAAAGACAATGAAAATAGGCAGAATCATTGAAAATGTCAACTGTGTTGTGAATGGATAGCCTGTGGAACAAGTAAAACATTTCAGCTACTTAGGCACGATTTTTACTGAAGATGGTAAATTAAATATAGAAATAGACAACAGAATCAGGAAAGCTGGTATGGTGGGAAGTCAATTGAATAAATTCATATGGAATAAGAGAGAAATTAGTCGGAACACTAAATTAGCTGTATACAAGATAGTGTTCAAACCAGTTTTAACTTATGGATCTGAGAGCTGGGTCAGAAGTAAAACACTTGACCAAAGACTAGAGACCACAGATATGAGAGTCCTGAGAAAGATTATAGGTGTGAACACATGACATCAATGGCAATATCATATTAAAAACAAGGATATTAGGAAAGAACTTGACATTGTCAACATCCTGGAATGCGTTAGCAGAGCTAATTATGTGAAGGAATATCCAGAGCAATGTACGTCAATCCTAACTTGCCATGCAAAAGATTGCAGGTGTAATTTTTGCATTCTTCAAAGTGGATGTTAATTGATCTACCAGTCTGTACAAAGTAAGCCGAACTTCAGGCACAAGGAACTTGATCTTTAGGAGAATGTATAAAGGAAGCTACCATCTTTCATACATTCGACGTCACTGAGTTTACACTGTAAACTCTGCTGAGCACTTATTGTACTGCCGCGAATTATTGCTCTGAAGTGAAAGTAGTAAAGTGAAGGTTGAGTTATATAGAAGAGAAAAAAAAATTAGTAGTATAGTAATCTGTCACTAGCAAACACTGTTATAATACTCACTACTATCTGAAAAAAAAAACTAAAAGTCAACCAAATGCCATTGATGTACTGCCATTCCATACGAATTCACTATAGTAAATTATCCACTATAAAAATAAAAAATAAGCATCTGTATTAGTCCCTACATATTTGCTATAATGAGTGTTGACTGTAACATTATTACATTAAAAAGTGTAATATTTTATTCTCCCTCCTCCCCCTTTCTATCTCATAAGTTTTTTGAATGACCATCATAAATTATTGTAGATGTTTGATATATCTTGTTCATTGTGATTTTATTTGTAGGCAAAAAGATCTCCAGGAATTTATAAGGGATAAAGACCGCATCAAATCTGCCCTCAATGATACTGGCAATGAAAAAACGTGGTTAGAAGAAATGAGAAAAGCTTTGAATGAGCAAATTGATTCACTAAATTCTGAAAACGATAGATTACATCAAATCATACGTGAATTTCAGCAGAAGGCAGAGAAATTAGAAGAAGAACGTGAAGATATCAAATCCCAAGATCATCATTTGTCATTAGAATTGGAAAAAAGGTTGAATTTTTTAATAGTTTTGAATTGATTAACAAAAAAAATGTAATTATGGACATTTTAAGAAATGTGATTACATTATCTAGATATAGATATGCATTTTAGATGTCCAGAAAACTAGTAAATTGTTGCTTTTTTTTATATGTATTTCTTTTTTAAATTTGTGGATCTCTATCCAGTAATAGGGCTTATTTTTAACTATACATGAAGTAGTAACGTGGTTACCCATTACACCTGGCAACAAAAGGTGCATTTGTTGTCAGAATACTACACTGGTGTCCAAAAAGCTCAGGGCAAACTACATGTTCCCCGTGTGTATATATATATATATATATATATATAAAAAAAAACTTCATGACTGCTGACAAAAGTGGACATAAATTTATTGCCAGCATACTAATAAATTGTATTGAACAAAAAAAGTGTTATAAATTTCATACAAGTTTGCAATACGTTTTTGGCAAAAGTTACAAATTTCCTAAGGATGTAGTTATGGCATTAATGTACAGTGCTTACGAAAAACTATGTGAAGAGAGATTTCAGTATGGAATATGTCCAGCCCCAAACTGCGATACAGCTCTCTTATTGTTGTACCATGTTAGCACCAACTGATTCAGGAGTTCTCAAGGCAGACTAGTCCACTCCTTCAGTGCACGCATTGGAGGGGAATTTTGAGCAGCAATGCATCTCCATGTTGCGTCACTAACTTGTGATTTTATTTGTAGGCAAAAAGATCTCCAGGAATTTGAGAGATAAAGACTGCATTATGGAGTTGAGATCTGGGGAGTGTGCTGACCACTCAATTCTATTAATATCCTCGGTCTCCAGAAGTACCCCCACTGCTTATGCACGATGTAATGTGGCATTGTCATCCATAAAATAAAAAAATGAATTATTTTCCTACAGCAATACAGAACTATCGAACATGACATTGAAGAACTTGCTCCCTTTTTTTCCAGCACTTGTAGTGCAGTGCATCCATTAAGTGGTGCTCTGGTCATGGCATGGGGAGGCACTCCCCATGCCATGACCCCAGCACCACCATATCTATCCCTTACAAGAACATTTTTGCAATAGTAAGCGGTACCACTTTCATGCCTAATCAAGTGTTGTGTAGAATTGGAGGAAAGACTAAAACAATCATCTGTAAAGAGTACATTAGCCCATTGGTGTCTTGTCCAATTTTTATTGATACCAAATCATTGAAAACATGCTCTGTGGTGAGCTGTGGATTAAGGAGTGCTGAAGGCCATGTTTCACTGCCCTAACTTCTTGAATCAGAATGACTGCTATTAAAAATATGGGAACGTTTGATTAGAATAACACATCAATAAAGTTTTTTTTTTTTAAATTATTATTAAACCAAGAATGGTCATTTATAGAGACATACGGTCTTATGAAACCAACTAGATATTACATCTATGTAGGCTTGCCAGACGTCCCGCATATACAGGAATGTCCCGTATTTTACGTTGAATTTTGCTATCCTGTATTGTACTTCTAGGGACAGCCTAATGTCCCATATCTTTAATGAAAAGATAAAATTATGAATATTATGTTAATCAATTATAATTTTCGATATTTTTTTCGAATAATCCAACTTAAATTGATTTGTAAGCCATAAAAACTGACAATTCGAGGAAATTGTGTGTACAATTTACAGCGGCAATGGTCCTTTTCATTTTTATTTAGTATAAGCATTTTGTTTATAATTCTGTACAGGTATATTGTATTTGCTTAGTTTCAACATTTTTTTGGACATTATGCGGTATCGGTGTTGTACGTGAATGTTGTTTCAATAATTATTAAAAAAACAATATCTCGCCTTTTTCTAATGTGCAATATTTGGTTAATACATAAAATATGTAATTAAAGGTAAATTAATTTTCTTTATTAATTATACAAAGATAAATTAAATTTTGTTTCTTTCCTTAAGCCCTTAACAATGCCAAAATGAAAGTGCATTTTTAACAACGATTATTCGAAAGAATTGAATTTTATTGAAAATGGAAAACAAACAATGAAGTTGAATGCAGAATCTGTAGACGAACGTTTAGTATTGCACATGGGGAGACCATCGGATATTACACAACACATTAACACTCAGAAACACAAATTGAGCATTTCAAGTTCCAGTTCCAAAAGTATTGATAATTATTTTATAAAACCAAATACCAGATCTATTTTTTATTTTGTAAAACCAACACGCTAAAATTGTCCTGTATTTG